>NC_136270.1:137046008-137126008 GCF_964187855.1 Myxine glutinosa
GGAAACACCCCTCGCTCACGGCCGCAGCGTAATGGATGGATTGCGCCGAGCGATGCGAACTGCGGCGTGAGCCGTTTACTGAAGACTAAGCCCGATTCATGTGCGTCGGCCGAATCGCGCCACGTACCTCAATCTGGAAATCACTAAAGCGACCGAATGTGAAGAAGAAGAACGTAGGAAGAACAAATATGATTTATTACCACTATTTACACAATTAAAAGTAACCAAGGAGGAAGAAGGATAAGAAAATAAATGCAGAAGGAGGGAAGAACCAGAAGACACAGTGCAACACTAGCTTACCTACTCAGTCTTACTTAAACCCCTGGACAACACAGAAGACGGACGAACAATCAGACTTACACGGGGGGGATGAAGGCAGGAACGAAGGCTGGAGGGAGAGGAAGGTTCAGTTCGGACCGGAGCACGGTCGGGCCGGGAGGGAGCAGCCGCCGCCCCCGTCTTGATCGGTCTCACACGGCGCGTTCCTTCGCGGCTGGTGTAACTGCCGTTGAAGCCCAAAGCTGCTGTGGTTAAAGCTGCTGCGTGCTGGTGCGTCACGTGCTCTCCAAGGACTCCGTTCGTGCGTTGCGTGCTCTCCCAGGGCTCATCTCTCTCTTGGGGGCGTCCCACCGCGCGTTATATAGGCCACACCCTCAAACCTTTTCGAACCTCCTTGATCGTTCTCTCTACCCCTCCCTAAGCCAAACCCCTCGTTCTTGGTTGGTCGGCAAGGGCTCTCCTGGCTCCACCCTTTGATGACGAGGTGGAGACACGCCTTTCTTCTCCGCCCCGACCGCGTGCTCAATGGAGGCAAATGCAGCCAACCGCCCAATGCAGTTGGCAATAGTGATGCTACAAACCCCATCCAAAGTTACTGGCACTTTGAAGATGCCATGGGGGCGTCGGAGGGACCTATCTTATTTAATTGATGCAACGCAATGAATTAGTGGACCACAGAGCCTTATACTGACATATATTAAGGACATAACTACTGAGGGGAAATCTATGATTTGCTACGTGTGTGCGATGGATTAACTAAGGGTGACCTTTGACCTTGATACTACAGAGGGTGATATTTACAACAAGTTTTACATCAAATTACACACACAATTTCCAAATCCTCAACAATATATATATATTGTATATAGATTGTTATGGTTTTGCGTGAAGCCCGTTCCCTTACCAAGGGGAGATTTAGTCTAGTAGGAAGACTAGGTCCCCCTGCACCCCCCGGAGATATACTTCTAATCAGTGTTTCTAGATTGGAGAAAATGTGTAGAAAATGACTAGCTATGGCCCCAAGCTGAAAAAATGTCCCACATACCATTTTTATGCAAATTACTGCTGCCATTATCAAAAAAAGACTAGGTCCCCCTGCACCCCCCGGAGATATACTTCTAATCAGTGTTTCTAGATTGGAAAAAATGTGTAGAAAATGACTAGCTATGGCCCCAAGCTGAAAAAATGTCCCACATACCATTTGTATGCAAATTACTGCTGCCATTATCAAAAAAACGATTTTTGACATATCTCAGCCAATATTGCAGATAATTGAAAAATGAAGGTGTCTAGACCCATGTTTTGAAGGGCATAGATCATGATAGAACTATTCATAACATGATTACATGTGTCTATGGTATACTAGTATGCTAATTAGTGCTTTATTTACAAAATAATCACAGTTTTACGAAATAATAGACTCATATTAAGGTCCGTCTACACAGACGTTAACACAAAGTTTTATTTTTCTAAATACCCTGTGAAATTCACCGAATGCCCTGTGAAACCTGGGATTCTTCTCCAGCTTTTTCAAGGGCCCGACTTTTCCCTTCCCTTTGAAGGCACTGGTGCAGTCTTCTCCGCTGAACACATAGTACCCCAGGAGAGTGGCACAGTAGTCCTCTCCCAGGGATTCTGCCAGCTCAGAGACGTTGACAAGTTGGCGATGCTTCCCTGACCCTGTATCCAGGTACACCGTCAGCTTGATGTTGTGGGCATGGTGGAGCAGGATCAGGAGGATGTCTGTGTCCGGTGTTCTGACTACAGCGTTCTTGTATCCGATGGTAGCAGCATGATGGAGGTACAGAACCACCCTGGTATCAGTCTCTTCCTGGTTGCTGTAGATCGTGGGGAGTTCACGTACCTCGACCTGAAACACAAAAAGGCACCGCATTTCAATCACCAGTCACTGCCAGTTTCAGTATATCTCCGGGGGGTGCAGGGGGACCTAGTCTTTTTTTGATAATGGCAGCAGTAATTTGCATTAAAATGGTATGTGGGACATTTTTTCAGCTTGGGGCCATAGCTAGTCATTTTCTACACATTTTTTCCAATCTAGAAACACTGATTAGAAGTATATCTCCGGGGGGTGCAGGGGGACCTAGTCTTTTTTTGATAATGGCAGCAGTAATTTGCATAAAAATGGTATGTGGGACATTTTTTCAGCTTGGGGCCATAGCTAGTCATTTTCTACACATTTTTTCCAATCTAGAAACACTGATTAGAAGTATATCTCCGGGGGGTGCAGGGGGACCTAGTCTTTTTTTGATAATGGCAGCAGTAATTTGCATAAAAATGGTATGTGGGACATTTTTTCAGCTTGGGGCCATAGCTAGTCATTTTCTACACATTTTTTCCAATCTAGAAACACTGATTAGAAGTATATCTCCGGGGGGTGCAGGGGGACCTAGTCTTCCTACTAGACTAATTAAGCCCCTTGTTCTCCTTGGGTCTTCAAAACTGCGAGACTGAGTCGCCACTTCCGGTCAGACGCGGGACAGGGTTTCGGGACAATGTTCGCACGTACCTAAGTATCCACGCCGCCGCGGAAGCGGGGATCAAGTCTCGCACGAACCACGCGTAATTTGAGTACACCCGAGCGGATGGCGTACCACGTGGTCCGTGCTATTACCTTGCTATTGGAACCCGATTAGAGCGATATAATTCGTACCAAGCTAAGTCAATGATGGAAGAGATGAAACAGTCGAATCAAAGGAATAACACGTTTAATTATTATTATTTACAATGTATATTGGTAGAAGAAGCAGAGACACAGGGCAGTCATAAACAGTCTTAGCTTAATTTCCAGACAATGGGCCCATTCACACTCACAGGGGGGATGAAGGAAGAATTGTTCATGCACTGAACGCGCCGGCCTTGGTCGTCCAGGAACAGCTCACCCTGCGTGGCCCTCTGACAGTCACCGCACGTATCCCGACAAAGGCAGGCAGGCAGGCGGGAGGAATCCTTGCAGCGCGTGTCTTGGCAAAGGCAGGCAGGCGGGAAAATATACACGCGTCTCTGTAGCCCGGCACGGCTGTCTTTCACAGCGCGATTAATACAACTGCGCGCTTTCACTCTCGTAACTCAACGGAGGATCTGACTCAAGCTCAACCGAGAACTCAACTTGTAACCCATCTGCCTCCCTTCTCATAACTTGGCGCTCCGATCCGACTCTCATAACTTGTCACAGCGCGTCTCTCCTCATCACTTGTCACAGCGCATCTCTCCTCATAACTTGTCACAGCGTGTCTCTTCTCATAACTTGTCACAGCGCGTCTCTCCTCATAACTTGTCACAGCGCGTCTCTCCTCATAACTCAAAGCTCGCCTCTCCCCTCATAACTCAACGAGCGCTTCTCCCCTCATAACTGAGGTGGGGGCTCCGGGCACAGGGTTATATTGGCCCCGCCCTAGCCCGCATCGAATGTTCGAAACCACGCCTTTTGCCGCAGTGGTTAGCCACTCCCCCCGAGCCCTGATTGGCGGCTCGTGCTTACCGGTCACTCCCACTCTTCCTGTCCCGCCTTCCTTTGGCCTTGATCGACTTGTTCAGGCCAGCCTCGTGGGATTTCGTGCCAAATCCACAAACAATCAAGGCATCATAAACATTGGAAGGAGACCTAATTCTCATTATTCTACTCAACGCAAACTAAACATAGGAAAGGTCTACGCTTACATTTACTATGAAATAACTGAGCTTAAACGAGGCTACGTGTTGTAGTGTAACTAAACTATGAGGGGAAATTAACCTTTTATTGTAAAAACACAAAACTGCAACACTACACCCCTCCCTCGTCAGACTCGTCCCCGAGTCGAAACCAACAAATGAAACGACCAGTTAGAGAATGACATGCAAAATTAACTTTTACTTTTACATGTGACATATAGGTGTGGTTCCCCCTAACATTTACTCTGACCCGTGTATGCGACAGTTTTTGAGTAGCTACATATCAGATTCGCGCCCACAACTAACCGAGTATTTCCGGAATTTGTCAAACTAAACACATAGCCGGTGGGCAGCATTTTTATATTTACAAGCACAAAAACTTAATCTTATTTACAATTCTATGACCCAGGACCTGTCCTTTTTGGAAGAGAAGATTGGAGGGGAGAGAAAGCACAGCAAAAACACACTCATCAATTAAATTATAATACTTGCTGCTTGCTTCTTGCATCTTGATTCTTGCTTCTTCTGTGTGCATCTATCAAACCGGCTAGCCCCCGGACCAGCATACAGGCCATTTTTGATCTTCAGGGCTATCTAACTTACACATCTTCTCATCCCTAGCACACCATAATTAAAAAATGCACAAAAAATGCTTTTATTTCATTTCTTTGCCAGGCAGGGCCAACCTCTCATATGGTTCGACTGCTTGGCATTGACGCCACTCAAAACAAGTGGTCCGAAGATGCAAGGTGATTTTGCAGCAAGGTGCTGCACAGCAGAGGTGCAAGGCCACAAAGCTTGTAGTCCATAAGTGTATAAGGTGCAGCAAAGGGTTTGTGGCAGCCAAGTGCTGCACAGGTGCAGCAAAGTTACAGCAAAAGTATATGGCAGCAAAGTGCTCTGCAGTTCCGCTGCACTTATGTAGCAAGGTGCAGCAGGGATACTGCACAGATCGATGGTGCTGCATTGTTCCACCTCCAAAATGGTCCTGGGGTGGGGGGAGAGACAAAGCACGACAAGCAAAGCGGAAAGGACGCAATGGCACACAGAAACACAAGGTAATGCGATGCGAGGCTCGCGGAAGAGCGAGCAGAGCAGGCTCGTCCCTAGCCGTCGTTACCCCCCACCGTAGGCTTACACTACCCTAGCCCCCCTTGTATGTACAATCCATCTCTACGTCTTGTCTCCCATATCCCGCTCTAATTTCAAATTCGTCTCCCAATCCCTCCCAGGAAGGAAGGAATGGAACAAACACAATGTCTCACTACGTCATGATGCGTCTTACCACTCAATCAGTCCACAAAGCCCTGGTGTGGAGTTCCGTCCTCCTTCGTGACTGGCTGTGGATGGTGTGAAGGGAATTTCTCTCATCCTAACTACTCTAGTAACATTAACTCATAAACTACACGGGGGTCGTACCCTGCCAATCGGCCTCGTTAAACTATGTGGTTCTAAGAACCCGAATTCCCATTGTCCACTCTGCGGTGCCCTTGAAATTTGGGTCTCACTCCCACAAATTTTCATACTGCGCCCTTGCACAATTTCAGGGCTGGGTCATGTGGCTCTTCTAGCAGGTCTATCTACCTGCGCACCGCCGCCACTGAAGTCGCCACCCGAGCTTACCTGCTCCTGCGACTACCTAACTGGGGAAGGCGCCTCCTGGCACTTTACCCGCTGATGCCCACCTTGGCATTGGGCAACCCGGGTCCTCTCCTGGGATCCTCGGGCCCCACTCAACAACTCACAACTACCCTAACTGGGGAAGGCCCCTCCTGGCACTTTAACCCATGATGCCCACCTTGGCATTGTGGAAACCGGGTCATTCCCTTGGATCCTCGGGCCCCACTCAACACTACAACTAACCGGCTCCCAGAGCCTACCTGCGGCCTCACCTGGCCGACAAACTACCAGTGGCGGAGTGCCCCAATAACCATACGCACCAATTAAGCCACACGCCCAGCCATTCCACATACTCATGCACCCAACAAAACACTTCTTTTGCTACTGCCCACACCACAGGTGTCAATATCCATACAAATTTTGCCTATGCCCTCGACCTGGCTTTACACTACCCACCCTGGGCGTCCGTGAATGGGTTCCATCTCCCCCCCATTCACTCCTTCGCACCATGCATTTCACACCTTCTCTTCCACACCAAGCATTCCACACCACTTATTCGCACCCCATTTATCTCACACACCTTTTGTCTCGCACACCTTTTGTGCTCACACACCTCTCTCCTCGCACACCTCAAACACAATTCCCTTTATCTCAACACACAATTCCGTTTATTCTCAAACAATTCCTCACACACACAACATCATCTAACTACCTGAGTTCCCCTAAAACTCGTGCTTCCCCGTCGTCCCTTTAAACTATGCACTCCCATGTTCTTTATCATCCATCTAATCTCTCTACGTCCCCTCTATAGTACAGTGTCACTACTTAATTTCTCTGTCTTCTCTAGTCTGCTAATTTCCTAACATTATCCTAGCCCTCCCTCGGCTAGCTTCGGTGCCCCATGGAGGTAACCATTGCTGGCACCCCCATGTGCCTATCACTGCCATCCCCCGAAACTAATGCTCATGGGCCCTGGCCGTGTGAGGAATGGTGACACTACCATTCCTCCATGTAGGGCACACTACTCTCATCAGTCCACTACACTCTAGCCTCACCAAGTGGATGTACATTGTCACCGCTCGACCTCGCAGGGCCGAGCGATCCATGTGGGTGGTTGGGCTCCTGTACAGGGTGTCCTTCCGGC
The DNA here is from genome assembly GCF_964187855.1 of Myxine glutinosa. Taxonomy (NCBI): domain Eukaryota; kingdom Metazoa; phylum Chordata; class Myxini; order Myxiniformes; family Myxinidae; genus Myxine; species Myxine glutinosa. The sequence goes on from NC_136270.1 coordinate 137,052,721, forward strand.
ATTTCCGATCCAAAGGGGGACGTATGGATCGGCCAAGGTGCAGGGCTCCATCCCTGCGCGGGGCCTCACGGTCCCACGCACGATGACCCAACCGGCCCCGGTCGGAGCACCGCACCAGCCAAGGTGCACGGCTCCGAAATTTCCTACCTCCCCTTGAACCTCGCCGTTTGCCTTTGCCGCCACGGCATGGCTCCAACCATACAGTGCGGGGGCCGGCACAAATCGTGCACGTCGGTCCTTGTGAGACCACCGCGGCACCGATTCCCTCCGGTCCCTGATGCACACCACTCACCGGAGGCTCACATATGCTACCAGTCCCACTACGCGCTACCACACCCCCTCCCCCGGTCTGTGTCGATGCATGAGCCGCGTCCTCACTACTCGCGATGCACTCCGCACTCGCACACCCAGGCATCCCCGTGCCTCCCATACACTCCGTTACTGCACACTCTCCTTCCACATTCTCTGGTGGGCATTCTCCCTTGCACACCGTACTCGTACCTGCACACCTAGGCGCACTCACGCCTTTCACACACTTCGTCATCGCACACCCTGGCACACACTTCTCTCGCACACAGTCCGGTGTGCCTTCTGGTGCACACTTTTCCTCCACGCACTCCTCTCGTATGCATTCCGTAACACACTCGGGTGTGCACTCCTGCACACACTCTGTAACATACTCTCCCGTTACACACTCCTTTACACACTTTTCTCCGGCACACTCCGGTGCACACCTTTCCGTTACACTCTCTTCTCGCTCACGCTTTGGCGCACACTCTCTCTCACACTTCATGCCAGTCGCCCTCGTACACCACACAATGGACCTTCCGCGACCGCCTGGGTCTCGTCTCTGTCCCAAGCGCGCCAAAAACCCGTTCGCGCCAAACACATTCGCGCCATTATTTCTCACCTTGGGGTCCTCCTTCCCCGGCTTCTTCGCCAGCACCTGTAACCCTTTATTGGGGGTAGCAAGCACGGCATCACCGTGTAAATGCAGACTTTGTGCGGATTCCATTTCTTTCTCCCGCGACTTGCTCACTTTTTCTACCGTCTCTGCGACCCCAATCATTTCTTTTTTCTCGACGACCGCCGGTGCCCATAAAATTTTCTCGTCCAATTCGGCGACCGTCGGCTCTTCTACACCCTGCGTCACGACTCCCATATCTCCGGTCAACTTGGCTGTGCCTTGCTCAAGCTCGCTCCCCACGCGTTCCCCAAGATTTGCAGGTGCGCGTGGAGAAGGGAATCCCCCAGGTGAGTCGTGCTGTGTATTGTGCGGGGAGATTTTGCAGGAGGATGTTTGACGACAAGAGAATTGTCGCGCGATTGGGATCGAGGAAGCACCCGGGCGTTGGTGAAGGGTCGCGTGTGAAAAAAAAGTGTGCGTCAAGGAGTGAGCGTGTTAGGAAGCGCGAATGTGATACCGAGTGCAAGCGAGAATGCACGTCGGGGTGTACGGAGTGTGACACAGGGAGTCAGAGCGATATGGAGTGCACGTGCGAGGGTGAGTGTGACACGGAGAGTAAGGTGGTGGTGGAATGTGTGCGAGGAAGCACACCTGAGTTGGTTGTGGCACGGGTGTGGGAGAGCCCATCTGAGCGCGTTAGTGGGTGGATGCAAGAGTGCACGCCCATGGTGAGTGGTACGGAGTACGTACCGAGGGAGAGTGCGCAAGACGGTGCGTGAGGTGTGTTAAGAGAGTGTGCGAACGGTGAGTGTGCGCAATAGGTGTGTTGTGTAACAGGGAGTGCGTTAGTGGAATGTACGGACGGCGTTGGAACGCCGGGTTTTGTGAGTGTCAAAAGGGTCGCGTGTGCGTGTGGGCATGCGAGTAAAGCATCGACGTTGAACGGGGCAGCGTTTAGGGCGACGGATAGCCGATGCGAGCACTTGGGGCGCGGTGCGCTTTGTTGGATGCCAGGCCCGGCGCGGATCGATGCTGCATCGCTTCTCTTCGAAGCGTCGTTGCCGATTCGGGCTTGGCCCCGCCCCGCACGGTCGAGTCCGGGCCTTGTCGGGCGAGGCGACCGGTCCGGTTTAAGGGCGAGTGGGAGGAAGCGGACGGTGCCCCCTGGCGGGGGCGGGGTTCTGACCGGGTGAGCCTCGGTCATCGGGCCCGGGACCGCAAGGTACCGTGCCGAGATGGTGCGTGGAATCTCGGCCCGACCAAACCACCTCCCTTGAACCGAGAGCGGGACGGATTTAACCTGCAGGCGACCAAACCACCCGCGTTCATTGCTCGGCTTTGCGAAGCCGAGTTTAATGAAGTCATGACGCACCGAGGCTAGGATATAGCGGACTGTGATGATGGTGATACTGATAGTGTTTTGGACCCGAAATTAGAAAAACAAAATTTGATGATTGGCAAAGGATTGGCAGAGTGATGATTGGCAGATGATTAGTAGTGATTGGCAAATTTTTAATTGGCTGAAATTAGGTGAGCAAAATTTATAGTGAGAGATACCCGATGTGATGGGATGGCAACTCTGCCATCTCTCACAGCGGGGACAAAGGAGCACTAGTTATGGGATTTGGCAGTGAAAACTAGCCCGGGAGGGTTAGGATATAGTGTGTAGGGATCTAGAGAGATGACCTTCGGTAACGTTAAGGTTAGGTAGTGACAATGATACCTGTAGTGGGGATGCAGGTAGATTAGATTGGATGATAATGACGTGGTATGTGCTTAGTTTAAAGGGAAGACGGGGAGCACTAAGTTAGCAGGGCAACAGGTAGTTCAGATGATGCCGTGTGTATGGTTAAAAGGTGTGATTGCACAGGTGTGCAACTGGACAGGTGGATGGAGCAGTGTATGAGGGAGTGATGGTGATTGTGAGTTGTGCTGACCAAATGGTCCAGGAAGGAAGGAGGGTGCAGGTGGCACCAGGTGTGATTGCACAGGTGTGCAACGACAGGTGTATGGAGAATGGTTGTGTGGAAGACATGGAGTGTGGAATATATGGAGTATTGGAATGGATGGTCGTGGAGTGAGTATGGTGGAAAGTGTGGAGTGGAGTGGATGGTGCGAAGGTGTGGATGGGGGAAAGGAGGATGGACCCCATCATGAATACCCGGGGAGGGTAGTGTAAGAGTTAGGTAGAGGGTACAGGTAAATTGTGGTTGGATATTGGCATCTGTGGTGCGTGGTGGAAGAATGATGGTTGAATGGGTGCATTAGTGTTGTGGAAATGGCTGGGCGTGTAGCCTGTTAGAGTGTGTAGTTGGTTGAGCACTCCACCACTGTGAGGATGTTGGCCAGGTGAGGCCGCAGGTGGGCTCTGGGAGCCGGTAGAGTTGTTGTGGATGGGGCCCGAGGATCCGGAGGACGGACCCGGGTAGCCCAGTGCCAGAGGGCACCAAGGGGTGACAGAGCCGGGAGGGGCCTTCCCCAGTTAGTTAGGTTAGGGTGAGGAGCTAGGTAAGCTCGGGTGGCAACTACAGTGGTGGAGGTGTGCAGGTGGGTAGACCTGCTGGGAGAGCTACACGACTCAGCCCGGAAATTGTGCAAGGGCACCGGGAGATGAATCGGGGGAGTGAGACCCCAAATTGAGAAGCACCACAGTTTGGTCAATGGGAATTGGTTTTTAGAACCCATAGTGTGAGTTGGCCAATGCATTGGCAGGGAAGACCCCGGGTAGTGTAAAGTGTGTTAAAGTCATTTAGAAGGTAGTTAGGATGGAGATCTCCTCGCACCATCTACATCCACTCACCTGAGGTAACGATGGTACTCCACACCATGCCATGGTTGTTTTTATTATTTTGATGCAAATGTATGGAATGTGAGACGCATCATGACGTGGGTGTGACATTGTGTTGATGTTCCATCTCTTCCTCCTTATGAGGATTGATGATGAATTGGGTGATGGCAACTTTTGGTTAGAGGGATTGTGGGAACGAATTTGGTGTAGGGGAAATATGGGGAAGACGTGACAGTAGTGACGAATTTGTAAATGTGTAGATTGTTGTACATATGGGGTAAGGGCAAGGGTAGAGTAGGTGACAGGGGGGGTGACGTACGGTAGGGACGAGCTTTTCTCCGCTCCGTCTCCATACGCACCTCGCCTTGCATTGCCTGTATTGATGTGTACCCTTGAGACCTTACCCCTCACTCATCTGTCTTTTTCCCCCTTGTCTCCCACATGAGGACTGTGCGCCACTGGGCACCGAGGGGAGCGTGCGGGAGTCCGCCATTGTGCGCCCGGAACTCCCAGAACCAGCTGTCTGCATCGATGCACCACATTATGGACCACATGTCTGTGGCTGAGCACCACTTATGGCCCCATGGGTTGGGGCATGGCCCCTCTGCTGGAACCGGCCATGAAGGCCCGAGATCTTGCTGGCGGACCTTGGTCACAGGGCACCTATGCCCCACAGGTGAACCACACTAGTCGGCCCTGTGGGCCATAAATGAAAAAAAATGGACACGTTGGGTGCATTTTATTATTGCAAATAGGCCGCCAGCAAAGAAGATGACAACCACAGGAAAATAACAATAGCCAGCAGAGGGAGCCGAAGAGGAAGACCATCACCAGGGTTTGTTGTTTTTATTTTTATTCATGAACAGTGATGACTGTGCACCGATTGGTGCTTGAGGTTGCTTTGGGGTGTTTTTGGGTGCTTTCATGGTGCATCGATGCAGGGCAGACTGTCTCCCCCCTGCCCCCCCCCCCCAAAAGAACGATCACAGGTCCTGGGTTAGTATTGTAAATAAAAGTAGAGTCATTGTAACTCATGCGCCCCCACCGTAAGTGTTTTAGTTTGAAGACAATTCTGCAATTCGGTTAGCTATGGGCGTGAATCTGTTAGGCAGGGTGCAATGGAGCAGCGGGACATATTTATTTATGTTTTAAAACTGTCGCACTCAGGGTCAGGTTAAATGTAAAGGGAACTACACCTACGTGCCACACTAAAAGCTAAAGTTCTTAGGCCCGGGTCTTGCCTAAGGGGAGGAGGGTGCAGTGTTGTGGATATGAGAATGTTGTTTTTTTTATTGTTGTGTAATGAATTGTTGTAAAATGTCACCCTCCTTCCTGCATTTGTTGTTGTATAAAGTTCAAAGGGCGTTCCCGTAGTTAATTCCATAAAACATACACGAAGGACACCATATCTCCCTGTTCAGTAGTTATATCCTTATTATGTGTATTAGTGTAAGGCCGTGTCTTCCATTAATTTAAATACTCCATTGCACCAAGTGAAATAAGAGTAGATCCCCTTTCATTCACATTCCCCTTCCAACAATTGCCAACTGTTCCCTCCGCGACTCCATTCGCCACGAGGTCGGCTCGGAGAAGAAGGGGGAGGAGCTGCCGAATCCTGGGCGTGCCCGCCCCTCGTCATCAAGGGTGGAGCCAGAGGGCTGTGCCGACCAATCAGGGCCGAGGCGAGCTCACCTATGGGCGTGTCCTGGACACCAGCGGCTTAATCGCCTGAGGCGCTATAAAGAGCGCGCGCAAAAGCCTTGAAGTAGTTGGACTAAGAGAGAAAAAAAGAAGTGCGCACGAGGGCGAAGCAAGAGAGGAACGTCCTGAGAGAGATACGTCCGAAGATATACGTCCAAAGAGATACATGCAGAGATACGTGCGATGATCAAGTGCAAGCGAGTCAGAGCGGCGAAGTGCGAAGTGCCAAGTAGGGCAAGTGCCGAGTCTGCAGTGCCAAGCGCAAGAGAGTTCTAAGGAGGAGCTTTGGAGAGCGCACGGTGCACCGGAGGGGCTTCGCCGTGCAGTTTGGAACCGCGGCTGTTTGGCGATCCCAGCTCGGGTATTGACGGCGGCTATCCGCTCCCGGCCCGACCGATCCCCGCTGAACTTTCCTCCCCCGCCAAGCCATTCCTCCTTCCGATCCTTCCTGCCTGCAAATTCCCAATTCGTGTGAGTCCGTCTTTCGTTTGTTCTGTCCAGGGTTCTAAGTAAGACTGCCATAGATAAGCTAAGTTTCACTGTGTCCGCTTCTTCTTCTTCTGTTTTTATTTTATTATCCTTCCTTCTCCTTGGTTTCTTTGATTGTGTAAATAGTAGGAATAAATTTAGTAGCATTTCCAACCTTTTTGCTTTGGTGTTCTTCTTCTTCACATCCTTCGCTTTAGTCTTTTCCCCATTGAATATCTGTGGCGCGATTCAATATATATATATAACAAAGACACTGCCCAGATGTGTCGATATATAGATAAATGACTGTACCTGAGTTGCCGTTTTGTCATGGTTTAAACCAATCATAATTCAAACAATTATTTAGCACAAATGTATTTGTAATATACGTGATATCACATTTTATAAACAATTGAAGTTGAAAAAAAAAAAATTCCCAGAAAATTCCCCCCCACAAAACATAACAATTTGGAACATTTTTCAAAGAAAATACCCTTATGACATACCGACGGGAGAGATATGTGCATACCAGAAGTTTGGTACGATTTCACAAAAGTTTGAGGGAGTCGTTCAGTGACAAGACAAGACAAGACAACACAACACAACACAGACACTGCACAGATATATATATATATATATATAGTCCGGCAGCTAAGCTAAATATAGCATAACAATTGTGCATTTGTGAGGAAAGCACCAAATTTGGCACACTAGTAGACTATCATATTATGAAAAGATGTGAATATTGGGCCATCTCAGATTCAGCCCCTGATGGCTATGGCAGCCATTTTTCAAAATGGCCACCAGCGGTTACTGTTATGATACATATCTGCTTTACTGGAGAGGAATTCAGGTTGACAGTGAAGGTTTATTTACTAACTAGGGTTGAATAAGAATAAGACAAATATATGATGAAAAGAACATGTATATTTTAGAGCAATATCACAGTACATTGCCTATGTGACGTTTTGTCAATTTTCAATTTCTCAAAACCTCTTAGTATACATTTCTGGTTAACTTTGGGGTTTCCTGGGAAAGGGATTCATGCGACAGAGTTGTTATCGCTGTGACAGATAAACCTGCATGACAGGTTTTGCGGTTGATTCTGAAGAGAATCATTAGAGTGCCGTTACATCTCGAGAACGGACCGTTGGCCGTTTTGTCTCGTGCCTGATTTCGCATCGCTCCAGGTTCTTCACCTCGCTTCAACCATTTTCACAACCATCCAGACGTTAATCTGGTGTGTGTGTGTCACGTGGATTTTGAGTGGGAATTTGCGGTTCGTCGATTGGGAGCCGTTGAACGTCCATACCCGAAGGTGTGATTTCCCAGCCGCCTCTTGAGGACACTTTTGCCTATCTTTGGCAGTGTGACTGTCAACCGAGCGGGATTCTGGTCTCGATACAACATCGTTCTGACGATCGCTTCAACATCACCCGTCCCACAATACCCGACCTGTCCCACAGTACCCGAGCCGTCCCACAGTACCCGACCCGTCCCACAGTACCCGACCCGTCCCACAGTACCCGACCCGTCCCACAGTACCCGACCCATCCCACAGTACCCGACCCTTCCCACAATACCCGACCCATCCCACAATACCTGACCAGTCCCACAACACCCGACCCGTCCCACAACACCCGACCCGTCCCACAACACCCGACCCGTCCCACAACACCCGACCCGTCCCACAACACCCGACCCGTCCCACAACACCCGACCCGTCCCACAACACCCGACCCGTCACACAACACCCGACCCGTCCCACAACACCTGACCCGTCCCACGTACCTGACCCGTCCCACAGTACCCGACCCGTCCCACAGTACTCGACCCGTCCCACAATACCCGACCCGTCCCACAATACCCGACCCGTCCCACAACACCCGACCAGTCCCACAACACCCGACCCGTCCCACAACACCCGACCCGTCCCACAACACCCAACCCGTCCCACAACACCCGACCCGTCCCACAACACCCGACCCATCCCACAACACCCGACCCGTCCCACAACACCCGACCCGTCCCACAACACCCGACCCGTCCCACAACGATTGAAATGGCAGACTTTGCAGCACCGAGTCAGCTCTGACTGGAGCTAAAAAAGCTTTGGACTCTCACAATCGGCAAAGCCAGAGGAGCCCAGGGCCTGGAAGCAGGATGAGGGGAGGTCGGAGGGTACGTTAGTCATTACCGTGTCTGGGCGAGAAGGACTTGCACGGATATGGGTTTGGGAGATTGTGGCTTGGGTCAGATTCCCAGAAGGAATTCGTAGCAATGCCGTTAACCACGATGCCGTTAACCACGATGCCGTTAACCACGATGCCGTTAACCACGATGCCGTCCATGGGCATTTCCACTGTGAACACCAACGTGCATTTCCTGGGTTTCACCTGCGCTCCTGCAGGGCTGCACTCTTCCGCATTTGGGGAAGGTCGAGATTAAATCGACCGTCGTTGGTTAACCAAAAAAATATTTCCAACAGTTGAAATAATTATTGTTTCCAACAGTTGGAATTTAATGAAATTTGAATTCGAATAAAATCTCAACTAAAAAAAAAAACGTTTATTTGTTCTTGGCGCGAAAAAATGGCGTGCATTTTGTCATTATGTGCGACTTTACGTGACTCCTACGGACGTGAAAACATTTGTTTTCCTTAAAGATATATTTAAAATAAATAAAATAGTACATAAATTAACAACAAAAGAAGCTAAAAAACAATTTAAAATACAATAAAAAGCACATTAAAAATATATAAATATGTACGTACAGTATACTGTACGTATGCGCAACCGCTGCTTCGCATTCACAACAGAGGCGACGTACAGTATTCCTTTCCTGTGTCTGTGTTAGCCATGGGTCCGAAGAAGGATAATGCTAGTGTTTCCAAGCGTAATGTGGTTACGATGGACGATAAGGTAAATCTGATTAAAAGGTATGGAAAAGGTGGAAAAGTGTCGGTGATAGCGCATAGACCTCATCGCGAATCGGAACCACAATGCATCATGAGATCGGAAAGGGGCAATAGCACCGCCACAAACTACACCACGGAATTGCAGCTGGCGCGGTTTTTTAAACCATTGATATTAAAATAAAAAGTCGCCGATAACCACCGGGATTTTATGCTGATTCCGAATCTGTGTCTAAAACTTTTCTGCGATGTGTAGTTCTTGAGTTATAAGCGGACATCAAGACAGACAGACAGACACTCCTCCTTTATATATAGAGATAAAGGTCCAATAATGGTCAAAGAAAGTGACAATTTGATTTGGTTGAGAAAAAAAAGTTAAAGTGGACTAATTAGTCTAATTAAGACAGATTCTGAATGAAAACCAATGATAAACATACATAGCACTATTGGCTTGGCACCTGGTAGTAGAAGTGGCAATAGTATTTATGACTATGGGCTAGGAGAAAACCAGAGCAGACTGTGTCACTGATTCAGAACAATTTCGATATCATACCAAACAGTAAACAGATGTTCACTAGTATGTGAATAACTCGATGCCATGAGTGGCGGCCATTTTGAAAAAAAAACGGCCATCTTTGATTTTCTAGTGGCATGCAAGTTTTTAAATATTATGTTTTAGAATAGTCTAACATTGGCAAATTGACACTAAAATCATTTAAATCAGACAACTCGATCAATTTCTATGAGTGAGATAGCCATCCGGTACAACAAATAATTAGCGGCCATCTTGAAAAATGGCGGCTATCTTTAAACTTGAGGTGGCTACAGGTTATGTTTTTCTTAATTCAGCTTTTAATAAATGTTCAGACCAATGTTAGTGTTGGTATTATCCTTTGAACGACTGGTACACGAAGGGTTTGTGAAATTATAGTAACCGCTAGCGGCCATTTTGGAAAATGGCTTGAAAAAAAGAAGAAAAAAAAAGAAGCACAAATGCAATTTGAGATGGCCCAATATCCAAATCTGTTCATAATAGGATAGTCTACTAGTGTGCCAAATTTGGTGCTTTCCTCACAAAATGCACAATTGTTATGCTAAGTTGCCCCACTAATATATATATTGTAGGAGCTGTGCTCCCACGTCAATCGGAAGAATGGACGTGACAAAAAGCTGGAATTCGTCCGAGTTTCTTTATTGTCACAAAACAACTCGGGTACTCTGAAAAGCCCGTTTATCGGGCAGCAATATATATACACACATTATCCCGGAGCGTTTGCCCGGGAAAGGCGAGAGGGGGCGTGGCCGGGCGTCCTGGCCGCGGCCTGGCAAGTCGAGGGCGGGCATGCCCGGGCGTCCCAGACGCGGCCTGGCAAGTTGAGCGCAGGCCTGCCCGGGCGTCCTGGACGAGCCGGGCATGGTGATCGCTCCGCGTCCTTGGTAGGTGCAAGGCGATTGTGTAAACCCAGCGGTAGCCGCTACAATATATTATATATATATATATATATATATATATATATATATATATATATATATATATATATATATAGTGGGTGAGGAGGAGGTACAGCAACGCAGTGCCTTTGAAAAGGGGACACGCAAGACGGCCGGGAGAAACAGCCAGGTAGCAAGCCACAGTGTTGTCCAGCCAGGTAGCAAGCCACGGTGTTGTATGTCCTGGGGTTGTACTTCAGCAGGGAAAGGATGTGAGGAGGAGAGTGAAATGGCCAGGTATGGGAGAAAGGGAAGTATGGGAGAGAATGGATGGAGTGATGTGTGGGGCGTTTCATAGGTTGAAAGGAAGGGTGGAAGATAGATTGAGAAAGATGAATGAGATTGTGTTTGAGTATGCATGTGTCACGTTTGGAGTGAAAGCGTGTGTAGAGAGGGGTGAGAAGGAGGCATGTTTGAGCAGGAGGCAGAGGGAGATCCATGAGTTGAGAATGGAGTTGAGGAGTTTGAATGGAAGATGGAAGAGGGCTGTGGAAGGGGAGAGGAATGGGCTTGAGGTGTTGACGAAGCAGGTGAGGATGAGGTTGGTGAAGTTGAAGAGAGTGGAAAGGATGAAGAGGCGAAGAAAGGAGAGGCAGAGGCAGAGGAAGAGAAAGAGGTTCTTTGAGAAGCCTTTTCAGTTTATGAAGGATCTGTTGGAGCCGTCTTGAGGTGGTGTACTGAAGGTACCAAAGGAAGAGTTGGAAGGTCACCTGCGTGACACGTATGCAGACACAAGGAGGAACGAAGTGGTGGAGGACATCGAAGGATTGGTGAGACCGACAGAGCCAGGTGTTCCATTTGATTTGTCAGAGCCAAAGATGTCTGAGATTGAGGCAGTTTTGAGGAAGGCACGGGCGGCATCGGCTCCAGGACCATGTTGAGTGCCATATAAGGTGTTTAAGAGTTGTGAAGGCATCAGGCAGTATCTGTGGAAGGCTCTGAAGGTGGTATGGAGGCAAGGAGTGGTGCCCAGTCAATGGACTAGGGCGGAATGAGTTTATATTCCCAAGCAGGAGGAGGCTGTGACACTGGAGCAGTTTAGACCAATATCATTGCTCGATGTAGATGGGAAGATATTGATGAGTGTCTTTGCGGCATGGCTCTCAGGCTTCATCAGAGGGAATGGTTTTGTGGATGGTTCTGTGCAGAAGGCAGGAACACCAGGATCACCAGGATGCATTGAACACTCGGCAATGGTCTGGCAAGTGTTACAGGAGGCAAAGAGGCAAAGGAAGGATGTGGCGGTGGTATGGCTGTATTTGGAGAATGCATATGGGTCAGTGCCGCATGCCTTGATCAGGTATGCCATGGATTTATTTTGGGTGCCACGGAGATTTAGGGATTTTTGATGGCATATCATGATCAGTTTTGGATGCGGTTTGCGACACAGTCCAATGTAACAGAGTGGCAGAAGTTGGAAGTGGGGATCCCGATGGGATGTACCATCTCCCCGATTTTGTTTGTGCTGGTTATGGAGTTGTTGATACGTGCGGTGAGTGGACATGGGAAAGAAGTGGAGCTAGCCCCTGGTCAGAGGTTGCCAGCAATGTTTGCTTTCATGGATGACCTGACAGTTGTCCAACAGTCCGCTGATGCAGCAGTAGAGGTACTGGGCCGACTGGAAAGGTTGATGCGGTGGGCAAGAATGGGATTTAAAGCAAGAAAGTCGAGGAGTGTGATAGTGAGACGAGGAGTGGTGGATAACATGCACAGGTTTGAGCTGGGAGGGGAGGTGGTTCCATCATTGGTAGAGGCCCCTGTGAAGAGTTTGGGAAGATGGTATACAGTGGAGTTGAATGATGTGGGAAGAGTGGAGGAGGTCAGAAACAAGCTTTTGAGAGGTTTGAAGAGGATTGATGGATGTGGTTTGCCGGGTAAGTTGAAGGTATGGTGTTTGAAGTTTGGGGTGATGCCACGAGTATTGTGGCCATTGATGATGTATGATATTGCAATTGGGCATGTAGAGAGGATGGAGGTTGTGGTGAGTGGGTTTGTGAGGAGGTGGTTGGGAGTGCCACGCTGTTTGATGAACATTGCCTTTTATGGTCAGGGTGGAAAACTCCAGTTTCCCTTGACATCATTAACCGAGGAGTTTAAGGTGGTGAGGGTGCGGGAGTTCATGATGTTGCGGGATTCAAGTGATGCAGTGGTAAAGAATGCTCTCCCAGAGAAGAAGGGAAGTCGGAAGTGGAATGCAAGAGCAGAGGTGGACGAGATGGAGGAGCGGTTGCAACAGGAGGAGGTCATGGGGATGGTACAGCATGGGAAGTATGGCTTGGGGTGGATGGAGCATGAGCGATGGGGAAAGGCATGTGTGAAAGAGAGGAGGAAGATGGTTGAGAGGGAGGTGAGAAGAAAGGAAGAGGAGGGGAGATATGTGAAAGCAGTCGGTCAGGCACAGCAAGGTGCTTGGACTAAGTGGGAAGGTGTGTGGGTGAGGATATTGAAGTGGCAAGAGATTTGGAAGATGGAGCCAATATTGTTGAATTTCCTGTTTCGGGCAACGTATGATGTGCTTCCGTCACCAGTAAACTTGAGATTGTGGGGGTTGTTGCAGGAGGAGAGATGTTATTTGTGTGGAGGTGTGGGAACGGTGCAGCATGCACTGGGTGCATGCTCAGTAGCATTGGCAGCAGGAAGATACAGGTGGCGACATGATCAGGTGCTGGCGGTGGTGGTGCAGATGGTGCAACAAGAGGTGCTGAGATTGAGAGAGAGAAGAGTGGAGAAGGAGACTGATGGGGGAGAGGTGTGGTTTGTCAAAGAGGGCCAAGTGGTAAGAGGTGGAAAGAGGAGGAGGTGGAAAGCAAGAGGGCTGTCAGATGCTTGTAATTGACAGGTGGTGGCAGACCTAAAGCCACAATTGGTATTCCCAGAGGAGATCTGTGTGACAAGGTTGCGGCCTGACATTGTCATTTGGTCAAGTGCAACAAGACAGGTCATCTTAGGGGAGTTGTCGGTACCTTGGGAAGAGAACATGGAGGAGGTGCACGAGAGGAAGAGAGGAAAGTACAGTGAGCTGGAGGCAGAGTGCCGGGAGAAGGGTTGGCGAGTTTCGTGTCAGCCATTTGGGGTGTAGAGGGTATATTGGCAATTCCTTTTCTGCATTTCTTGCTAGGCTGGGAGTGTGTGGGACAGAAAGAAGGAGGATGTGTGACAAGGTGGCCCAGGTTGCCTTGAAAGGCTCATTTTGGATATGGAGGAAGTTTACGGAGGCACGTCGAACGGTGTAGGTTGGTTGTGTGTGGTTTTTTTGTTTTGTTTTTTTTTGTTACCATTATTATTTCTTATTTTGTGTATATGAGTGAGTGGGTGAGGGTGTGTGTTTTTGCATGAATTAATTTTTGCATGAGTGTGTGTTTTTGTGTGTTGAGTGGTGTATGATGTAAGGGTAGGTGGTTGGTTGGTTGGTGTTGTGTGTGTATGTGTGTATGTATGTGTATGGGTGTGTATGTGTGTGTATGAATGATCTGGGGTGTTTTTTGGTGAGTGGTGAAGGGTATAAAGGTGGGTGTTTGAGTGTTCCACCATGTTTGTTTGTTGCTGTGGATTCTGGAAGTGGTGGCTAGAGTGAACCAGTTTTGTTCTTTCCTGCCGGTGCTTTCGTCTCCTGTGTTCGTCCTGTTCGTATTTATTTCTCATTATTTATTTATTTCTCTTATTATTGCCTGTTTGTCCTGCATTTTCGTTCGTCTTTTCCTTCCCTGCTTTCCCCCATCCTTCCTCCTGTTTGGGGGGCGTTGCCCACTAGACAGGGGGGAGCCTTGTGCTCCCTTTCGTCTCCCGTCCCTCCCTCCCCCCCCCCACCCTGAGTGTTGTCCTCCGCCCTCCCTAGAACCCCGGTATGGCGAGCAGGTGCCATAATTGTGTCCGGTTTCGGTTGGTTGCAGTGGATTGCAGTGTGCCGACTAGAGAAAAATTCGGTAGAGATGTTTTGTTGGGTGTGCTGAGGTTCAAGGCTGTTGACTTTTTCTGCCTGATCTCCCTCGCCCGTGGTTTCGACGTGACCTTCCAAACAGGGCAGGGACTTGCCGAGTTCTGGCGCCGGTGGGCTACCGCTCGGTTTGCTGGGAAACTGGCAGACTGGGCGGTCGAGGCTCTCTCAGAAACCCAGGAGAGAGCCGTGACCGTCCACCTGTACAACGAAGGCGTGAGTGACTATGATGTCAAAGTTTGGCTCAGTCGATACGCCGACATCCGAGGCCAAGTACGGCTCGTCCGGGACAGCCTCGGTATTTGGACCGGGACTCGGCAGTTCCGGGTAAAGCTGCGGACGAGGGAGGATGGTACGGTCACCCACATCCCGAATGGGATTATGGTTGGGATGGACCGAGGCCAAGTCTTTTACGCGGGACAGCCGAAATTATGCCGCCGATGCGGTCAACTTGGCCACTTGATTACTGGGTGTACAGTGAACATCTGCACTCAGTGTGGCGAGTTGGGACATTTGAGGGAGCGCTGCACCCAAGTGGTGCGGTGCAACCTCGGTGGTGCGTCGGGGCACACTTTCCGCTCCTGCCCACAGAGTTATGCGAGCAAGATGCGTGCTGCTGCGGGTGGGAGTGGGGGTGTTGCCCCAGGGACAGGGGACGGTGTGCCCCCAGGGACAAGGAAAGGGGACGGTGTGCCTCCAGGGACCAGGGGGGGTGTTGCCCAAGGGACAGGGGAGGGTGTTGCCCAAGGGACAGGGGAGGGTGTTGCCCAAGGGACAGGTGAGGGTGTTGCCCAAGGGACAGGGGAGTGTGTTGCCCAAGGGACAGGGGAGGGTGTTGCCCAAGGGACAGGGGAGGGGGTTGCCCAAGGGACAGGGGAGGGGGTTGCCCAAGGGACAGGGGAGGGGGTTGCCCAAGGGACAGGGGAGGGGGTTGCCCAAAGGACGGGGGAAGGGGTTGCCCAAGGGACGGGGGAGGGGGTTGCCCAAGGGACGGGGGAGGGGGTTGCCCAAGGGACGGGGGAGGGGGTTGCCCAAGGGACGGGGGAGGGGGTTGCCCAAGGGACGGGGGAGGGGGTTGCCCAAGGGATGGGGGAGGGGGTTGCCCAAGGGATGGGGGAGGGGGTTGCCCAAGGGATGGGGGAGGGGGTTGCCCAAGGAGCAGGGGGGGGTGTTGCCCAAGGGACAGGGGAGGGTATTGCATCTGGGGTCGGGGAGGGGGGGACAAATGTGTTTGTGTGTGTGTCAGCCCCCCACCCTGTAGAAAGTAAAGGGAGGGAGTTGGAGGGGAAGGAGAACAAGGAGGAGGGAGGGGTAGATCAGGACCTGGATGTGGCTTCGCCGGGTGTCGGGCCCACTGCGGTGGGAGGGGAGGAAGCACAAAGAATGGTGGCTCCGGTGGCGGGGTCAGAAGAAACATCCTCGGTGCCAGAAACCCCGCTGCCGGAGGCTGGAAGTGATGGCTCCTCCTCCGGCTATGAACAAAGCGACCCCGGACAATGGGTGGAGAAGAAGCGTCGGAGGAGGGGCCAGGACAAAGGGAAAGCTCCTCTGGGCAAAGCCCCACAGGGGAAGACCGCAAGAACGTCAAAGACAAAAACCCCTGTGGGGCGTAGAGCCCCCCGTGCATCAAGTGACCCATCCAGGCCTGGGGGATCGCCTGCTCGTGGTAGGGGTGGGGCGCAGTCGGGGTTGGCCACAGCAGGTCTCCGGGGGAGGGCCCAAACGCTCACGTTCCCGTTCCCCCGTGAGTCGTTCCCCACCCGTTGACCTCACCCCTCCTCCGGGGGCAGCTGTGGCCATGGGCCTCAAGGAGGGTTTGCTCGTGGAGGACTGGTGGCTTTCTTCCCCGGACGACGGGTGAGGGGGGGTAATTTATTTGACCCCCGAGGAGGAGGACCTCGCCCTGCTACCCGGGGAGAATGTGTGCATCGATGGGGACTGGCTCCCGGGCACCCTCGTGGCTCCCGGCTGCGGGAAGAACCGCAGGAGGAGGAAGAATGGTAGCCCGTCGTGTCTTGGCAAGGAGGGAGGAGCTTCATAAGTCCAATGACTCCCCTTTCGTGGTCTGCACTAGGGTTAGTGATTAATACACTAACACCTATGAGCTTTAAATTAACGAGTTTAAATGTACGGGGAGTCTGTACCACGGTCCGGAGGATCGCTATTTTTGAAGAACTGTGCAATTTTGAATGGGATGTCTGCCTGTTGCAAGAATGCCATATTCCGCACGGTGAGTATGGATACCTCCATGCAAATTGGCGGTACGGAGAGTCGTATTGGTCTGGAAGCAACACTAACAGGGCGGCAGGATTAGGGTTCCTTATTAAGAGCCCGAATGTCGAGGTCCTTAGTTTAGAAAAAATTATTCCGGGGCGATTGGCCGTGCTCAGGGTGGTGGTGTCCTCAACCCCACTGACCTTGGTCAATGTGTACGCTCCTACACGGTGGGAGAAAGAGTGGAGCTCCTGCGCCAGTTGGGGCACCTCCTCTCCACCTCTGGCCCCGTGATCGTCGGGGGAGTTTTTAATATAAGTTTGGACAGGTTGCCCCTGGAGTCATCAGTGCGGGCCCTTAAAGGGCTTGTTCAGGATTTTAGGTTGAGGGACACGGGTGCAGAAAGGAATGAGGTCACCCGGACCGATGCAGCTGGTACCAGTCGGGTTAGGATAGATTACATCCTTTTGACACCAAATTTTGGCGACCCGGACCTGGTACTTCATGCGGTGGCATTTTCAGATCACTGACGTTTGTCTCTGGGTATTGAATTAAATGGGGTGCGTCCCCGGCGCTCTGAACTCTGGAAGCTCAACTGTCGCCTTTTGCAGGATGACAGTTTAGTGCATTCCTACGTTCGGAAGTATAGGGAGTGGGAAACGGTCAGGTGCCTCTTCCCTACCTCGGCAGCCTGGTGGGAGGAGGTGAAACGTAGGACCATAGGGTTTTTCCATACGGCCGGGCGAATGAAGGCCGCGGGGAAATGAGGGCGTTTGAAGCGCATGCAGGCGTACCTCCAGCGCCTGCATAAGAAACTTTGCGAAGGGAGGGACGTGTCGGGGAAAATCCGCCGGGTGAAGGGGAGGATTTTTGGCCTCCTCGAAGCCAGGGCGAGGGCCGTCATCTTCCGGAGCAAGGTGCAGGCATTGGAGGGGAATGAAAGGTGTACCAGATTTTTCTTCCAATGATGTGCCAGGCAGAGGGGCAGTTTGGCCCAGGTTAATGTGGGGGGAGGCCGTGTTTCGGATCCGGACCAAATTACTGAAGCAGTGGAGGACTATTACTCCAGGCTTTTTGAAAAACGACCGGTTGACAAAATCCAGATGGCCGACGTTCTCGGCCATCTGAGGAATCATTTGAGCCCCGAACAGCGGGAGCGGTTGGAGGAGCCGGTGAGCCTGGAGGAATTGACCTCTGCTGTTAGGGATTTGGCCGCGAATAAAACCCCGGGTGACGACGGCCTGCCCGTGGAGTTTTATCGCCGCCTTTGGCACGTCCTTGGCGAGGACTATCTGCAGGTAGTGAGGGAGCTAGCCACCTCTGCGAGGTTTCCAGATTCGATGCGCCGGGGCGTGGTAAACCTCGTGCACAAGAAGGGTGATCGGGAGGATCTGTCGAACTGGCGCCCGATCACTTTGTTGAATGTCGACGACAAGATACTAACAAAGGTGCTGTCTAAGAGGGTGCACGATGTCATGGTGGACCTCGTGCACCCGGATCAGACTTGTGCTGTTCCGGGATGCAGAGTGTCCGACAGCCTGGGCCTGGTTCGAGAGGCGATCCAGCTAGCGGAAGAGAGAGGCCTCCCACTGAGCATAGTCAGTTTGGACCAGGAGAAGGCTTTCGACAGAGTGTCACATGAATACATGATGGCCGTTTTGGACCGTTTTGGCTTTGGGCCACATTTGATGCATTGGGTGGACCTGATGTATAGGGACGTTGAAGCCCGTGTTTTGGTCAACGGACACCTCTCAGGAGCCTTCTCAGTCGCTTCTGGGGTCAGGCAGGGCTGCCCAATGTCACCAGTCCTTTTTGTCCTTTGCATTGAACCGTTTGCTTGTGCACTGCGAGCGGACCCATCCTTCCCTGGGTTGTGGATTCCCGGAACCCATGGGGAGCGCCTAAAGGTGAGTCTGTACATGGACGACGTGTCGGTGTTTGTCACCGATGCAGTCGCCATGTGCAGACTGGTGGGTCTCTGCGAGCGTTTTGGGTTGGCCTCCTCTTCTAAAATCCATCCTCAGAAGAGTGAGGTCATGCACTTTGGTCGGCACAGGACGGGATCCGGCCCCCCTTGCCCGTACACGGAGTGGAGAGATCGATTAAAGATCCTCGGGGTCTGCTTTTACCCAGGACGTCACGTGGCAAGCCGCCCATGAGTGTCTTCCGGTCCGGGTGTTTCGGTTCCAGAGGGACCTGAACGTGTCGGTCCAGTGTCCCCGACCCCGATGCACAGGGGACGAAACCGTCAGGCATGTCCTTTGGGACTGCCCTGTCACCGAGGGGGTCTGGTCGCTTGCGGCTGGCTTCCTCGAATGCTATGTGCCTTGGCTGGTGATGGTCAGACGGGACGTCTTTGCGTTCAGCGGGCTCCTACCACAACCAGTGCCTGGCCGCAAGTGGAGGCAGGCCTGGGGAACGGCCTGTATAATCAAGACCGTCTTGTGGCGAGCGAGAACCAGAGGTTTCCATACCAGGGTATGGTTGGATCCTGGGCAGATATGGGGCATGGCCCAATCCTGCCTCCAAAGGTACAGGCTTGGCGACAGCCTGCGGGCGACGGGGCGGGGTGCTGGCCGCAACGATGCGTCAGGTGTGTCGTAAAGCCCTCCCTGGAGCGGAGAATACGGCCGGGCTTTTCCGTGGTGAAGGGGGGGGGGGGGGTCCCGCGGGAGGTTACTTCCAAATGTGCGGGCGACAGTCATGTGCAGCCATAGTCCCTGACCGAGCTTGCCGCCCAGGCTTGGAAAGGTTGGGGGTGCTCCGGCAGGTGTGCTTGCGGGGCCTGTCGGGCGGTGATTCTCATTGGGACACTCACGCCTCATGGGCAGCTCAGGGAGCTGGTGCCTTCCTTTTGGTGCATCTTCTGGGTGGGCCCTCCCGGGCGCGGCCTGGGGAGGGTGGGGGCAGTTGGGTTTCCTTTTGTTTGATCTTGATTTTGCCTTGGTTTGATTTTTATTTTCTTTCATTATTATTTCCAGCGGTGGGTCGAGCCCTCAACGTGTTTGCGGGTGCATGTTCCCGGCTGCGGTCAGCAGCCGGTTGTTGATTTCGGTATGCAAAGGAAAAAAGGCCCCTTGATCCTTATTGTTTTAAGGTGTCCCTTCCTTGGTTGTTTTGGGAGGGTGGGAGGGAAAAAGGCCCCTTGATCCTTATTGTTTTAAGGTGTCCCTTCCTTGGTTGTTTTGGGAGGGTGGGAGGAGAGGGATAGGGTCTTCTTTCCTTTCTCCCTCCCCTTTGGTTAGTTAGAGTTAGGTGTCTGCTGCCTGGGGTGGGAGAGGGGTTTTTTGGGGGGGTTTGGGGATATGGATGATGGACTTTGGTTTTAACGATTAATGATTTATTGAGTTTGATTTGATTTTCACCTTTGTCTTTGAACTTTTTCTTTCGTTTTCTGATCTTTGCTTTGCTTTCTCTTTGATTTCTTATTTATTGTTTGATCCCTTGGCTTTTGATTTCTTGGCTTTTGATTTCCTGGGTTCTTGTGTGTTGGTGATGGTTTTATTGAGTGGTTTTTGAGCGTGTTTTTTTTAACCTTTTTTTATAATAAAAAAGGCTTCGGCCATAAAGAGGTGTTGGTGTTGTTCGCATTGGCTGGGGGTGGGGGTATGTACGCATCCAGGTGCAGTTGCTGCATGTGGATGTGGATGTGCCCCTGCTGGCCCACCTTAGCTGACCGTATCGAGGTTGAAGGGCCGAAACGGGATGATGCTGAGGACCTCGACTGAGGACTCGGCCAGTGCGGCACACTTGTGACCAGGTGTGTTTTGAACTTATGTTATATATGTGTGTGTGTGTGTGTGTGTGTGTGTGTGTGTGTGTGTGTGTGTGTGTGTGTGTGTGTGCGTGCGTGTATAATATATATGTGTGAGTGTGTGTGTGTGTGTGTGTTTATCTCTGTGTATGTGTATGTATATTTTTTGTGTGTGTGTGTATGTGGATGTCAATATTTTTACCCCACTGTGATGTAACAGCCGCAGCTCTGTTGTCAGAGAATGTCGACTCGAGAGGAATGAATGGATGGTCCTGTAAACAGTGTGGATCAGACATTCTTTTGCAGAAAGAAGCAAACGAGAGCGTTTTTCACATAGACGTCGTGCCCGAATCCAGTATAGCGAGTGCATGACGTAACCAAGGCAGCGTTTTTCACTTTGAGATGAAATATACATGCGTAACAGACGAACAGTAGGGCTTGGTGCACAACAAACACACACACACACACACACACACACACACACACACACACACACACACACACACACACACACACACACACACACACACACACACACACACACCTTCCCTTACCACAATTACATATTTGTGTTTTATTACGTTACCTACACATCTCTGCAACCAACCTCAACAACCTCCCGCAGATCATCTGCAGTTACAACCAGGTACTCGTATATATATAACCAGGTACTCCATATATATCAAAAGGAGGTGTAAAGCGCTCCTCCCTTTATATAAGGGATCGTTTCTCTGTATGCAGCTTTAACATGGGGACTGAAAATACCTTTCTCATTTTCTACCGGTATCTACTATATAAGAGAGCTATTGGTCTGTATGTGTCGTCATTTTTCTCCGAGATGGCTGAACGGATCTTTGTCAAACTTTCAGAGGTTCATCAGTGAGTGCCTGGGGGTGTTTTAGGCAAGAAAAAGTTCATATAAAGGGGCGACCTACATCTGGCAAATAAAATACATTTACTTCTTCATGCAGGTGTATAAATCAAATTGCCCTTGATATGAACCTTTCGAGAGCATCACTTGGTTCCTCCGAAGAACAAACGGGAAGTCCAGCATGCACATGAGATATTTTTGAAAGCCCCTTATTTTGTATTGTCTGGCATTTTCTACAAGTTATGGAATGCCCCTTCCTTTCTATTGTTTGGAATTTTCTACAACCTATGGAATGTCTCTTCTTTTCTATTGTTTGGAATTTTCTACAAGCTATGGAATGTCCCTTCCTTTCTATTGTTTGGAATTTTCTACAATCTATGGAATGTCCCTTCTTTTCTATTGTTTGGAATTTTCTACAAGCTATGGAATGCCCCTTCCTTTCTATTGTTTGGAATTTTCTACAACCTATGGAATGTCTCTTCTTTTCTATTGTTTGGAATTTTCTACAATCTATGGAATGTCCCTTCTTTTCTATTGTTTGGCATTTTCTACAAGCCATGGAATGTCCCTTCCTTTCTATTGTTTGGAATTTTCTACAAGCTATGGAATGTCCCTTCCTTTCTATTGTTTGGAATTTTCTACAAGCCATGGAATGTCCCTTCTTTTCTATTGTTTGGAATTTTCTACAAGCTATGGAATGTCCCTTCCTTTCTATTGTTTGGAATTTTCTACAAGCCATGGAATGTCCCTTCCTTTCTATTGTTTGGAATTTTCTACAAGCCATGGAATGTCCCTTCTTTTCTATTGTTTGGAATTTTCTACAAGCTATGGAATGTCCCTTCCTTTCTATTGTTTGGAATTTTCTACAAGCCATGGAATGTCCCTTCCTTTCTATTGTTTGGAATTTTCTACAAGCCATGGAATGTCCCTTCCTTTCTATTGTTTGGAATTTTCTACAAGCTATGGAATGTCCCTTCCTTTCTATTGTTTGGAATTTTCTACAAGCCATGGAATGTCCCTTCTTTTCTATTGTTTGGAATTTTCTACAACCTATGGAATGTCTCTTCTTTTCTATTGTTTGGAATTTTCTACAAGCTATGGAATGTCCCTTCCTTTCTATTGTTTGGAATTTTCTACAATCTATGGAATGTCCCTTCTTTTCTATTGTTTGGAATTTTCTACAAGCTATGGAATGCCCCTTCCTTTCTATTGTTTGGAATTTTCTACAACCTATGGAATGTCTCTTCTTTTCTATTGTTTGGAATTTTCTACAATCTATGGAATGTCCCTTCTTTTCTATTGTTTGGCATTTTCTACAAGCCATGGAATGTCCCTTCCTTTCTATTGTTTGGAATTTTCTACAAGCTATGGAATGTCCCTTCCTTTCTATTGTTTGGAATTTTCTACAAGCTATGGAATGTCCCTTCTTTTCTATTGTTTGGAATTTTCTACAAGCTATGGAATGTCCCTTCCTTTCTATTGTTTGGAATTTTCTACAACCTATGGAATGTCTCTTCTTTTCTATTGTTTGGAATTTTCTACAATCTATGGAATGTCCCTTCTTTTCTATTGTTTGGCATTTTCTACAAGCCATGGAATGTCCCTTCCTTTCTATTGTTTGGCATTTTCTACAAGCCATGGAATGTCCCTTCCTTTCTATTGTTCGGCATTTTCTACAAGCCATGGAATGTCCCTTCTTTTCTATTGTTTGGCATTTTCTACAAGCCATGGAATGTCCCTTCCTTTCTATTGTTTGGAATTTTCTACAACCTATGGAATGTGTCTTCTTTTCTATTGTTTGGAATTTTCTACAATCTATGGAATGTCCCTTCTTTTCTATTGTTTGGAATTTTCTACAAGCCATGGAATTTCCCTTCCTTTCTATTGTTTGGAATTTTCTACAACCTATGGAATGTCTCTTCTTTTCTATTGTTTGGAATTTTCTACAAGCCATGGAATGTCCCTTCTTTTCTATTGTTTGGCATTTTCTACAAGCTATGGAATGTCTCTTCTTTTCTATTGTTTGGAATTTTCTACAATCTATGGAATGTCCCTTCTTTTCTATTGTTTGGCATTTTCTACAAGCCATGGAATGTCCCTTCCTTTCTATTGTTTGGCATTTTCTACAAGCCATGGAATGTCCCTTCCTTTCTATTGTTTGGAATTTTCTACAAGCTATGGAATGTCTCTTCTTTTCTATTGTTTGGAATTTTCTACAATCTATGGAATGTCCCTTCTCTTCTATTGTTTGGCATTTTCTACAATCTATGGAATGTCCCTTCTTTTCTATTGTTTGGCATTTTCTACAATCTATGGAATGCCCCTTCCTTTCTATTGTTTGGAATTTTCTACAACCTATGGAATGTCCCTTCTTTTCTATTGTTTGGCATTTTCTACAACCTATGGAATGTCTCTTCTTTTCTATTGTTTGGCATTTTCTACAACCTATGGAATGTCTCTTCTTTTCTATTGTTTGGAATTTTCTACAATCTATGGAATGTCCCTTCTCTTCTATTGTTTGGCATTTTCTACAATCTATGGAATGTCCCTTCTTTTCTATTGTTTGGCATTTTCTACAATCTATGGAATGCCCCTTCCTTTCTATTGTTTGGAATTTTCTACAACCTATGGAATGTCCCTTCTTTTCTATTGTTTGGAATTTTCTACAAGCTATGGAATGCCCCTTCCTTTCTATTGTTTGGAATTTTCTACAACCTATGGAATGTCTCTTCTTTTCTATTGTTTGGCATTTTCTACAACCTATGGAATGTCTCTTCTTTTCTATTGTTTGGCATTTTCTACAAGCTATGGAATGTCTCTTCTTTTCTATTGTTTGGAATTTTCTACAATCTATGGAATGTCCCTTCTCTTCTATTGTTTGGCATTTTCTACAATCTATGGAATGTCCCTTCTTTTCTATTGTTTGGCATTTTCTACAACCTATGGAATGTCTCTTCTTTTCTATTGTTTGGCATTTTCTACAAGCTATGGAATGTCTCTTCTTTTCTATTGTTTGGAATTTTCTACAATCTATGGAATGTCCCTTCTCTTCTATTGTTTGGCATTTTCTACAATCTATGGAATGTCCCTTCTTTTCTATTGTTTGGCATTTTCTACAATCTATGGAATGCCCCTTCCTTTCTATTGTTTGGCATTTTCTACAACCTATGGAATGTCCCTTCTTTTCTATTGTTTGGAATTTTCTACAATCTATGGAATGTCCCTTCTCTTCTATTGTTTGGCATTTTCTACAATCTATGGAATGTCCCTTCTTTTCTATTGTTTGGCATTTTCTACAATCTATGGAATGCCCCTTCCTTTCTATTGTTTGGAATTTTCTACAACCTATGGAATGTCCCTTCTTTTCTATTGTTTGGCATTTTCTACAACCTATGGAATGTCTCTACTTTTCTATTGTTTGGCATTTTCTACAACCTATGGAATGTCTCTTCTTTTCTATTGTTTGGAATTTTCTAACAATCTATGGAATGTCCCTTCTTTTCTATTGTTTGTCATTTTCTACAAGCCATGGAATGTCCCTTCTTTTCTATTGTTTGGCATTTTCTACAAGCCATGGAATGTCCCTTCTCTTCTATTGTTTGGCATTTTCTACAATCTATGGAATGTCCCTTCTTTTCTATTGTTTGGCATTTTCTACAAGCCATGGAATGTCCCTTCTTTTCTATTGTTTGGCATTTTCTACAAGCCATGGAATGTCCCTTCTCTTCTATTGTTTGGCATTTTCTACAATCTATGGAATGTCCCTTCTTTTCTATTGTTTGGCATTTTCTACAAGCCATGGAATGTCCCTTCTCTTCTATTGTTTGGCATTTTCTACAAGCCATGGAATGTCCCTTCTCTTCTATTGTTTGGAATTTTCTACAAGCTATGGAATGTCTCTTCTTTTCTATTGTTTGGCATTTTCTACAAGCCATGGAATGTCCCTTCTCTTCTATTGTTTGGCATTTTCTACAACCTATGGAATGTCTCTTCTTTTCTATTGTTTGGCATTTTCTACAAGCCATGGAATGCCCCTTCTCTTCTATTGTTTGGCATTTTCTACAAGCCATGGAATGTCCCTTCTCTTCTATTGTTTGGCATTTTCTACAACCTATGGAATGTCCCTTTTCTATTGTTTGGCATTTTCTACAAGCTATGGAATGTCCCTTCTCTTCTATTGTTTGGCATTTTCTACAACCTATGGAATGTCTCTTCTTTTCTATTGTTTGGCATTTTCTATAAACTATGAAATGTCCCTTCTTTTCTATTGTTTGGCATTTTCTACAACCTATGGATTGTCCCTTCTCTTCTATTGTTTGGCATTTTCTACAACCTATGGAATGTCTCTTCTTTTCTATTGTTTGGCATTTTCTACAAGCTGTGGAATGTTCCTACTTTTCTATTGTTCGGCATTTTCTATAAGCTATGGAATTTCCCTTTTTTCTATAGTTTGGCATTTTCTACAAGCTATGGAGTGTCCCTTCTTTTCCATTGTTTGGAATTTTCTATAAGCTATGGAATGTCCCTTCTTTTCTCTACTTTTCCACATGGGACATACCCTTATATAAAGGGGCCTTTTTTATGCCCCTGACATTTTACCCAAGATTGTATATACACTACATGGCCAAAGGTATGTGGACACCTGAACATCACACCTGTATGTGCTCGTCGAACATCTCATTCCAAAGTCATGGGCATTAATAAGGAGGTGATCCCCTCCACCCCCTCTGCTGCTATAACAGCCTCCACTCTTCTGGAAAGGCTTTCCACTAGATTTTGGAAAATTGCTGTGGGGATTTGCTTCCATTCAGCCACAACAGCATTCGTGAGGTCGGGCACTGATTTTGGGCGATTAGGCCTGCCTCGCAGTCGGCATTCCAATTCATCCCAAAGGTGTTCAATGGGGTTGGGGTCAGGGCTCTGTGCAGGCCAGTCAAGTTCTTCCATACCGATCTCACCAAACCATTTCAGTATGGACCTCGGTTTGTGCACGGAGACATTGTCATGCTGAAATGGGAAAGGCTCGTTCTCCTGTAGTGTTCTCCTGGCATCCACCAAAACCAGATTCTTCCGTCAGACTGCCAGATGGTGAAGCGTGATTCATCACTCCAGAGAATGCGTTTCCACTGCTCCAGAGTCCAATGGTGGCGAGCTTTACACCACTCCAGCCGACGCTTGGCATTGCGCATGGTGATCTTCGGCTTGTGTGTGGCTGCTCGGCCCTGGAAAACCATTTCATGAAGCTCTCGACGAACAGTTGTTGTTCTATCGTTGCTTCCAGAGGCAGTTTGGAACTCGGTAGTGAGTTTTGCAACCGAGGACCGACTATTTTTATGCACTACGCGCTTCAGGACTCAGTGGACCCGTTCTGTGAGCTTGTGTGGCCTAGCACTTCACGGCTGAGCTGCAGTTGCTCCTAGACGTTTACACTTCACAACAACAGCACTTACAGTTGACCGGGGCAGCTCTTGTAGGGCAGAAATTTGATGAACTGATTTGTTGGAAAGGTGGCATCCTATGACGGTTGTTAAGGATTCGTCACTTTCGTCTTTGTGGTTGTCATCCACTTGAAGCATTTTTAGTTTCATGTACTATTATTGTTACAGTTTGAGTGTGAAATGGCAATAACTGTCTTCAAAGATAAAAAATAATGTCTCAGAAGGAAAACGAGATGGGTGAGGGCAAAAACGGAAGAAGAAGAAGCGGCGGGCGCGCGGATCGAGTGAGATCGGGAAAGGAAGGCCGATTTGCTTCGAAGTGTCGAGCGGACGCTGCTGGACATTGGTCACTAGCGAATATTGGTTTCCCGGGAAAGGGATTCCTGTGACAGTGTCGTTATTGCTGGGGCAAATAAACCTGCGTGACAGGTTTTGCTTTTGGTTCCGAAAGTGAATCATCGCTGGAGAGCAGGTACGCCTCCATTACCGGCCCATCTGCCATTTCACCTCGCACCGCAATTTCACCATGCACCAGCCATTCGCCTGGTTCTCATGTGTGTCGTGGATTTCGCTTGGGAACTCGCGGTTCTTCGTGATTCTCCGCTTGGGAGCCGCTGATCGTTCATGTCAGCGTCATTGTCTGGTGAACCGAAGGTGTGAATTCCCAGTCGCCTTTTGGGTGAACTTTTACCGGACCGACGTCGGCCCGACACCTCACCAAGCGGCTCGTCTGCAGCGTCGACTGTTAGCCGTTCTGGGTTCAGGGTCTCAGTACGACCTTTTCTTGTGATCGCGAGAGCCAAGGGGATCAACTTTGGCCTGGTATTGTGACACAGTGACTTTGGGGGATGTTACCGATTGCTCACGTGGGAATATCGTGAGTTATCGATTCAGGACATTGGTGGTACCATCATATAAATTATATGGTGTTTGCTGTGCAAGTGAGGTTTTCTTGTATGTGCGTTACTTGTTATTATTGTGTGGTTTTAATAGAATACTTGGTTGTTGTAACAATTGATTGGTGTGGTTTCACCATTGGTCATTGGCACACATAATAGCACATCTTTCTGCCGTGACTCCTTTCGGGGCTCGGAGGTACACCGTGGTCGGGGTTTGTGGAGGAGCACGTAACAGAAATTGGGGGCTCGTCCGGGATATAATTCCCTAACGTTCCCAAATTTGGAATTTTCTAACATTCCCAAATTTGTATTTCTGAAAATTTGACATTTTTGTGTGTAGGTTAACAGGTGCTAACTAATAGTCACAATGGTGTTTGAAGTAGAAAAGTTTGCGACGTCCCCAAACGAGGCACAATTCCAGGCGTTAAAAAGATCGGAACTTATGATATTGACCAAATATTATAACTTGGAGGTCCGAGTTAGTATGAAGAAAGCAGAGATTCAGACATTGGTGGTAGAATCTCTAGTGGGACAAGGAACATGGGAAGAGGTAGCCTTGGATTGGTTACCAGAGGAAAAAGGAAATATGGAGCTCCGGAAAATGGAGATGCAACTGCAGAGCCGGGAAAGGTTAAAAGAGTTGGAATGGAAAGCAGAAAAGGAAAGAGCAGAACAGGAACGAGCACTCGAGGAGAGAAGAGTAGAGGAAAGAGCAGAGGAAAGGAGAGCCGAAAGGGAGTTAAAGGAACAGTACATGGAGTATCAGAGGGAACTTAAACTCAAGGAGCTTGAATTACTGGGGGAATGTAGAGAGAAGTAGTATCCATGCCGGCTAGTTCGACAACCAGTCAGAGCTCTTGGGATGTTGGTGGGCATGTGAGGCTGGTTCCACCCTTTAATGAAAAGGAGGTAGCCAAGTTCTTTCTGCACTTTGAGAAGGTGGCTCAAATGTTAAAATGGCCTGTGGGGTCATGGACTATGTTAGTACAAATTGTTCAGGTGGGTAAAGCTCAAGATATCTATTTGGCTTTACCGATTGACCAATGTGCAGATTATGAGACAGTGAAGAAAGCCATTCTCAAAGCCTATGAATTGGTCCCTGAAGCTTACCGACAAAAATTTAGGAATTCCAGGATGAGGGAGAGTGAGACCCATGTGCAGTTTGCCAGAATGAAGGAAACTATGTTTGATAGGTGGTGTGACTCAAAGGAGATTGGGAAAGACTTCAACCGTTTACGACAATTGATCTTGGTGGAGGAATTCAAACAGTGTGTCCACGTGGACATTAAAGTGCATCTGGATGAAAAAAGGTACCGGAGTTGAATGAGGCAGCAACAGTGGCAGATGACTATGCCTTGACACACCGGATGGGGTTCCACAAACCTAACTTCCCGCCTAGATTTAGCCAGGGGAGTTACGGTAAATCAGGTTCGGAGAACACATTTTCATGGGGGCGGTCTAGAGAGGACTATGGGGACAAATCTGATACCGCGACTTTTAGGGATCAGAAGACTGAAGTTCCAAGGCATACCTATCTTCCGGGGGGCCCGAGGCAGACCACGGTTTTTCCTCCGGGCCTACTTGCGCTTTTCGCAAGAAACCTGGGCATTTGATGTCCCAATGTTATGCCCTGAAAAGGAAAAATCAGGAGCGGAGTCAGGCTAGTGCAACTCCGAATGCGTTGGCCAATGCGAGAAATCGTCCTTGGAGGACAGTGCCTTGTGAAGGTTCCCGTGCCAAAGTTACGGCATCACAGAACGACCTTGCCCAAGAGGGTTACAAACCTTTTATTTCCAAGGGGTTTGTGTCACTGGATGGGGACTTAACTAACCAGAGACCTGTTAGGGTATTGAGGGACACAGGAGCACATCAATCTTTGATGCTTGAGGGCATTTTGCCATTGTCGGAGAAGACGGCAACGGGGGTTAGTGTTCTCTTACAGGGGGTTGGTGGCTATGTTAAAGCTCCTCTTCATGTCATCCATTTAAAGTCTGAGTTGGTGTCAGGACCGGTCACTGTGGGGTTACAAGCCACTCTTCCTGTAGAGGGAATTTCTTTTATTATCGGGAATGATTTGGCCGGGGGTCGAGTTTCTGGTAATCCGAAGTTGGTTGAAAAGCCAAGTATGTAAAATAACACAGCACAGTTAGAGCAGGAGATTCCGGGTATCTTTCCATCCTGTGCAGTGACTTGTGCTATGGGTAGGAAGTGCTCTGAAGAGAAGGAGAAGGAAGGTGATGTGGATTTTGGTTCCATAGAGATATTGGAGGAAAAGTCGGGAAGAGATAATAGGAAAGGGAGTGACATCCAGGAACCAAAGGAAAAGGTGGCATCTGGAACAAAAGAGGGAATGGAGTGTCCGTCGGAGACATCTGGGAACGAAGCTGAACAGACGGTGCTTGTCCGAAAGAGACTTGTTGAAGAACAACACAGAGATTCGGAGCTCCAGAGTTTGATTGGTAAAGCCATTACAGAGGAAGAGGCTATGAAGGTACCTGTTGGTTACTTCATGAAAGGGGAAATACTCATGAGAAAATGGAGACCACCGTAGGTGCCAGCAAATGACGAGTGGAAAGTTCATTACCAAATTGTGGTGCCAACGCCGTGTGATCGTTGTGTGTGATCGTTGTGTGAGATCGTTGTGTGATCGTTGTGTGTGATCGTTGTGTTTTTTTTTGGTTTGTTTTTTTGGTATACTGAATCGAGGCTCGTGAAAGAGCTAACATTTACTTCACAAACAAATCAACCAGACAAACAAAATATATAAAAAGAGGGAGCGGAAGACTCCTGGGGAGAGAAGGTGAAGCACACAAACACAACATTTGAGAGCAGGGAGATGTGTGGGAGGGAGAGGGCTTGGGGGGAGGAGGCGTGAGAAGGGGGAGGTGGGGGGGGGGGGGGGGTGGGAGAAGTATAAAACACAAGGACACCAAGGACTTCCAGGACAGAAGTTGGTATTTCAAAAAAGAGGATTTGGGGTGAAATTAGCGGGGGTAGGAAAGATCAAGGTTTTGGAGGGGGGAAGATAAGAGGTGGTGGTGAACAGCTGTTTTAAAGACCTGGTGGGAGGAGTGGGATTGAAGGGAGTGGGGGAGTTTGTTCCAGAGGTGGGAGAAAAGAGGAATGAAAGAGTGAAGGTGAGCAGAGAGTCTTGATTTTGGCAGTTTAACCATAAGAGGGTGCAAGCAGATCTTGTGCGACCTCCAAGAATATTTGGGGGACAGAGCCCAGAGAGAGCTGGAGGAGCAAGGCCGGAGAGGAGTCTGTAGAAGACAGAAAGACCACCAACCTGCCTGCGGTGAGTGAGTGAAAGGCCCTCGGAGGTAGCTTCATCACGGGAGATTCCAATGATTCTGAACGCTTTGGTTTTAACAGCATGAAGACGAGCTAGGTGTGAGGCAGGAGCACTCGTCCAGAGGGGAGATCAGTATTCCATTGAGCTGTGGATGAAAGCCTTGTATGTGGTGAGGAGCTCAGGTGTGCCAAGGAAGGACTTCGCACGACGGAGGATGCCCAGTCGGCGACTGTCTTTGGAGGCCAGATTTGAAATGTGGTTTTCCCAGGAAAGATCATGGCAGATAGTGAGACCCAAAAGCTTGAGTGACAGAACTTCTTGGAGAGGATTATTCAGAAAGTGAATGGGAGGGTTGTCCAGTCGGTCTTTTCGGAGAGACATCCTAAGAGTATGAGATTTGTCAGGATTGAAAGACATGTTCCACTTGTTTGCCCAGTCAGTGATTTTGTCCAGGTCTGCAGAGAGTGAGGAGGCTGCAGACTGCCGATCTGAGGGATGAGGAATTGAGCGGCAGAGAGTGGAGTCATCAGCAAAGAGATAGAGAGGATTTTCAAGAGAGTCGGAGAGATCATTGATGAAGACCAGAAAAAGCACAGGGCCAAGAACACTGCCTTGGGGAACTCCAGCCTGAACAGGAAGAGGAGATGAGAGAACCCCATTCAGGGCCACACATTGACTATGACTATAGAAGAAGTCCGCCAGCCATGCGTGGAGATTTCAATGGATACCAAAGGAGGAGGGTTTGGTGAGCAGAGCGGGGTGCCAGACCGTATCGAAGGCACGTGATATGTCGAGGGAGACAGCTCTAATTTCCTGTTTGGCATTGAGGACCTCCATCCATTGTTGAGAAAGCAGAAGCAGCATGTCCAGAGTCGAGTCACCTGGTCTGAAACCAAATTGATGATCAGAGATCAAGCCCTTGGAGAAGAGGAAAGATTTCATATCTGAAGCAATGATGGATTCCATGACTTTGCTGATAATTGGGAGAAGGCTGATTGGTCTGTAGTTGCTAGGATCTGTTTTGCACATTTTTTGTGTAAAGCGGTGATGTTGGCTAATTTCCAAGCAGATGGCAGTTGACCTTGAGCAAAAGAGAGGGTGAAGAGAACAGAGAGAGGGAGTGAAAGGGCGGAAGAACAGGATTTTAGGACCCGTGGGCTGATGCCGTCAGGTCCAGTTGCAGAATCAGAGTCGAGGGTTGACAGAAGCTTTTCCACCTTGTCAGGAGGAAAGGACACGGAGTTCAGGAGCAGCTGGGTACGACTGGATACGGTGGGTACAGAGAGGGATGGGTTTGGGACACAAGATTTAGAGGCAAACACAGAGTTGAGGCATTCAGCTTTTTCACATGCGGAGTCAGCTGTGTAGCCGTTTGAGGTAAGGGAGGGGATGGAGGGGGAACAAACACCAGAAACAGATTTGAACAGACGCCACCAGGATTTGGAAGAGGGAGACAGATAAATTTAATAAACTTAAAATAAACTTAAAATTCTAAGAGGATTTGCATATATGGTCAACGAATTCAACCACCAGCTATTTTTGAGGTCAACATAGGCCAAAAGATCAACATAGGCCAAGTTTCAAAAATCCTCAATTTTCATCCGATTGACTTGAAAATTGAACAGCATTTGCACATTGAGTCACTAAATAGGGAAACTAACTATTTTTGAGGTCAAAAGGTCAAAGACCAACTCAAGGTCAACCTTCCAAAATCATCATTTTCATCTGAAAAATCGTCACTTTTCTTCTTATTGAAAAGCTTTGATTTGACCTTTGACTTTGACCATGATTGTCAATTTTAATATTGATGAAATGGACACTTTGCTGTATCAATGGCATTTTTTTTTCTTGGGGGGGGGGGGGCGATTTTGCAAGTATCGTGCTCCACATGATGTCTTCTTGTTACTTGCTGGAATAGATTCCGGCAAGTATGTTGGTGGTTGGTTTGTTACTTGCCGGAAAAGATTCCGGCAAGTATGTTGATCGGTTGGTTTGTCTGTCTGTTTGTCCTTCTGTCTGTCTGTCTGTTTGTTCGCAGTACTACGTCTACACCATTGCATGTAGAATCGCCAAACCTTACACACATATTTGTCTTGCCCTGGAATAGACTGTGCCCAATTTTTAACTCTCTCGGCCCAAGGCCTCCATTATGACGTCATAATTCGATAAATCGACAAATACAAAACTTCATC
Organism: Myxine glutinosa; assembly: GCF_964187855.1. Taxonomy (NCBI): domain Eukaryota; kingdom Metazoa; phylum Chordata; class Myxini; order Myxiniformes; family Myxinidae; genus Myxine; species Myxine glutinosa. The sequence continues at coordinate 137,085,587 of NC_136270.1, forward strand.
CAATGAAGATGCAATTTCTTGAGCGACATGACGGCATAAACCGGTGGAGAAAAAAATAATAATGATGACGTCATCGGTCACGTGGTTCGGCCACAATCTTGGAAAAACCGAAAAATTTTGCACCTCTATCTCTGAAAGTTCTGAATAGAAAAAATGGAGACATAGCTCATTGTAAAGAACTCTCCATGGGGAATAAAATATGTTAGTGATGATGTCATAGGTGCCACCATTATGACGTCATAATTCGACGAGTACAAAACTTCATCCAATCAAGATGCAATTTCTTGAGCGCCATGTCGGTATAAACTGCTGGAGAAAAAAGACAATGATGATGTCATCGGTCACGTGGTTCGGCCGCCATCTTGGAAAAACCGAAATTTTTGCACCTCTATATCTCCGAAAGTGCTGAATAGAAAAAATGGAGACATGGTTCATTGTAAAGAACTCTCCATGGGGAATAAAATATGTTAATGATGATGTCAAAGGTGCCTCCATTATGACGTCATAATTCGACAAGTACAAAACTTCATCCGATCAAGATGAAATTTCTTGAGCATGATCAAAGAATAAATTAGTGTAGAAAACAAATGATCCAAAATGGCCGATAAAAAAGTACATTCCGGCAAGTCCTCGGTCTCTGACCGATTTTTCATTTGTCTGTCTGTCTGTTTGTTTGTGAACAAGATATCTCAAAGTTGTGGACGGATTTGGACGAAACTTGGCAGAGATGTAGCGTATGTGACAAGGACGAAATGATTAGATTTGGTGAAGATCCAGATCCGGCTACTATAATTTTAAAGTGATTCTTCAACATTGAGTGATTGGGCCAAAAACGATACATGGAAGCATATCTCAAAAAGTTGCGGACGGATTTGGACGAAACTTGGTGGACCGGTTGGGTGTCTGACAAGGACTAATCGATTCGATTTTGGTGAAGATCTGAATATGGATTCGGATATGAGAATTATTAAATTTTTTAATGATTCTTCACCATTGAGTGATATGGCCAACCAGGTGGAGGTGTGTTCTCTACTGAGTGCCGTTCTGGTTTCGTTTCAAACAGACGTCGGTGTATGGAACGATCCCTAGTTAAATACTGTGCTCTACTTCATACATCGGAGCAATGAAAACAATCTTCTTTTGTAACTTTAAGGCCTTTGCATCGAAATTAAGGTGGAAAAGTTACTTATACATAAACGTACATGGCAAGTGATAAAGTTTCTTTAGATCAATACAGGTAACATTGAGGAAGTGAAAGTTGTTGGGAATAACAGCTTGCGTGGGCCGAATGAGTAAAAGTGAAAAACTAGCAACCCACTGTTGTTGCTCTGTTGCTTGGACACACCTTTGGCAGATAACCAGAGAATCCGCCTGTCCTCGCGCGCTCTTTGTTTGTCTTTTGTGTTTTTGTCGTGGATTTGGGGGCCATGGCACACCGCCATGCACCATGACACCGAAACATGGCCTCGTGCTGTACGGAAAAGCACCACCGGAGTGCTAGCCCTTGTTCAGGTCAAGCCAAGCTACCGAGCAGGTTAAATAGCCGGGCTCGTTCCCTGTAGGCAGGAGAGAAATGACGGGAATGATCTCACTCCACTACACAGTGCAGAGCTCGTAGATTGCTTTTCCAATTCGCCAGACACGGCGGGATCGGAGGGCAAAGCGTTTGCACCTGAAATCCATGGCATCCGTGAGTAATACATCTCAAGCGGTTCTCCCACCTTGCCAGCGAAAAATCGTAAATACTCATTGTAAAGGTCAAAATCAAAGGTGGAGTTCGTTATTTCAGGTCGGAATATGGAAACACAACCTGCTGCTTTCTCCCCCTGTGTTTTTTTTCTTCCTGCAAGTGTGGCTCCTTATGGATAGGTGCTGTCGGAGGAATATGCGCGGCATTTTCAACAAGAGGGGTCACTCGGGGAATGAGCCCATGGGAGCTGATTAAACCAATATTCCCCATCGCCAGGAAGCTGTTATTACATATGTCAGGTTGCATCACATGACTTATCACGATATTCCGTATGCTCACACATAGAAAAGAGCCACACAATCAAAAATAATGTTGTCATAAAGGTGTGGTGGCACAAGCTCAACAACACTCTTGGGTTAGCCAGATTCAAATTCCATAAATTACATGGATGGTTTGTCGTTTACTGCGTTTATAATTCAAGGAAGAGTTGCAATGCTGCCCCTGATGTCGTTGTCCCGCACGTCGTGTCTGGACAAGCTCCTCCATGAGCGTTAGATCACAATTTAAACTATAAACAGGAACCAGAGATCGCAGACCCTCGCCAGGACTTTTGCGTGGTGTATTTTGAGCGGCAAATGAATAAAAGGATGTACGAAATGAAAGGTCATTGATTGTAAGTGAACGGTCTAAATGGTCGATTTGTAAATGTGTAAAGGTCAAAAGTTTGAAAAGGTGTAAATTTCAAATGGTCTGAAGGTCAAAAAGGTCTGAAAATGTCGAAAGGTCTAAATGGCTCAAAAGGGGCCTTAAAAAAGTTTAAACGGTGTAATTTAAGGTCTAAAGGGTCGAAATTGTCTGAAAGGGTCGAGGGTCATAAAATGTCTAAAATGGGTCCAAAGGACAACACGGACTACAGGGTATTAAAAGGTCTGAAATGTGTGATAGTCTAAAGGGTAGAAAGGAGTCTAAGGGGTCTTAAAGGTCTAATTATCTCCAAATGGTATTAGAGGGACTTCCGTTTCCGGTCTTGCCGGCGAGGTTACGCTTTTTCGTACCTGTCCATGATCTCCACGCTATCGAAGTTAAGTAATTGTTCCCATTTGTATTTTCGTCAAAACTGTATTTATTTTATGGTGTGTGTACCTACAGTGGGTCCCAAGGAAAATTATCGGTGTTAATCTTTCATACCTGTATTGAAAATCGTGTTAATTCGTGTCGTGTCTTTTGAGGCCTTGTAGGCCTACCGTGTCCTACCTTGAGGCTTTGTTTTTCTCTCAGCGGTCCATCGATTGTGCTCCAATAACTTTCGTTCTCTGTTTTTTCCAGTCTTTCCACCCCATAGCCCCATAGCCCCATAGCCTTGTTTAAAATCTCAACTCCAAAAAACAAACAAACAAAAAAAAAACATTTCCTTCTCTGTTCTTATTCGTTGTTCTTTTTCGTTCGTTCATTCTTCGACCACATGTTTCACCCCCATTTCCCCATAGTTTTCACTGTTAAACTTTAAAATGTTTAAACTTTCCCCTGAAGTACTGTATTTTGTCGTATATTATAACACCTTTTTCTTCTTCTTCTTTAAAAGGTTGCTTTCGACTTGCTCACCAACTCTTTTGCGATAATTGTTCGTTTCCCTTTAATCGTACACTTTCTAAAATCCAATCTCACCCCTCCCCTCCAAAACTTCCCCATCACCCCTACCCTCCAAAACATCTCCATCACCCCTCCCCTCCAAATCTTCCCCATCACCCCTCCCCTCCAAATCTTCCCCATCACCCATCCCCTTTCAAATCTTCCCCATCACCCCTCCCCTCCAAATCTTCCCCATCAACCATCCCTTTCAAATCTTCCCCCTTGCCCCTGCCCTCCAAATCCTCCCCATCACCCATCCCTTTCAAATCTCCCCCCTTGCCCCTTCCCTCCTAAACTCCCCCCACACCCTCCCCTCCTAGACTCCCCCTCTCCCCTCCCCTCCTAGAATCCCCCCTCACCCCTCCCCTCCAAATCTCCCCCATCTCCCATCCATTTCAAATCCTTCCCCTTGTCCCTTCCCTCCGAAACTCCCCTCTAACCCCTCCCCTCATAAACTCCCCCATCGCCCCTCCCCTTCAAATCTCCCCACCCTCATTTCTTCTCCACTTCCCCCCTCTCACCCCACCTCCTCAAAGCATCCTCCCCGCTTCTTCCCCCTTCCAACTCTCACCTCCATCTCCCCCAACCTTCTGCCTCGCTCTTCCCCCTCCTCAAATAACACCTCACTGTGCCTCACCCAATCACCATCAAACCTTTTGTCTGCCCCATCCTTCCCTTTCTCCGAGCTATTCATAAATCTCTGACACCTTCAACAGCTCTCCCTACCTCTTCCTCCTCTTCCACATCTTACCCTACCCCTCCCCCCCCTGTTCTGTATCCGATGCTCCCCCTTCCTCTTCATTAATGGTATGGACCTCAAACATCCGGGGCCTTTGTTCAAACTTAACTGATCTCTCCATACAGGTTGCTTCTGACAAACCAGACGTGATCTGCTTAACAGAAACTTTCCTCCTTCATGATGTCTCTGATTCCTTTGTATCTCTCCCGGGTTACTCCCTCCTCCAGATAGATTACTATTACTCCGGTTACTCCCTCCTCCGGATGATAGACCTGAGCCTCATCCTGGGGGTGGGGTTGCTATCTTTATCAAAAACTCTCTTTCTCACTCGACCTGCACTGCCCTCTCTCCACCTCACCCCCAGGTATACCTCTGGCTACGGCGTATGCTTCGCTTCCACCTTTTGTTCATATGTGTGTTGTACCGTCCACCAAACAGGGATGACTCCATCTACATCACGCTGTCTGATAATATGGACCAACTTCTATCTACTCATCCCAACTCTCTCTTCCTCATATGTGGTGATTTCAATTGTCACCATGCCAGTTGGCTGGGGGTGGGTACCTCTCTCACCAGCCATGGCTCCTCAGCAAAAGGACTTCTGCGACTCACTGGGACTGACACAATCTGTCAATTTCCAGACCCGGATCTCAGTCAACGGAGCATAATCTCTTCTCGACTTGATTATGACTGACTTCCCTGAAAATGTCTGCTGCTCTTCTTCTGCTCCAATCGGCTCATCTGATCATGTACTTGTTAAAGTGGACATCTCTCTGACCATTCTCAAGGAGCCTCCTCAGCGTCGACGAGTCTGGCATTTCACTCAGGCCAACTGGCACGGTCTTCAAGCAGCCATCAATCATCTGGGCTGGTCTCCCATGTCTACCGCCTCTGACATCAACTCATCCTGGGAATTCTTCCAAAGTAAATTGCTCTCTCATGCACAGATTTATCCCATCTCGTCTTCAGTTGTCATACCCTTCCTCCCGTCCATGGCACATGGAATCTTGTGGTGAGGCTGTTGCCCAGAAACAACTTGCTTTCGTCTCCTGGAAAGCAAATCCAACTGAAGGAAATCTCATTTCCTTTCACAAAGCCCAAAACAAGTGTGTGTCCACCCTCAGGAGAGCCAGGAAACAATATCTCTCCGTTCTCAAGACCAAACTCTCTTATCTGTCTCCCTCTTCCAAATCCTGGTGGTGTCTGGTCAAATCTGTTTCTGGTGTTTGTTCCCCCTCCATCCCCTCCCTTACCTCAAATGGCTACACAGCTGACTCCGCACGTGAAAAAGCTGAATTCCTCAACTCTGTGTTTGCCTCTAAATCTTGTGTCACAAACCCATCCCTCTCTGTACCCAACGTACCCAGTCGTACCCAGCTGCTCCTGGACTCTGTGTCTTTTCCTCCTGACAAGGTGGAAAAGTTTCTGTCAACCCTCGACTCTGATTCTGCAACTGGACCTGACGGCATCGGCCCACGGGCCCTAAAATCCTGTTCTTCCGCTCTTTCACTCCCTCTCTCTGTTCTCTTCACCCTCTCTTTTGCTCAAGGTCAACTGCCATCTGCTTGGAAATTAGCCAACATCACCGCTTTACACAAAAAAGGTGCAAAAACAGATCCTAGCAACTACAGACCAATCAGCCTTCTCCCAATTATCAGCAAAGTCATGGAATCCATCATTGCTTCGGATATGAAATCCTTCCTCTTCTCCAATGGCTTGATCTCTGATCCTCAAGTTAGTTCCAGACCAGGTCACTCTACTCTGGACATGCTGCTTCTGCTTTCTCAACAATGGATGGTGGTCCTCAATGCTAAACAGGAAATTAGAGCTGTCTCACTTGACATATCACGTGCCTTCGATACGGTCTGGCACCCTGGTCTGCTCACCAAACCCTCCTCCTTTGGTATCCATGGAAATCTCCCCGCATGGCTGATGGACATCCTCTTTAGTTGTAGTCAACGTGTGGCCCTGAATGGGATTCTCTCATCTCCTCTTCCGGTTCAAGCTTGAGTTGCCCAAAGCAGTGTTCTGGGCCCTGTGCTTTTTCTGGTCTTCATCAATGATCTCTCCGACTCTCTTGAAAATCCTCTCTATCTCTTTGCTGATGACTCCACTCTCTGCCGCTCCATTCGTCATCCCTCAGATCGGCAGTCTGCAGCCTCCTCACTCTCTGCAGACCTGGACAAAATCACAGACTGGGCAAACAAGTGGAACATGTCTTTCAATCCTGACAAATCTCGCACTCTTACGATGTCTGACCGAAAAGACCGACTGGACAACGCTCCCATCCACTTTCTGAATAATCCTCTCCAAGAAGTTCTGTCACTGAAGCTTTTGGGTCTCACTATCTGCCATGATCTTTCCTGGGAAAACCACATTTCAAATCTGGCCTCCAAAGCCAGTCGCCGACTGGGCATCCTCCGTCGTGCGTAGTCCTTCCTTGGCACACGTGAGCTCCTCACCACATACAAGGCTTTCATACGCAGCTCAATGGATACTGCTCTCCCCTCTGGGCTGGTTGTCCTGCCTCACACCTAGCTCGTCTTCACGCTGTTGAAACCAAAGCGTTCAGAATCATTGGAATCTCCCGTGATTAAGCTACCTCCGAGGGCCTTTCACTTACTCACCGCAGGCAGGTTGGTGGTCTTTCTGTCTTCTACCGACTCCTCTCCGGCCTTGCTCCCCCAGCTCCCTCTGTGCTCTGTCCCCCAAATATTCCGACAGGTCGCACTAGATCTGCCAGCAACCCTCTTATGGTTAAACTGCCAAAATCAAGACTCTCTACTCACCTTCACTCCTTCATTCCTCTTTTCTCCCGCCTCTGGAACAAACTCCCTCACTCTCTTCAATCCCACTACTCCCTCCAGGTCTTTAAAACAGCTGTTCACCACCATCTCTTTTCTTCCCCCATCCAATACCTTGATCTTTTCTACCCCTGCTAATTTCACCCCAAATCCACTTTTTTGAAATACCAACTTCTTTCCTGGAAGTCCTTGGTGTCCTTGTGTTTATACTTCCCCCCCCCCCACCCCCCTTCCCACGCCGCCTCCCCCCAAGCCCTCTCCCTTCCAGACATCTCCCGATGTCTCTGCTCTCTCAAATGTTGTGTTTATGTGCTTCCCCTTCTCTCCCAATCTTGTCTACCGCTCCACTTTTTGTATACTTTGTTTGTTTGTCTGTTTGATTTATTTGTGTGATAAATGTTAGCTCTTTCACGAGCCTCGATTCTGTATAAAAAAAATAAAGGTCAAAGTGCTATAAAGGGGGTAACAAGGTCTATAGGGTCTAAGGGGGTTTAAGAGGGTCTGTGGTGTCTAAGGGGGGGTATATAGGGTCTACAGGGTTTATGGTTATAAATCGTATTAGTGGTATATGGGGTTTTAGGGGGTCTATATAGTCTAATGGGGTGTGTATGGTCTAAAAGGTGCGAAGGGTCTAAAGGGTACAAATGGTCTTAGGGGTTCAGAGGGTCTTCGGGGTCGAAAGGATCTTGGGGTTCGAAAGAGTCTTTGGGTTCCAAAGGGTCTTTTTTTTTTAGTGGGTTTAAGGGGCCTTCGTGGTCTTAAAGGGTCTCAAGGGGTCTAAAGGTATATCGGGGTCGAATGTAATTGAATACACACTCTCACCTTCTGTGCAGATAAACAAACAAGCAAATGAAAAATCGGTCAGAGACCGAGGACTTGCCGGAATGTACTTTTTTATGGGCCATTTTGGACAAACATGGCGACCGAACCACGTGACCGATGACATCATTATTTGTTTTCTAAACTAATTTATTCCTTGATGATGCTCAAGAAATTTCATCTTGATCGGATGAAGTTTGGTACTTGTTGAATTATGACGTCATAATGGAGGCACCTATGACGTCATTATTAACATATTTTATTCCCCATGGAGAGTTCTTTACAATGAGCCATGTCTCAATTTTTTCTATTCAGCACTTTCGGAGATATAGAGGTGCAAAGTTTTTTCCGTTTTTCCAAGATGGCGGCCGAACCACGTGACCGATGATGTCATCATTTGTTTTTTGTCCACAAATTTATGCCGACATGGAGCTCAACAAATTGCATCTTGATCGGATGAAGTTTTGTACTTGTCGAATTATGACGTCATCATGGAGGCACCAATGACATCATCATTAACATATTTTATTCCCCATGGAGAGTTCTTTACAATGAGCCATGTCTCGATTTTTTCTATTCAGCACTTTCGGAGATATAGAGGTGTAAATATTTTCGGTTTTTCGAAGATGGCGGCCGAACCACGTGACCGATGACATCATCATTATTATTTTTTTCTCCACCAGTTTATGCCGACATGGCGCTCAAGAAATTGCATCTTGATTGGATGAAGTTTTGTACTTGTCGAATTATAAAATTATGACTTCATAATGGAGGCCTTGGGCCGAGAGAGATAAAATTGGGCACAGTCTATTCCAGGGCAAGACAAATATGTATGTAAAGTTTGGCGATTCTATGTGCAACGATGTAGACGTAGTGCTGCGAACAAACACACAAACAGACAGACAGACAAACCAACCGATCAACATACTTGCTGGAATCTTTTCCGGCAAGTAAAAAGATATCGTGCAGGGCACGATACTTGCAAAATCCAGCCTCCCCCTCAAAAAGTCGCCATTGATACATAAACATGATTATTTCATTAATTTAAAATTGATGATCTTAATCAAAGCTCAGGTCATTCAGATTAAAATTGATTTTAAGGGTTCGACCTTGAGGTGACCTTTGACCTTTTAATGTCAAAAATGGTGGGTTTCCCAACTCAGTGATGCACCATTCAAATGCTATTCAACTTTCAAGTCAGTTGGATCAAAAATGGCGACTTTAGAAACTTGATCTAAAGCTGTCCTTTGACCTCAAATAGTTCAATCTTGGTTTCATAAGACCACAGAATCTTGTTTCTCACAGTCTGAGAGTCCTTTAGGTGCTTTTTTGCAAACTCCAAGCGGGCTTTCATATGTCTTTCACTGAGGAGAGGCTTCCGTCTGACCACTCTGCCATAAAACCCAGATCGGTGGAGTATTGCAGTGATGGTTGTCCTTCTGGAAGTTTCTCCCATCTCCACACAGGATCTCTGGAGCTCAGTCAGAGTGACAATCGGGTTCTTGGTCACCTCTCTTACCAAGGCCCTTCTCTCCCGATTGCCCTGTTTGGCCGGGCGGCCAGCTCTAGGAAGAGTCCTGGTTGTTCCAAACTTCTTCCATTTAAGGATTATGGAGGCCACTGTGCTCTTGGGAACCTTCAATGCAGCAGAAATGTTTTTGTGGGCTTCCCCAGATCTGTGCCGCGACACAATCCTGTCTCTGAGCTCTGCGGGCAGTTCCTTCGACCTCATGGCTTGGTTTTTGCTCTGATATGCATTGTCAGCTGTGAGACCTTATATAGACAGGTGTGTGCCTTTCCAAATCATGTCCAATCAATTGAATTTACCACAGGTGGACTCCAATCAAGGTGTAGAAACATCTCAAAGATGATCAAGAGAAATGGGAGGCACCTGAGCTAAATTTCAAGTGTCATAGCAAAGGGTATGAATACTTATGTCAATGAGATATTTCAGTTTTTTCTTCTTAATAAATTTGCAAAACTTTCTAAAATCCTGTTTTCTCTTTGTCATTACTAGGGCATGCCCGTACTATATATATATCTAAAATTATATCCCCCCCCTCTATTTACATGAAATGGTTTGGTCCAAAGCGAACGGCTTGCGAGTACGGTGACAATCCCCCCCCTCTATTTACATGAAATGGTTTGGTCCAAAGCGAACGGCTTGCGAGTACGGTGACAATCCCCCCCTCTATTTACATGAAATGGTTTGGTCCAAAGCGAACGGCTTGCGAGTACGGTGACAATCCCCCCCTCTATTTACATGAAATGGTTTGGTCCAAAGCGAACGGCTTGCGGAGTTTGGTAAAGAAATCGCCATAGCTCGGTAACTACTTGTCCGATTAATATGAAACCTTGAAAAGGCACATCCTCGGGTCCCCAGCAATATACCTGGCAAGTTGCAAGTATATCGGACCGGTAGTTGTCGCGAAACAGCGGTCACAGACAAACACACAGACACACACACAGACACACAGACACACAGAGATTACTGGAATTATAGATAGATGGGGTATTGAGTGTAGATCGATGAGGGAAAAAATGAATTTAAACGATTTCAGCATAAGGCTGCAACATAACAAAATGTGAAAAAAGTGAAGGGTTCTCAATACTTTCTGAATGCACTGTATATGTGTCGGTGTATTTGTGTATATATGTGCATATATATGTGTGTGTGTGTATGTATATATATATATACACAAAGAATTAAGTTAAGCACCCCCCCCGTTTTTTTACAACCTCGCACATTACAAGTTTGTTGTCGTCAAAACAGTGTAATATACCCATGATATTGCTATATTTTCTGGAGAAGTGATATTATGGTCACATAAAAACATAACAATCATGCCGTTTTCAATATTTTATTCTGAATAATTTAAGGTGAAATTTTTTGGGAATTTTAGGCATATTTTCACCTCAATTTAAGTATGGAGCTATAGGTCCATCACGGACAGTGTGGATGACGTTTATGTTTTCTAACGTACAGTCATTGTTCTGAGAAGACCTCTAGCGATCTTTGCGTCAATAACGTGTGTAGGACCCACGTGATCGGATCACTGACTCAACCAATCACTTTTTTTCACTTTGATCACTCAATTTCATCAATGGATAATTGCTAATGTCATACCAATCATTATTTGATCTCACATACCTTAGAATATATGCCAATGTATACATATACACAAAGAATATATATTAGGGGGTGCTTACCTTAATTCGTTGTGTAGGGGTGCTTAACTTAATTCTTTGTGTATATATATGTACTTACTTTTTCCACATGCGAAATTTGCATTTATGTTTATTTAAATTACTAGGGCATGCCCGTACTATATATATATCTAAAATTATATCCCCCCCCCTCTATTTACATGAAATGGTTTGGTCCATTCGCAAAGCCAAAGCGAACGGCTTGCGAGTACGGTGACAATCCCCCCCCTCTATTTACATGAAATGGTTTGGTCCATTCGCAAAGCCAAAGCGAACGGCTTGCAAGTACGGTGACAATCCCCCCCCCCCCTCTATTTACATGAAATGGTTTGGTCCATTCGCAAAGCCAAAGCGAACGGCTTGCGGAGTTTGGTAAATAAATCGCCATAGCTCGGTAAGTACTTGTCCGATTAATATGAAACCTTGAAAAGGCACATCCTCGGGTCCCCAGCAATATACCTGGCAAGTTTCAAGTATATCGGACCCGTGGTTGTCGAGAAACAGCGGTCACAGACAAACGACACACAGACACACATACACACACACATACACACAGAGATTACTGGAATTATAGATAGATACAATGGACTACAAAATGTAAATGTTTCATGATATTTGTTATATTATATCACCTTTATCTATCAATATTGTGGAAATAAAGATCAAATAGCTGTATGTTGAAATATGTTGAAAAAGTCAAAACTTTACATGGGGTGTACTTACTTTTTCACGTGATTGCATGTGTGTGTGTGTGTGTGTATATGTGTGTATGTGTACATGTGTGTGTGCATGTGTGTGTACACGTGTGGATGTGTATGTGTGTGTGTGACCCACTCTTCCCCTTGTGCGTGATGTGGGAGGGAGATGATTTGAGCTCTTAAAGTCACATTTACCATGCGATGTAATAACACATTTCAAACAGTATTTCCCATGTGCACGCACATGCATTCACATGTTATCAGAAGTAAATACATTGCCAGGAACCATTTTGTGAAACTGCATGTGCAGGTGCAGCATATAACTCAATATGTCGAAATGTCACACACGTCCATGCCCGTGGGATTCCCACGGGTGACGCCACTAGTATATACATACATATATACACTGAACAGCAAAATAAACGTCAGTCAGAATCAATATTTTGGAGTCTTTATTTTCAAGTCATTATCAACACGAATTGAGATTTAGGATCAACATGAAACATTACAGGTATGGTCACCACAGTTCAAACAATAATGTGAAATGTTCTGAATAAGAAAAACACAAGAGCAGGTGAGAACAAGGGAGGTGAAAATCAGTATCTTGTGTGACCCCCCTGAGCGTTGATGACAGCCATACATCGTCTGTACATGGAGTGGATTAATCGGTTGATGAAGGCATTTGTCACTTGGGCCCACACTCTGAGAAACGCCTGACAGAGTTAAGCTGCAGTTGTCGGCTTTGGTCGAACGTCATTCAGTCTTCTTTTAACCTCGTCCAACTAGTGCTCTATCGGGTTTAAATCGGGGCTGAGCGCAGGCCAGTGCATGGTTTGGATGCCATTCTGTTGCAGGAAGTCCCTTGTTGCTCTGGCAGTGTGGGCACGGGCGTTGTCCTGCTGGAAGACATGATTTCCATGACGTCCAAAATGTGGCACAACGTGAGGTCTGAGGACTTGATCGATGTAGCGAGCAGCTGTGACACCATTGCCTCTTCCTGGACCAATATTCTGGAACACCACAGGACCGACTTTGTGACTGAGAGCAATCGCACCCCATACCATGATGTTTAGACCACCCCACAAGTCTCTTTCCATCGCACAGTCATCTGAGTAGCGTTCCCCACGTCTACACCAAACTCTCACTCTGACATCTGCCGTGGAAACACAGTATCGGCTTTGGTCTGAGAAAAGAACGGTTCTCCACTGCTGGTAACGCCAATTTTGATGCTGTGTGGCCCAGTGGCCCACTGTAGTTGGTCACGGCAGTGTCGAGCTGTAAGAATGGGGCCGCGATATGGCCTGTGACAACGGACATCCCTGTTCTTCAAACGTCGACGGACTGTATCACCACTAATGTGTCTCTGGTGGGTTCCAACTGTTTGTCTTGCAGCAGTTTCTGTAGCCCTGGTAAAGCGATCTTGGAAGTGATGACGCACAATCTGTCGATCCTGTCGTGGTGTTGTTACCCTCGGTCTGCCACTGCATGGGTGGTCATCGGTGCTGTTGGTGGCCTGGTGTCATTCCTGTAACCTGTAGATGGTTCTCACCTTGACATGGAAAGCATTGGCAACCATTCGTGCAGTCTGTCCATCATGCAATCTTCCAATAGCCTGGTCTCTCTGAATCCTCGTAAGTCTGGGCATGGCACTGGCATCGAAACACGAATGATGAACACATGTTTTGGGGTGCCTTTTATAGGGAAAGTCACAAGGAGACGCACGTGCATTTTGATTTCCATGGGAATCATGCACGACTTTGTACCATGGTCGTTTTTTTTCCTGCGTGTTGGTGACCTGTTTTTTCAACGTGTGCACCACTGTCGGCAGTTAGGATTAAATTTAGATACAAACTAATGTAAATAACGAGATATCTAAACTAAATGCATTGATATTTCTATGGGAAATGTTCAGGAATTATTTTTATGAAGTGACGTTTCTATTGCTGTTCAGTATATATATATATATATATATTGTTGCGGATATGAGGACTGTATTTTTTTGATTGTGTGTATTATTATTATTGCTTGAGTCTGGCCCCTCCTGCCTCCAGTGTTGTGTAAAGGTCAAAGGGCGTTCCGGTAGTTAATTCCATAAAGCATCCATTGAAGGACACTATAAAACCCTTGTTCAGTAGCTTATATCTTTATTATGTGTTTTAGGGTAAGGCCTTGTCTTCCATTAAAATGACACTCCATTGCACCAAGTGAAAAAGATAGATTCCCTTCAGTCTTCATTCCCATTCCCAAAAACCTCCATTTCCCCTTTCGTCAATTGCCATTCGCATTGCCAACTACAATTGCCGCCATTAAATATGTGCTCGGGTTGGGGAAGAAAGGCGTGCCTGCCTGTCGTCATCAAGGGCGGAGCCAGAGGGTCGCGCGACCAACCAGGGCCGAGGTGAGCACACCGATTGGCGTGTCCTGAAGGCTGGCGGCTTAATCGCCGGGGGCGTTATAAAAACGCGCGCGCAAGGTCCTACGAGACAGAGAGGAGGGAGATCATCCAGCAGCGATTCTTGTCCAAGAGGAGGGAGATCATCCAGCAGCGATTCTTGTCCAAGAGAAGAGATCATCCAGCAGCGATTCTTGTTCAAAGGAGATCATCCAGGGAAGCACAAAGCCTGCTATTCGTCGCCTTGCTCGCCAGCAGCAGCGTCCACAGCAGCAACAACACCCAACAGCAGCAACAATACTCAACAGCCGCTTGGGGCCTGGACGGCGGTTTTGAGCAGGGCCGCGAAGGAACGGCGGCTGCCAAACGCGCCGATCGTGTGCCGGACCCGTTGGACCTCCCTCTCCTTCCAGCCAATCCACTCTGCAATTCCCCGTGTGAGTCCGTTTCTGTTTGTTCTGTCCTGGGTAGTTAATTAAGTTTGTATAAGCTAGTAATTTTCACTGTGTCACCTGCTTTTTCATGTCCCCTGTAAATAACCGTGACTGCTCCTTTTTGCTTGTGTGTGTAAATAATAAATCCCGTTACTCTTCTGTACGTCTTCTTCTTCCTCTTTACATTCGGTCGCTTTAGAGTTTTCCCTCATTGAATATCTGTGGCGCGATACGGCCAACGTTCGAGTGAATTGGGTGAATCAGGGAAACTGTTAGGTCGCGGTGCCTCGGTTCGGCAAACATAACATCCTTAACCGCGAACCGTAACAATATATATATATATATATATATATATATATATATATATATATATATATATATATATTGTAACGGTTTTGAGAAGTGTAACGAATTTGAGAAGTGTAACGGGTTTTGAGAAGTGTAACAATTTTGGAGGAAGTGTAACGAATGTGAAAAGTATGGTTTGTCATGTGTAACACCCTCGTAATGTAAATAATGGTCGCAGCTGTCCTCCTAGTTAATTCCATGAAACTTACACACAGGCCACGATATATCTTTTTAAATAGTGTATTTCCTTATTCTATGTAGGCTAAATATGTGTTTCCCACTAGACTCTGCATTGTACCAAACGAAATAAGCGTAGGCCCTTTCAATTTCCCCAATCATCTCCGCTCTCCAAAGTTCCTTTCAAAAGCGGTGCGAGTGGTGTTCAATCCCACAAGCCGCCATTGCCCATGTGCTCATCTCGGAGAAGAAAGGCGTGTCTCCACCTCGTCATAGAGGGGAGGAGTGAGCCAGAGGGTCGCATGACCAACCAACACCGCGGTTAGCGACCCGGTAGGCGTGCCCTCGCAGCCGGCGGCTTGATTCCGCCCCGAGTGATAAAAGCGACTGGAAGGGACTGCTTCACCAGATGACCTGGGAGATGAGCGAAGAGGCGACATACGAGAGGAGCGGTGAGCGGTGAGATGCGAGACGCTCCAAGCCAAAGAGGAGAGGTACTCGGAGAGGAAACCAGCTTTGGAGAGACGCACTGAGAGGAGGGAGACGGCTCCACCAGAAGGAGAGGAGCAGGTGTGACCGAGCCAGCGCGTGACGTCTACAGCATCGGCAGCGGATACGCGACGGAGGGTTTTCCCGCCAAAAACGCGAGGAATTGAGAGCTGCTGCCTCCGACCCTGCCTCCCTCTCCAGCAATCCACCTCAAGCCCTACCTGCCTGCAATATCCCCCGTGTAAGTGTGAACGTCGTCTGTCCTACTCGTTGTCCTGGGGTTAAGTAAATTGAATAGGATAAGCTAACGATGCACTGTGTGACTGCTTCTTCCATCCATTGCTGTAAATAATTTTGGTCGCTCTTTCTTTTTGCTTGTGTGTGTATAATAAATCTGTTCTTCCTCCGTACTCTGTCTTCTTCTCTTTTCATTCTCTTTCGGTCGCTTTAGAGGTTTCCCGATTGAATATCTGTGGTGCGATCTGGTCAACGTCGGGTGGAATCGGGCCAATTGGGGATCCTGTAACGGTCGCGGTTGGACCATCCGCTCGGCCCATCATAACATCTAAAACCGCGTCTGTAACAATTGGTTGTCAGGAGTTGGGATTCGGACCTGGGACTAAATTTGTTAGGCCCAAATTTTGGAACACCAATTGTGTTATCAGTAACAATTGGTGTCTGGGAGTGAGATTCGAGGCCCGAACCAAATTTTTAAAACGTCTAGGAAAAAATTTGGTCAAAATTACGAGCTGCCGAAATTTTGTTGTTTTATAAAACCCGAATTTTGAGATCGCGCCATGGACAATCAAGGCGATCGGATGTCGGTGGGGGAGATAGACGGGTTAGGGGTAACCCAGGACTTCGGGGAAGAAAGGGAGGAGGGGAAAAATGGCAATGTGGTTGCGGAGGTTTCAGACGCACAAAATGGCGCTCTCGCGCACGTGGTTGAGGGGGCCACGGTCGCGGAACCAATGAGCGCGGCCCAAATACAAGCCTTCATGGCCCAGTTCATGGTGGAAATGCAGAAAGAAAACGACAGTATGGAACAAATGGAAAACAGAATAAGGGCTGATAGTGAAAAAATGGAAGACAGAAGGAGGGCTGATAGTGAAAAAATGGAAGACAGAAGGAGGGCTGATAGTGAGCGATTGTTAAACAAAATGGAAGCAATAACGAACAGAATGGGTGACCGCATGCAAAAATGTGGGGAGACTATGGATTGCATGGTGGGCGCGGGGTGCTTTGTTGGGTGCGAGGCCCGGCGCGGGTCGATGCTGCGTCGCTTCTCTTCGAAGCGTCGTTGCCGATTCGGGCTTGGCCCCGCCCCGCACGGTCGAGTCCGGGCCTTGGCGGGCGAGGCGACCGGTCCGGTTCAAGGGCGAGTGGGAGGAAGCGGTACGGTGCCCCCTCGTGGGGACGGGGTTCCGACCGGGGGAGATTGAGCCATCGGGCCCGGGACCGCAAGGTGCCGCGCCGAGATGGTGCGTGGAATCTCGGCCCAACCAAACCACCTCCCTTGAACCGAAAGCCGGACGGATTCAACCTGCAGGCGACCAAACCACCCGAATTCATTGCTCGGCTTTACGAACCGAGTTTAATGATGTCACGACGCACCGAGGCTAGGATATAGCGGACTGTGATGATGATGGTAGTGATTTGATACGAAATTTATAATAGTGGGTAGAATTGGCAGTAAATGGAAAATTTTTGAATTGGTTGGAATTTGGACGAGCAAAATTGATAGTGGAGAGACCCCCGATGTGGTGGGATGGCAAATCCACCACCCCTCACGGAGGTGGGGGCAAATGCGCAATAGTTTATGGGGTGTATGGCAGTGAAAACTAGCCCGGGAGGGTTAGGATATATCGTGTGTAGGGATCTAGCGAAGATGACATTAGGTAACGTTAAGGTTAGTTAGTGACAAGGATACCTGTAGTGGGGACGCAGGTAGATTAGCGTGGATGATAATGACGTGGGAGCGCAATAGTTTAAAGGGACGACTGGGAAGTGCAAGTTTCAGAGGGGAGTAGTTAGCTGAGATGATGCCGTGTGTTTGAAGATTGAACAGGTGTGATTGAACAGATGTGATTGCACAGGTGTGCAACTGAACAGGTGTGTGGAGCAGTGTATGAGTGAGTGATGGTGATGTGTGTTGTGTTGACCAACTGGTCCAGGAAGAGGAGGAGGGTGCAGGTGGCACCAGGTATGATTGCACAGGTGTGCAACGACAGGTGAATGGAGGACAGGTGTATGGAATAAATGGTATGGAGTATGGGAATGGATGGTCGTGGAGTGAGTATGGTGGAAATTGTGGAGTGGAGTGGATGGTGCGAAGGTGTGAATGGGGGAAGAGTGGACCCCCATGACGGATACCCGGGGCAGGTAGTGTAAGTGTTAGGTAGAGGGTACAGGTAAATTGTGGTTGGATATTGGCATCTGTGGTGCGAGTGAAAGAATGGTCTTTGGATGGGTGCATTAGTGTTGTGGAAATGGCTGGGCGTGTAGCCTGTTAGTGTGTGTAGTTGGTTTGGGCACTCCACCACTGTGAGGATGTCGGCCAGGTGAGGCCGCAGGTGGGCTCTGGGAGCCGGTAGTTGTGGATGGGGCCCGAGGATCCGGAGGACGGACCCGGGTAGCCCAGTGCCAGAGGGCACCAAGGGGTGACAGAGCCAGGAGAGGGCCTTCCCCAGTTAGTTAGGTTAGGGTGAGGAGCTAGGTAAGCTCGGGTGGCAACTGCAGTGGTGGAGGTGTGCAGGTGGGTAGACCTGCTGGGAGAGCTACACGTCGCAGCCCAGAAATTGTGCGAGGGCACCGGGAGATGAATCGGGGGAATGAGACCCCAAATTGAGAAGCACCACAGTTTGGTCAATGGGAATTGGTTTTTAGAACCCATAGTGTAAGTTGGCCAATGGATTGGCAGGGAGAGACCCCGGGTAGTGTAAAGTGTGTTAATGTCATTTAGAAAGTAGTTAGGATGAAGTCTCCTCGCACCATCTGCATCCACTCACCTGAGGTGACAGGTACTCCACACCATGCCATGTTTTATTATTTTTCATTGATGCAAATGTTTGGATTGTGAGACGCATCATGACGTGGGTGTGACATTGTGCGTAATTCCATCTCTCCCTCCTTATGAGGATTGATGACGAATTGGGTGATGGCAAATTTTGGTTAGAGGGATTGTGGTGACGAATTTGGTATAGAGGAAATATGGGGAAGACGTGACAGTAGTGACGAATTGGTAATGTGTAGATTTTGTACATATGGGGTAAGGGCAAGGGTAGTGTAGGTGACAGGGGGGTGACGTACGGTAGGGACGAGCTTTCTCACTTCGCCCTCCGTACGCATTTCGCCTTGCATTGCCTTATTGACGTGTACCCTTGTGACCTTACCCCTCGCTCAATTGTCTTCCCCCCTTTTGTCTCCCACTTGAGGACCTGTGCGCCATTGGGTGCCGAGGGGAGCGTGCGTGAGGTGGCCATTGTGCGCACGAGATTCCCAGAACCAGCATGCATTGCGTTGATGTACCACTTTATGGACCGCTGTTCTGCGGCCAAGTACCACTTGATGGACCCCAGGTTCTGGGGCAGAGCACCTCTGTTGGAGACCGGCCATAGTGGCCAGGGAATCTTGCTTGCGGACCTCGGTAAGGTGGCACCTATGCCAAACAGGTGGACCACCCTTAGTTGGCCCCTGAGGCCCTAAATAAAAACGAACACAAGTTGTGCTTTTTATATTTCCAAGTAGGCCGCATGAAGCCAGAAGACGTCGGGAAGAACATCGGCCCAGCAGAGAAAGAGAAGACCACCACCAGTTGTTTTGTTGTGTTTATTAAGAACCATGGTGACTGTGCACCGAGTGGTGCTTTGTGGTGCTTTTGGTGCTTTTGGGTGCTTTGGTGGTATTGGTACTGGTGCATCGATGCAATGCGTGCTGTCTCCTCCCTCCCAACAGGAATTTCTTTTTCTTGTTCCCTAAAAAGAAAAAAAAAAACACAGGTCCTGGGTTGCGTTGTAAATAAGAAATAACGTTACTGTAAATAATGCTCCCCACCGTAAATGTATAGTTTGAGAATAATTCCGTAATTCGGTTCGCTGTGGGCTTGAGTCTGTTAGACAGGGTGCAATGCAATAGGGGGACATACTTATTTGTGTTTTAAGATTGTCACACTCAGGGTCAGGTTAATTGTAGAGGGAATTACACCTACGTGTCACACTAAGTTAAAGTTTTGTAGGCCCGAGTCCCGGGCCTGAGGAAAGGAGGGTGCAGTGTAACGGTTTTGAGCAGTGTAACGAATTTGAGAAGTGTAACGGGTTTTGAGAAGTGTAACAATTTTGGAGGAAGTGTAACGAATGTGAAAAGTATGGTTTTGTCATGTGTAACACCCTCATAATGTAAATAATGGTCGCAGCCGTCCTCCTAGTTAATTCCATGAAACTTACACACAGGCCACGATATATCTTTTTAAATAGTGTATTTCCTTATTCTATGTAGGCTAAATATGTGTTTCCCACTAGACTCTGCATTGTACCAAACGAAATAAGCGTAGGCCCTTTCAATTTCCCCAATCATCTCCGCTCTCCAAAGTTCCTTTCAAAAGCGGTGCGAGTGGTGTTCAATCCCGCAAGCCGCCATTGCCCATGTGCTCATCTCGGAGAAGAAAGGCGTGTCTCCACCTCGTCATAGAGGGGAGGAGTGAGCCAGAGGGTCGCATGACCAACCAGCACCGCGGTTAGCGACCCGGTAGGCGTGCCCTCGCAGCCGGCGGCTTGATTCCGCCCCGAGTGATAAAAGCGACTGGAAGGGACTGCTTCACCAGATGACCTGGGAGTTGAGCGAAGAGGCGACATACGAGAGGAGCGGTGAGCGGTGAGATGCGAGACGCTCCAAGCCAAAGAGGAGAGGTACTCGAAGAGGAAACCAGCTTTGGAGAGACGCACTGAGAGGAGGGAGACGGCTCCAGCAGAAGGAGAGCAGCAGGTGTGACCGAGCCAGCGCGTGACGTCTACAGCATCGGCAGCGGATACGCGACGGAGGGTTTTCCCGCCAAAAACGCGAGGAATTGAGAGCTGCTGCCTCCGACCCTGCCTCCCTCTCCAGCAATCCACCTCAAGCCCTACCTGCCTGCAATATCCCCCGTGTAAGTGTGAACGTCGTCTGTCCTACTCGTTGTCCTGGGGTTAAGTAAATTGAATAGGATAAGCTAACGATGCACTGTGTGACTGCTTCTTCCATCCATTGCTGTAAATAATTTTGGTCGCTCTTTCTTTTTGCTTGTGTGTGTATAATAAATCTGTTCTTCCTCCGTACTCTGTCTTCTTCTCTTTTCATTCTCTTTCGGTCGCTTTAGAGGTTTCCCGATTGATTATCTGTGGTGCGATCTGGTCAACGTCGGGTGGAATCGGGCCAATTGGGGATCCTGTAACGGTCGCGGTTGGACCATCCGCTTGGCCCATTATAACATCTAAAACCGCGTCTGTAACAATATATATATATATATATATATATATATATATATATATATATATATATATATATATATATATATATATATATATATATATATATTGTTATGGTTTTCACTTTGTAAATTTAGTAGTAAATTTTCTGTGTACATTTCCCCTTAATTGGCTGTTAATTGATCGCACCTTTGTTAGTCCATCGCATCACGTAGCAAATCATAGGCTTCCCTCAATAGTTATTTCATTATTATGTGTATCAGTATAAGGCTGTGTGTCCAATCGTCGATCTTACGTCGCACCAAAATCAAATAAGATAGATCCCCTTTTCAAATTCCCCAAAGCCTTCATTGCCAACTGCATTACCAACTGCATTTGCCACCATTGCCATGTGCTCTAACTCGGGGAAGAAGGGTGTGGCCCGCCCATCGTCATCAAGAGGAGGAGTCAGCCAGCCCCGATCAACCAACCGAGAATGAGTGGGTTTGGCTTGAGAGGGCGGAGAAAGAAACATCGAGCAGGTTCGAGGGCGGGGTTATAAAAACCCGTTGCATCAGCCCCTACGAGGAGATGCGTAAGAGAGAGATGAGCAAAGGAGCACGCACTAAGAGATACGTGGAGGGAGGTGCTTGGACGTGGAGAGATTCTGCGGAGAGGTGAGCTTGCGGTTCTGCTGAGAGAGATGCTGTTTCAACAGCCCCAGCAACGTGAAGCCCTGATGCGCTGCGGCGCGCAAAACCTGCTGCGTGAACCAGATTGCGGGGGAGTCGGCGGCCGTTCACCTCCAGCCTGCCGTTCTGCCCGGACCTGAACCTTCCTCTCCTTCCAGCCATTCATTCCTGCCTACAATTCCCCATTCGTGTGAGTCTGCCTGTCGTCTGTCCTTTGTGTTGTCCTGGGTATAAGTTAAGCCTGTATAAGTAAGAATTGCCCTGTGTATCTGCTTTTTCATTTTCCCTGTAAATTACTTTTATCTCTTCTTTTCTTTGGTTGTGTAAATAGTAGTTAATAAATATCCGTTCCTCCATTCTTTGATTTCTTCTTTCTCATCCGATCGTTTTAGAGATTTCCCCATTGAGTTCCTGTGGTGCGATTTCGGCCAAAGCTCCGCAATCGGGTTAGTCATTGTTTAACAGCCTGCGCCGCAGTTCGCTCGCTCGGCGCAACCAATCAAATTACACTGCGGTACGGGCGGGGGTGTTTCCTTGCGTCCCGGAAGGCGCTGGTACTTAGGTCATAGGACGGATAGGCCTAATACCCGACCCAGCGCTGACCGGGCAGGACGTCATACCCTCAGGATCGGCGACGGCCAGTATAAAGGACAAGGGGTTAACCCCCCTTGGCAAGGGGAGCGCCGTCGTCCCAGATCCGTAACAATATAAATATATATATATATATATATATATATATATATATATATATATATATATATATATATATATATATATATATATATATATCTATTGTTGTGGAAATGAGAATTGTGTCTTTTATTGTTGTAAAAATATCACCCTCCTTCCTCCAGTTGTGTATAAAGGTCAAAGGGCGTCCCTTAGTTAGGTCATATACAATCGCGTTAGCCAATCATAGATTTCCTGCTTGTTGGTAGTTATTTCCTTATTCTGTGTATTAGGTTAAGGCTTTGTCTTCCATTAATTAATACTCCATTGCACCGAATTCAAATAGAGTAGATTCCCTTTCATTTCCATTCCCTTTCATTCCCATTCCTAAAGCCTCGATTGCCAACTGCATTCGCCGCCATTGCCATGTGCTCCGGCTCGGGGAAGAAGGGCGTGTCTCCACCTCGTCATAGAGGGGAGGAGTGAGTCGGCCCCGCTCAACCAACCCAGCCAAAGGGGTTTGGCTTGAGAGGACGGAGGAAGAGCGATCGGGGAGGTTCAAAAAGGTTGAAGGGTGTGGCCTATATAACCCGCGGGAGACGCCCCCACCACGAGATGCACCTGAGATAAGTCCAGAGGAGGTGACACGAGCTTCGGAGAGAGACGCACAAAAGAGTCCACCGCAGCTTGTGAACAAACCGCAGCTTTGAACCAACGGCAGGTTTAGCCACCGCAGCTTGGAGCGTCGACGGCGGTGACGACAGTTGCGGCCAAGAAGCCACGTCGCCGTGCGGAGACGATTGGGGAGAGTCGGCGGCTGCTCAAATCGAGCCGGGATCACACCCACCACCCGCATCCTTCCAGCTCTGTGGACCACTTGGACCTTCCCCTCCTTCCAGCCAATCGTTCCTGCCTTCATTTCCCCATCCGTATGAGTTTGATTGTCGTCCGTTTTGTGTGTCTCGTCCTGGGTATAATTAAGACTGTAGGTAAGCTAGCGTTGCACTGTGTCTCCTTGATTCCTTCTGTCTTTATTTTCGTATCCTTCCTTCTCCTTGGTTTCTTTGGTCTTGTAAATAGTAGTAATAAATTATAGTCATATTTCAAACCCTTTTTGTCTTCTTCTTCTTCACATCCATCGTCTTTGTCTTTTCCCCATTGAATACCTGTGGCACGATTTTGGCCAACGTTAAGGAATCGGGTCTAGTCTTGGTAAACGGCTCACGCCGCGGTTCGCTTCGCTCGGCGCAACATCCATTACGCTGCGGCCATGAGCGGGGGGTGTTCCTTCGCGTACCGGGAAGCGCTGGTATTTAGGTCATAGGACTTGTGGGCCTAAAACCCTACCCAGCGCCGACCGGGCGTGGCGTCATACCCCCGGGACCACGTCGGTCAGTAACAGACTAGGGGCTTAATCCCCCCTCGATAACGGGAACCGAGGCCAACCACGGGTTCCATAACAATTGGTGTCTGGGAGTGAGATTCGAGGCCCGAACCAAATTTTTAAACATCTAAAAAAAAAAATTTGGTCAAAATTTGGAGCGGCCGAGATTGCAATAACATCTAAATTTAAGTCGTGCCATGGATGGTCAAGATGATTGGATGCCGGTGGGGGAACTAGAAGAGGGGTTATGGGTAACCCAGGACCAGAGGGAAGAAATGGAGGAGAGAAATGATAATGTGGTTGAGGAGGTGTCAGGCGCACAAAATGGCACCCTCGCGCACGTGGTTGGAGGGTCACAAAATGGCGGCGCCGCGGAGGGTGAGCCCGTGGTGGCGGCTGGGGACGCTGGGCAAACCGGGTTTGACCTCAGATTATTCTTGACCCAACTGAATGCAAAAATGGATAGGATGGGGAACCAGATGGAAGGGATGGAAAGCAGAATGAGGGACGAAGCGAGGGGTACCAGCGAACAATTTGGAAATAAATTTGAGGGGTTGGACAGTAAATTTGAGGGGTTGGACAATACATTTGAGGGGTTGGACAATACATTTGAGGGGTTGGACAGTAAATTCGAGGGGTTGGACAATAAATTTGAGGGGTTAGACAATGGGATAAAGAGGTAAAGAATGGGTTAACGGGGCTAGAAGATAAGATGGAAGGCAAATTGCGGGAAATAGGGGAGCAATCCGCCTGGGAAATCAAACAGATGGAGAACCAGATAGAGGAGGTGAAAATCGGGTTGGAAGGTAAACTGGATGCTCAGAGGGATGAATTAGAACAAATGAGGGCGGCATCTACTAAAGAGATGGGAGAAATGGGGGAGGAGATAAGACGAGGTGTGGGTGAGGATGTCTCGGGGGTACGCGAGGAGGTAAAGCGAGGTGAGAAGCGTATGGAGAAAGTGGTGAGGAATAATACGGCTAGGTTACAGGGGGGCATAGAGGTTCTGACGAGGGGAGTAGAACAGCTGACAGTGGGACAAAAGGAACTAGTGGACCAAGTGGAAAAGAACACTGCAATAATCGGGGGGTTAAAAGCGACACAAAAAGACATAAAAAATGAATTAATAGCGACAAAGAAGGAATGTCAGATGGTACATGAGGGGTTGACGAAGAGGTTGGACGAGGTGACAGAAGTAATGGAGACGAAGGACCGGGAGGTGAGGACGCACATAGAAACTATCAAGGTGGCCTTAGAGGACGAAATTGAGGGGGCGCACCGGGAAATGAAGGAGGTAAAGGAAAAATTAGAGGAAGTGGAAGAGGGGGTGAGTGAAATTAAGAAGAGACGGAGGGAAACTAAGAGGGAGATAAGGGAGGAGGAGATGGAATATGTGCAAGGCCGGTGCTCAAATCGTGATGGTGTGCTTGCTAACCAGATAAAGAGTTTGCAGGTGGCGAAGGAGGTGCGGAGACGAGGTACCGAGGTGAGTGGCGATGTACGCGGAAATGTATATGGTGTGAGGGGAGATTCAGTCGGCTTGGGGGTTGGTTTGGACCCGGGTGTTCGTGAGAGGCCACTGGTAAAGTGTGCGACAGGTGCAGAGTGTGAAGGAGGAGGTGTGTGAGAATGTCCGACTATGGGGTGTGTGAGGAAAAAGTGCGCACCGAGGAGTGAGTGTGCTGTCGAGAGTGAGTTGGTCGTAGCGCGTGTGCGAGGGGGCACATGGAAGCGCGTATTGGGGAGTGTTACAGAGGATGTAACGAGAGAGTACACACCTGTGGTGAGTGTTACGGAGGGTGTAACGGGAGAGTATGCACAAGAGGATGCGCGAGAAAGGTGTGTAACGGACGGGTGCATGAGTACAGAGTACGCTGTTGAGAGTAAGGGTGAATGCGCGACCGAGAGTGGTGGTGAAAGTAGTAAGAGTGACACAGAGCGTGAGTTGGTTGTGGCAGTTGAGAGAGAATGTACACCTGGAATGGAAGGATGCACACCTGGAATGGTAGAGCGTGTATGGGAATGCACGCTGAAGTTAGTCGGCAAGCACGTGATTGGGTGTGCAAGTGAGTGCACACCCGTGGTTGTCACAGAGGAGGTGACCGAGGAGGGGGCATGAAGAGGTGTGTTGGTGAGGTGTGCGAATGATGAGTGTGTGCTAAGGTGTGCGGTGGTCGGGTGTGTGAAGAAGTCTATGAGTGAACCTGGAGGGTGTGTAAGAGAAGGTGCAATGACGAGGAGCATGGGAACAGCTGGATGTATGAGCAAGGAACGGGCTGCGGGGTGTAAGCATGCAAGTGGAGCATCAACGTTAACCGGGTTAGCGGTTAGACCGACTTATAGCCGAAGCGGGCCCTCGGTTCGTGCCGGGGTTTGCGTGCAGCGGGGACCCGCGGGGATCGTGACCGCGGCGGTTTCGAAAGAACCGCCGTGAGGGATCCACGCCGGGCCGTGCTCTGTACGGCTGCGTCCGTGCTCCACTAAGCGGAGCGGGCGACCCGGTAGGAAGGGTCGTCATGGCAACCCTTTGTGGTTGAGGCGTTCCAGCAGGGCGAGATCGGGCCATTGGACGGCTCCGTGCCAAGATGGTGCGTGGGATCTCGGCCCGGGTAAACCTCCTTCCCTGCACCGAATGCCGGACGGAGCCAACGGCCGGCACCAAACAACCCGCATTCATTGCTCGGCTTTGCGAAGCCGAGCGTTAGAAGTGAATTGGCGCACCGAGAGGCTCAAGTGAGTGGACGTGTGATGATGATAGTGTTTTGGACCCGAAATTGAAAAGCAAAATTTGATGATTGGCAAGGATTGGCAGAGTGATGATTGGTAGTGATTGGCAAATTTTTAATTGGCTGGAATTTGGTGAGCAAAATTTATAGTGAGAGATACCCGATGTGGTGGGATGGCAACTCTGCCATCCCTCACAGCGGGGGCAAAGGAGCACTAGTTATGGAGTTTATGGCAGTGAAAACTAGCCCGGGAGGGTTAGGATATAGTGTGTAGGGACCTAGAGATTGACAATAGGTAACGGTAAGGTTAGGTAGTGACAATGATACTTGTAGTGGGGACGCAGGTAGATTAGTTTGGATTATAATGACGAGGGAGCGCAATAGTTTAAAGGGGCGACGGGGAAGCGCGAGTTTTAGCAGGGCAACAGTTAGATAAGATGATGCCGTGTGGTTGAGAATCGGAAGTGTATTGAGCGTGGATGTGTATGGAGCAGTGAGAGAGGAGCGATTGAGATTGCACAGCTGTGCAACTGAACAGGTGGATGGAGCAGTGTATGAGTGAGTGATGGTGATGTGTGTTGTGTTGACCAAATGGTCCAGGGAGGAAGGAGGGTGCAGGTGGCACCAGGTGAGATTGCACAGGTGTGCAACGGCAGGTGTATGGAGAATGGTTGTGTGGAATATATGGAGTATGGAATGGATGGTCGTGGAGTGAGTATGGTGGAAACTGTGGAGTGGAGTGGATGGTGCGAAGGTGTGGATGGGGGAAAGGAGGATGGACCCCCATCACGAATACCCGGGGAGGGTAGTGAAAGTGTTAGGTAGAGGGTATAGGTAAATTGTGGTTGGATATTGGCATCTGTGGTGCGTGTGGAAGAATGGTGATTGAATGGGTGCATTAGTGTCGTGGAAATGACTGGGCGTGTGGCCTGTTAGTGTGTGTAGTTGGTTGAGCACTCCACCTCTGTTAGGATGTCGGCCCGGTGAGGCCGCAGGTGGGCTCTGGGAGCCGGTAGAGTTGTTGTGGATGGGGCCCGAGGATCCGGAGGATGGACCCGGGTAGCCCAGTGCCAGAGGGCACCGAGGGGTGACAGAGCCAGGAGGGGCCTTCCCCAGTTAGATAGGTTAGGTGAGGAGCAGGTAAGCTCGGAGGCAACTACAGTGGTGGAGGTGTGCAGGTGGGTAGACCTGCTGGGAGAGCCACACGCCCCAGTCCTGAAATTGTGCAAGGGCACAGGGAGTTGAATCGGGGGAGTGAGACCCCAAATTGAGAAGCATCACAGTTTGGTCCATGGGAATTGGTTTTTAGGACCCATAGTCTAAGTTGGCCAATGGATTGGCAGGGAAGACCCCGGGTAGTGTAAAGTGTGTTAATGTCATTTAGAGGATAGTTAGGATTAAGAATCTCCTCGCACCATCTACATCCACTCACCTGAGGTGACAAAACTCCGCACCATGCCATGTTTTATTATTTTTATTGTGCAAATGTTTGGAATGTGAGACGCATCATGATGTGGGTGTGACATTGTGCTTTGTGTTCCATCTCTCCCTCCTTATGAGGATTGATGATGAATTGGGTGATGGCAAATTTGGTTAGAGGGATTGTGGGGACAAATTTGGTGTAGGGGAAATATGGGGAAGACGTGACAGTAGTGACGAATTTGTAATGTGTAGATTTTGTACATATGGGGTAAGGGCAAGGGTAGTGTAGGTCGCATGTGGGGGGGGGGGGGGGGGGCGTACGGTAGGGACGAGCTTTTCTCCGCTCCATCTCCATACGCACCTCGCCTTGCATTGCCTTTATTGATGTGTACCCTTGTGACCTTACCCCTCGCTCACCTGTCTTCCCCCCCCCCCCCCTTGTCTCCCACACGAGGACTGTGCGCCACTGGGCACCGAGGGGAGCGCGCGGGAGTCCGCCATTGTGCGCCCGAAACTCCCGGAACCAGCTGTCTGCATCGATGCACCACGTATGGACCACATGTCTGTGGCTGAGCACCGCTGATGGACCCCATGGGTTGGGGCATAGCCCCTCTGCTGGAACCGGCCATGAAGGACCGAGATCTTGCTGGCGGACCTTGGTCACAGGGCACCGATGCTACACAGGTGAACCACCCCTAGTCGGCCCTGTGGGCCATAAATTAAAAACGGACACGTTTTCTGTGCAAGTTTTATTATGTCCAAATAGGCTGCCAGTAAGAAAATGATGAAGTTGACAACATCTGGAAGAGAACAATAGCCAGCAGAGGGAGCCAAAGAGCAAGACACCACCAGGGGTTTGTTGTTTTTATTTTTATTAAGAACTGTGGTGACTGTGCACCGATTGGTGCTTGATGGTGTTTTTGGTGCGTTTTTTTGGTGCTTCATGGTGCGTCGATGCAGGGCAAGCTGTCTCCCCCCCCCCAAAAAAGAACAATCACAGGTCCTGGGTTGAGTTTTGTAAATAAAATAGCGTCAATTGTAAATAATGAGCCCCCACCGTAAGTGTTTAGTTTGAAGACAATTTCGCAATTCGGTTAGCTGTGGGCGTGAGTCTGTTCGGTAGGGTGCAATGGAGCAGTGGGACATATTTATTTGTGTTTTAAAACTGTCACACTCAGGGTCAGGTTAAATGTAGAGGGAACTACACCTACGTGCCACACTAAAAGTAAAGGTAATAGGCCCGGGACGTGCCTAAGAGGAGGAGGGTGCAGTGTTGTGGAAATGAGAATTGTGTCTTTTATTGTTGTAAAAATATCACCCTCCTTCCTCCAGTTGTGTATAAAGGTCAAAGGGCATCCCTTAGTTAGGTCATATACAATCGCATTAGCCAATCATAGATTTCCTGCTTGTTGGTAGTTATTTCCTTATTCTGTGTATTAGGTTAAGGCTTTGTCTTCCATTAATTAATACTCCATTGCACCGAATTCAAATAGAGTAGATTCCCTTTCATTTCCATTCCCTTTCATTCCCATTCCTAAAGCCTCGATTGCCAACTGCATTCGCCGCCATTGCCATGTGCTCCGGCTCGGGGAAGAAGGGCATGTCTCCACCTCGTCAATGGGGGGCGGGGAGAAGAGATCAACGTTTTGGATGGGGGAAGATAAGAGATGGTGGTGAACAGCTGTTTTAAAGACCTGGAGGGAGGAGTGCGATTGAAGAGAGTGGGGTAGTTTGTTCCAGAGGCAGGAGTAAAGAGTGAGTGAAGTGAAGGTGAGCAGCGAGACTTGATTTTGGCAATTTCACCAGAAGAGGGTTACTGGCAGATCTTGTGCGACCTGTAGGAATATTTGGGGGACAGAGCACAGACAGAGCTGGGGGAGCTAGGCCAGATAGGAGTTGGTAGAAGACAGAAAGATCACCTACCTGCCTGTGGTGAGTGAGTGAGTGAGTTAGCTTCATTGCAGGTTCACGTTTCTTCATTGCAGGACCAGGCGGTTCACGTTAGAAACGTGAACCGCAAAGATTCCAATGATTCTGAAAGCTTTGGTTTCAACAGCGTGAAGACGAGCTAGGTGTGAGGCAGGAGCACCAGCCTAGAGGGGAGTATTCCATTGAGCTGCAGATGAAAGCTTTGTATGTGGTGAGGAGCTCAGGTGTGTCAAGGAAGGACCTCACACGATGGAGGATGCCCAGTCGGCGACTGGCTTTGGAGACCAGATTTGAAATGTGGTTTTCCCAGGAAAGATGATGGCAGATAGTGAGACCCAAAAGCTTGAGTGACAGAACTTCTTGGAGAGGATTGTTCAGAAAGTAGATAGGAGGGTTGTTCAGTCGGTCTTTTCGGAGAGACATCGTAAGAGTGTGGGATTTGCCAGGATTGAAAGACATGTTCCACTTGTTTGACCAGTCTGTGATTTTCTCCTGGTCTGCAGAGAGTGAGGAGGCTGCAGACTGTCGATCTGAGGGATGAGGAATGGAGCGGCAGAGAGTGGAGTCAGCAAAGAAATAGAGAGTCAGAGAGATCCTTGATGAAGACCAGAAAAAGCACAGAGCCCAGAACACTGCCTTGGGGAACTCCAGCCTGAACAGGAAGGGGGAGATGAGAGAAACCCATCCAGGGCCACACGTTGACTACGACTAGAGAGGAAGTCCGCAAGCCATGAGTGGAGATTTCCAGGGAAAGCATAGGAGGAGAGTTTGGTGAGCAGAGCGGGGTGCCAGACAGTGTCGATGGCACGTGATATGTCACGGGAGACAGCTCTAATTTTCTGTTTGGCATTGAGGACCTCCATCCATTGTTGACAACACATCAGAAGCAGTATGTCCAGAGTAGAGTGACCTGGTCTGAAACCAAATTGATGATCCGAGATCAAGCCATTGGAGAAGAGGAAAGATTTGATATCCGAAGCAATGATGGATTCCATGACCTTGCTGATTATTGGGAGCAGGCTGATTGGTCTGCAGTTGCAAGGATCTGTTTTTTGCACCTTTTTTGTGTAAAGCGGTGATGTTGGCTGATTTCCAAGATGATGGCAGAAAGAAGGAAAAAAAGCTGCATTCGAAAGAAGAAGAATACCAAGATACCATTTCTACTGGAAAAGTTTTTCAGACAAAATAAGTGGACAATGACAGATGGGATCCAAGACCCTATGAGAACCTGGAATCCCATTGCAAATATGGAAACTACAAAATTTCTATTGACCCTATTAATCTATATATATAAAACACAGTTTGTGTGTGTGTGTGTGTGTAATGTTACCGGTAGACTCCTAAAAGGAGAGGCTGACGTACTTGATATTTGGCACAAACATGGCCATTGAGCCTGGGAAGAACATGGTCGACCTAAAAAAATTATTTCATAATATTTTTAAACCATATTTTTACCTCAGCGCATTTCAGCAAGGCATATTATGACCGGAATGGCAGAGCAGCATGCTGATTCGCTCAGAGCGATGACGTGATGTTCCTTGCCGCCATTAACTCAGTTACGCGTTCGCACGTATTTCAGAGCGAAAAGCGATCCCGCTTTTTCACATTTCAGCGAGGAATATTGCCATTCACACCACATAGGTTTTTTCCCCTTTCATTATTAGATCCATATTTTTTGCCATAACGTAGCGCATTATGGCTCTCTCGAGCTCGAGTTAGCCAATCACCTGGAGCATGACGCCACGTTGGCCACGCCCACGACACAGAGTTGCAATCGATCGCTCAGAGCGATCACGTGATGTTCCTTGCCGCGCGATTCCGTTTTTTCACATTTCAGTGAGGACATTGCCATTCACATCACATAGGGTTTTTTTTCTTTCATCTTTAGATCCATATTTTTTTCAGCGAGGAATATTATACACGGAATCTGAATCGGTGCAGAGCAGCGCGCCTCCTCTTCCCCCTCCCCTCCCCCCTCCCCTCCCCCCTCCCCTCCCCCCCCCTCCCCCTCCCCTCCCCCTCCCCCTCCCCCTCTCCCCCTCACCCCTCCTCCCTCCCCCTCCCCCTCCCCCTCCCTCCCCTCCCCCTCCCCCTCCCCCCCTTCCCCTTCCTCCTCCCCCCTCCCCTCCCCCTACCCCTTTTCTCCCCTACCCTCTTCTCCCCTCCCCCCTCTTCTCCCTCCCTCCCTCTTCTCCCCTCCCTCCCTCTTCTCCCCTCCCCCCCTCCTCCCCTCCCCCCTCCCCCCGTTCCCCTCCCCTCCCCCGCCCGGCAATGCCGGGTACTTCTGCTAGTCAGGATTATAAAACGTGTTTTCATCCGTTTATGTTCCCTTTCTTATTGTAAGACAAGTTGACAACTACAAAAGGAGGTCGGGCAGTGTACAATGACCGTCCCAAAGCCTCAAACGCCATGAACACATCACGAAACAATTTGTTCATTTTGCAATGATTCGTCATGAGAAGACAAAACATGAGATTGATCTGTTCAAACAACACTGGTGTGTAGCTGCGAAGTTTCCCAGAAAGTAGGGATTGGCAGGAACGATCCATCAAAAGTGAAAACAACTGCAACAAACAAGAGCAACAGAGTCGCATGTTAGTGCAGCCCCCGCAGACACACGGATCCCTCCGTCCATCTTCATTGATCTTCGTCGAATTGTGACGCAAAAGACGAGGTTCCCATGACGCACGTGGTGCTTTTGCAACGTCATTTCGTTTCATGCGACGAATGTTGTTTCGACTCGTTTCGTGCACTTGCGCGTTTAGACGTGAGAGAGAGCAGAGCTTGAACCCGTGAGCAGTTGATGATGAAATGCGAGTGTGTAAACAAGTCCCGAAATAGAGCTCCAGTGCTTGCGAAGTACGAGCCAGAAATAATACGAACAAACAAACCGGGATATTTCATGTCTGCAGCGGACACAACTCGTGATGTCTAAACAAAGTGTGTTTTTGAATGTGCCATCGGACTTGTAGAACATAGTTTGAGCTTTTCAGGGGAGCCATTCAAACTCGTCGCCTACTACTACAACTACAACAACTAAAACTACTACTACTACTACTACAACTACTAAAACTACAACTACAACTACTCCTAAAACGACTACAACGACTACTACTACTCCTACTACAATTACAACTACTCCTAAAAAGACAACAACAACTACAACTACTAAAACTACTACTACTACTACTACTACTACTACTACTACAACTACTAAAACGACTACAACGACTACTACTACAATTACAACTACTCCTAAAAAGACAACAACAACAACTACAACTACTAAAACTACTACTACTACTACTACAACTACTACAACTACAACTACTAAAACGACTACAACGACTACTACTACTCCTACTACAATTACAACTACTCCTAAAAAGACAACAACTACTACAACTACTACAACTACGACTACAACTACTACTACTACTACAACAACTACTACTACTACAACTACAACTACTCCGAAAAAGACTACAACAACAACTACTACTACAACTACTAAAACTACTACAACTACAACAACTAAAACTACTACTACTACTACAACTACTACAACTACTAAAACTACAACTACTCCTAAAACTACTACTACTACTACTACTACAACTACTAAAACTACAACTACTCATAAATGTCAAAGGTTGGAGAAACAACATTAAGAGGCTGTTTTGAGAAATTTCTAAGGAAACTACCCAGAGCGCAGCGCAGCACATTTGACTTAACGTCGCAGCTCCACTGCCAGCAGCAAGAGAGGAATTATGGGGGAATGGATGTAGAAACAACACTTTCAATGGAAGAGCAGATGCCTGGACAGGCAGAGAAAGAATCAGTTGGTGGTGAACAGTCTGTGGGTTTTGTCGAAAATTTTGCTGAATCTTCAGTGGACCGGGTCACAAGGTATTGCAGTCAGAGGACATGCAGTTGGATGTTACATGACACCTAATCTAGGCGTGTAACGCTTACTTGGTGAACTATAGCGATACTGGAATTGATCAGGTCATAGATCAACATCAGGTCATGCATCAGTATCAGGTCATGGACCAGTATCAGGCCATGGATCAGTATCAGGCCATGGATCAGTATCAGGTCATGGATCAGCATGAGGTCATGGATCAGTATCAGGTCATGGATCAGTATCAGGTCATGGATCAGTATCAGGTCATGGATCCGTATCAGGTCATGGATCAGTATCAGGTCATGGATCCGTATCAGGTCATGGATCAGCATCAGGTCATGGATCAGTATCAGGTCATGGATCAGTATCAGGTCATGGATCAGTATCAGGTCATGGATCCGTATCAGGTCATGGATCAGCATCAGGTCATGGATCAGTATCAGGTCATGGATCAGTATCAGGTCATGGATCAGTATCAGGCCATGGATCAGTATCAGGCCATGGATCAGGATCAGGTCATGGATCCGTATCAGGTCATGGATCAGTATCAGGTCATGGATCCGTATCAGGTCATGGATCAGTATCAGGTCATGGATCAGTATCAGGCCATGGATCAGTATCAGGTCATGGATCAGTATCAGGTCATGGATCAGTATCAGGTCATGGATCAGTATCAGGTCATGGATCAGTATCAGGTCATGGATCAGTATCAGGTCATGGATCAGTATCAGGCCATGGATCAGGATCAGGGCATGGATCAGTATCAGGTCATGGATCAGTATCAGGTCATGGATCAGTATCAGGTCATGGATCAGTATCAGGCCATGGATCAGTATCAGGTCATGGATCAGTATCAGGTCATGGATCAGTATCAGGCCATGGATCAGTATCAGGCCATGGATCAGTATCAGGCCATGGATCAGGATCAGTCCATGGATCAGCATCAGGCCATGGATCAGCATCAGGTCATGGATCAGTATCAGGTCATGGATCAGTATCAGGTCATGGATCAGTATCAGGCCATGGATCAGTATCAGGTCATGGATCAGTATCAGGTCATGGATCAGTATCAGGTCATGTATCCATATCAGGTCATGGGTCAGCATCAGGCCATGGATCAGTATCAGGTCATGGATCAGCATCAGGCCATGGATCAGGATCAGGCCATGGATCAGCATCAGGTCATGGATCAGTATCAGGCCATGGATCAGTATCAGGTCATGGATCAGCATCAGGCCATGGATCAGGATCAGGCCATGGATCAGCATCAGGCCATGGATCAGTATCAGGTCATGGATCAGTATCAGGTCATGGATCAGCATCAGGCCATGGATCAGGATCAGGCCATGGATCAGCATCAGGCCATGGCTCAGCATCAGGTCATGGATCAGTATCAGGTCATAGATCAGTATCAGGTCATGGATCAGTATCAGGTCATGGATCAGTATCAGGTCATAGATCAGTATCAGGTCATGGATCAGCATCAGGTCATGGATCAGTATCAGGTCATGGATCAGTATCAGGTCATGGATCCGTATCAGGTCATGGGTCAGCATCAGGCCATGGATCAGTATCAGGTCATGGATCAGCATCAGGCCATGGATCAGTATCAGGTCATGGATCAGCATCAGGCCATGGATCGGCATCAGGCCATGGATCAGTATCAGGTCATGGATCAGTATCAGGTCATAGATCAGTATCAGGTCATGGATCAGTATCAGGTCATAGATCAGTATCAGGTCATGGATCAGTATCAGGTCATAGATCAGTATCAGGCCATGGATCAGTATCAGGTCATGGATCAGTATCAGGTCATGGATCAGTATCAGGCCATGGATCAGTATCAGGCCATGGATCAGTATCAGGTCATGGATCAGTATCAGGTCATGGATCAGCATCAGGCCATGGATCAGGATCAGGCCATGGATCAGCATCAGGTCATGGATCAGCATCAGGTCATGGATCAGGATCAGGCCATGGATCAGCATCAGGCCATGGATCAGTGTCAGGTCATGGATCAGTATCAGGTCATAGATCAGTATCAGGCCATGGATCAGTATCAGGTCATGGATCAGTATCAGGTCATAGATCAGTATCAGGTCATGGATCAGCATCAGGCCATGGATACTGCCAAGTGTCTTGTGCTGTCAGTGGAGGCAGAAACAACGTTTCGTGACACTCGCAAGGTTAGCAATAAACGTTACTTTTCTTACGAGTCTGCAGATGAACCAGTTTCAGACTCACGGACAAATTTCAAAGTTGAATTTTTCTTCAGGGTTATTGATGTTTGTCTGACTGCACTGGACAGTAGATTTGAGCAGGTGCGCTGCATCCTACAGCCATTCGACTTTCTATTTAACATCGGAGCCACGAAAGCTTAAAGTGACAATGATCTTAGAAAAAGCTGTAACGGCCGACATATCCTGATAACTGATTCAAATTCAAGCGATTTGGAACCCATCGAGCTACTGGAGGAACTCAAGCTTCTGCACAACTCAGTGCCAGAAAGATGTTCTCCACTTGAAACACTGAGCTAAACAACTAAAACTCCATCATGGACACTTATCCAAAAGTACACGTGGATCCGAGGGTTTTACTGACGATGCCGGTAACTGTTGCATGTCCAGAACGCTCTTTCTCAAAGCTGAAGCTCATGAAGAGCTACCTGCGCTCTACAATGTCACAGGACAGACTGTCACACCTGGACATCATCTCAATCGAGAAGGACTTAGGACAAAGACTGAAGTATGATGACATTATTTACGACTTTGCATCCAGGAAAAGTAGAATGGTGAAATTGTAAAGCATCAATGAGTGTGTGTGAGACATGATATTTTGACTCCATGACTCATACATGTTTGATGCTCTTCTCCGCATCCCCTCAGTGAATATTTGAAGAATTTGAGCGTATATCCATAAATAGACCAATTCCACCACTTAATACTAAAAAAAAAAAAATCTTTGTGAGCAGTTTTCAGAATGATGTGACATTCACTTTGTTGTGTTTTCGAGTTGTTGCCTTTGACCTTTATTTGCAGGAATTCATCATTGTTGTCTGTTCAGTCTGTGCTCCATCTGTGCCCAGTTTGTTGGTGATCGGCAGATCGGTTCATTATTCCCAGAGCTATGCGCGTATCGATATATTCAGAAATCATCAGATCTGCATTTGCTCTTGCCATCGTGGAATTCCAATAAACGACGTCGTTTTCCCTGTCGGAATTTCTCCGCTCATCATTTTATTTTAGCGATTTATTGGGGTTTTTAAGAGGATTCCACAAACTAATTTTGAAGGATTTCCGCAGCTCTGTTTCTGAGATATAAAGATTTTTTTCAATGTTTGTATTTTTGGACATTGTAATTTTTAAGGTCAAATATTTATTTTCAGATCCCAATGGAACCTGACGGTCAATTCCTAAGTCAGATTTGATTTGATTTGATTTGCCTTAATTCATAGATTTGATGGGCTTTAATGTAAAAACCCGCTTCGTTCTCTGACGATTCATTCCAGAGTTATTGTTAGAAATGTGATTTTCACCCTTTGATGACCTTGACATTTGACTTGGTTCATTGTTGGCCACATATCACACGCTGGTTGACCCACACTACTGTCCTATCGAGTTGGGTTAAAATCGGTACACGCATAGCCGAGATATGACAATACATTACCCATGATGATGTGGAAAGACAAGAACACGCAGAGACAGACAGAGCTGCTCATTCTAATACTTCGCTAACCCCTCCGGAACCGAGGTATGAATCAATTCTTCGCCCGAAGATCTGTCACCATATTATTAGCCCACCAATAGAAAGGGCGCCCATATGAGGTGTTCAGGGGTGCCCACTTGTGGTTCGCAGGGGGCCACCCACATACCCAGCAGAGGCTCTGGCTTGGGGGGGGGGGGCGGAGGGGGGGCACTTATCAAACCAAGATATTCGTTTTGTATTTTTCAATTTTCTGAAATTTGTAGAATCTGTTTTTAAATGGAAGTTGTGGGTTACGATAAAGGTGGAAAAAAAGATTGATTCAATGCAATTTAATTCCAGGTTATAAGGTAACAAAAGGTGAACATTTTGAAAGGGGGTCTAGACTTTCTATAGGCAGTGTGAATGTGCTCCCACTGGCACCGTCCTGTCAGATGCCAACCCAAATATAAAAGAACCCATTTATCATTCAGTGAACATGGTTTGAATGAATGAATATTTGCAATTCAAGAATTTCCAACATGAACATGAACCTGAAACGTTTCTGGATTCTAACCAACACGAACACATACTGCATGTACAATTACACAAAATGGAAGGAAAAGGATGTAAACCACTCCGCTCAAGGTTATTGCAGTGATTTTGGACATTCTATCTCACAGTTTGTGCGAAATGCAGACGGGCACGTGTCGAGGGTCAGCAATAACGTCAGGCTGCCGGATCCACCAAGAGCACGCCGGAGTACCTGTCCAGAGGTACAACGTAACGTACACCTGCAGGAATTGTGAAGGGACGGGAGGGTTGTGCTGTCATGGCGCACAGACAGGGGCAGAGCAATGCCCGGTTTAGTGTTCAGAGTTGACGTCACAGACACAGCAAACTCAAATCATATGAAGAGCAAAACCAGGTGCAGGCAGCCAGGTAGGGAACAGCGAAGTAAAACTTGGGGATCAAGAATCTATAGCAGCGGATTCTCACTGCCAACCACACATGCAGGAAAAAAATGGTACACGTCCACCGTCACAAATAGTACACGCCCACCAGCACAAGTGGTGCACACTATTTGGAAGATTATTACAGCACACCTGCTGGTGTAGATAGACAGACAGAGACACAGACACCAATCCCTCCCTCTAGTCATACTTGCCTCTCCAGCATCCACATCTATAACCTGCATAGTGATCAATAGTGACAAAGAAATAAAGGACCTAAGGAAACTCCCAAAGTCCATGTCTTTTTTGTATATCCAAACTTTTTCTGTATTCTCTGTTGATAAAAATCTCTTCGCATATATATCTATCTATAATTCCACTAATCTCTGTGTGTATGTTTGTTTGTATGTTTGTATGTTTGTATGTCTGTGACCGCTGTTTCTCGACAACTACCGGTCCGATATACTTTAAACTTGCCAGGTATATTGCTGGGGACCCGAGGATGTGCCTTTTCAAGGTTTGAAATTAATCGGACAAGTAGTTACCGAGCTATGTCCAAAAACGATTCAACCAATCAGAGAGCAGCGAGCTATCACGTGTGCCGAACGTGGCGAACAGACTCTGCCTCGGACGGCACATTTGAGAGCGTATTCATTTATTTCACGTTGGCAAACTATGTTGGCGTTAAACTATGTTTTAAAACTAATTAAAACTACTTTGCGATTCATCGTAACTGCGATTCGTAACTGCCGTTCGCTTTGGCTTTGCGAATGGACCAAACCATTTCATGTAAATAGAGGGGGGGGATTGTCACCGTACTCGCAAGCCGTTCGCTTTGGACCAAACCATTTCATGTAAATAGAGGGGGGGGATATAATTTTAGATATAGATATAGTACGGGCATGCCCTAGTATATTTAAATTCAGGATCATACGAGTTGGAAAGATTATAATGTGTGCAGTTCTTGATTTGTCAAGTTTGTTAATTATAAGAATAGGTTTAGTCGTGCACACAAAAGACAAGTATATTGACAGACAAAGTTAATGAGGCATGGATCATACATGCATATATATGATTAGGTTAGATTGCCATGTAACAGTGACCGGTCACAGTAAGTCGTTTGTTACACAATGCTGAGAATATGGCATATGTCATTTATAGACAGGATAATCAGAGCAATATTGAATGTGTGAACACCTCCAGTGTGTGGGCGGGGCCATGTGAGAAATTCCTTGTCACGAAGAGCGTGGCACACATGTGCTACCAGGCCATCGCAACCTGTCTGGCCAGTGCGTATGAGCCACAGCAGTGTAATGCATTGTATGGTTAAGAATAAAAGATTGTACATTTGTTTTTATTGGGGCCGACCTGTGGGTGTGGCTGTGCACAAAGGAGGAGTCTGCCTAGAGGAAGAGGAGGATAAGAAGTTGTTCATGGAGGGATTCATCCTGTCAGATGCCAACCCAAATTTACAAGAACCCATTTATCATTCAGTGGACATGGTTTGAATGAATGAATATTTGCAATTCAAGAATTTCCAATAAGAACATGAACCTGAAACGTTTCTGGATTCTAACCAACCAATTGATCTTTGAATATATTTTTGGGATTGATCCAAGCTTGTATAAACCTGATTTTGGAAAGGGGAAGGAGTGACCTCACCGCAGAGGAAGAAGAAAGATGTCGGAGATAGAGATACAGGAGAGCTCCGCATGCACAGGGTGCAAAGAAATGCTTTGAGGAGGAAGAAGAAGGGCCGACCAGGAGTCATCTGGAAAGGCCAAAGGGGGCCACGATGGCCGGTAGAGGGGCCGATCATCGCTGGTGCTCCTCATTCAAGTCCATAGTTGACCATCACATGCGGTAAACTTTATCGTGCTCCGTTTGGCTTTCTGCATCTTGGGTGCCACTCATCGCCGGCATTGCTCATGGCTGGGTTTCTTCGTCTTTGGCTCTCGTCGTCCCGTACCTGGTTTTCAAAGCGGCCTGCGTCAAGTCCTGTGTCCACCCCGCATATCATACACAAAGGGAAGTCCCGCCTCCATTCTTATCTTGTTTGTAAAAGTGTGTTCTGTGGCACCAAGAGTGGGTTAAGTTTCGCTTTATTTCACATCATTGTACATAAGCTTGCGTGTCTTCCTTCCCCTCTTTGTCTATTTTGATTTGCTTGGTTTGGTTATATGATAACCCGTCGC
>NC_136270.1:137131008-137463508 GCF_964187855.1 Myxine glutinosa
TAGAGGGCCTCCGGGGAACCCCACTGAATCAGAGGATCGCCGGCGAACTCACTGAATGAGAGGATTGCCGGCGATCCCCCACTAAATTAGAGGACCGCCGGGGAACCCACTGAATCGGAGGATCGGCGGGGACCCCCCACTAAATTAGAGGACCACTGGGGAACCGCACAGAATTAGAGGACGGCCGCCGAGGGCCCCCCACTGAATTAGAGGGCCTCTGGGGAACCCCACTGAATCAGAGGATCGCCTGGGGCCCCCCACTGAATTAGTGGACCTCCGGGGAACCCCACTGAATTAGAGGACTGCCGCCGAGGGCCCCCACTGAATTAGAGGACCGCTGGGGAACCCCACTGAATCAGAGGATCGCCGGGGACCCCCACTAAATCAGAGGACCGCTGGGGAACCCCACAGAATTAGAGGACCACCGCCGGAGGCCCCCCCCCCCCCCCCACTGAATTAGAGGACTGCCGAGGAACCCCACTGAATCAGAGGATCGCCGGCGAACTCACTGAATGAGAGGATTGCCGGCGATCCCCCACTAAATTTGAAACCAGCAGGGTTGAGAGACAAAGTATGGGGAGACGTAGATGGATAAGAGCCATGGGGAAGAATGAGAGCAAAGGCTGTTTTATCTATACACATGGGGTGAGCAAGATGGACACAGCCACACAATCTCAATCATGAAAAATCATGAATCATGGGAAGGAAAAACTGGATACCTGGAAGAAGGATTTGGGATTGGGGTGGGTTACAGGGGGTACAAAAGATTGTGGTTGTTGATGGGGGCCGATCTGAGATGGATTTTTAATTGATTAAAAAAATTGTGAGACAAGTTGAAATAAGTACAAATATTAAAGCATTCAAGCTTGAAATCTTTACACTTCCGCCCAAGTATGATTTTGCATCTTATATTATTTATTTTTGCAAAAATGTATTTGTGTTCACCATTTCAATTAGACATTTTGTATTACATTTCCTTTCTTATTCAGAACATGTTGACGGTCTTCATGGCAGCAATACTTTAATGGGTGATGTCTACAGGGTGAGCCATTTATACAAGATTTGTTTATATTATACCTCTACCAGCGAGAGTCATAAGCCCCAGGACATGGTTTTAACTGCTGATACAAGATTTGTTTATACCGCTACCAGCGAGAGTCATAAGCCCCAGGACACAGTTTTATCTGCTTACGCAAGATTTATTTATACCTTCTACCATGGAGAGTCATAAGCCCCAGGACATGGTTTTAACTGCTGATACAAGATTTGTTTATACCGCTACCAGCGAGAGTCATAAGCCCCAGGACACAGTTTTATCTGCTTACGCAAGATTTATTTAAACCATCTACCATGGAGAGTCATAAGCCCCAGGACATGGTTTTAACTGCTGATACAAGATTTGTTTATACCGCTACCAGCGAGAGTCATAAGCCCCAGGACATGGTTTTATCTGCTTACGCAAGATTTATTTATACCTTCTACCAGCGAGAGAGGGAGAGAGAGTCATAAGCCCCAGGACACAGTTTTATCTACTTATCACTCGGAAACATGGTGGTGGGATGATGAAGTTGGAAAGAGGATTGACGAGAAGAGGAAGAAGTTCAAGGAGTGGCAGAAGACGAAGGGTACGGGGGCAGAAGAGACAGAGCATGAAAGTTATAAGGCAGCCAGGAAGGCTGCAAAGAAAGAGGTAGCAAATGCGCAGGAGGCATGTAGGAAAATGTTTGGAGAACGTTTGGATTCGGAAGAGGGTCAGAGAGCGGTATTCAGGATTGCAAAGCACATAGCGAAAGAGAGGTGTGATGTGATGGGGGTGAGTTGCTTGAAGGATGAACTGGGACAAATCGTTGTGGACCCAGATGGAATTAAAGAAAGATGGAAGAGATATATGGAAATGCTGTTGAATACAGAGGATGAATGTGGGATGGCAACATAGAGAGTAACCCAGTTTTAGGACCGGCAGAGAAGATAACTCAGAAGGAAGTTGAGGAAGCGATAAAAGCAATGAAGAGTAGAAAAGCGGGAGGGCCGACGGGAGTTGTGGGAGACATGTTGAAGGCAGCAGGAAGTTGGGGTGTGAAGAGAATGACAGAGATCTGTAATCTGGTGGTGAAAGAAGGCCGCATTCCAGTGCATTTGGAACTGAGTACCCTCGTCCCTCTATACAAGGGGAAAGGTGACCCTCTGGAGTGTGGCTCGTACCGAGCGATAAAGTTATTGGAGCATGGAATGAAGGTATTGGAAAGGGTGTTGGGGAGGAGGATAAGGAAGAAGGTGAAGATCGACGAAATGCAGTTTGGATTCATGCCAGGAAGAGGAACGACAGACGCGCTCTTTATTCTGAGGCAGTTGCAGGGGAAGTACATGGAGAAGAGGAAGAAGTTGTTTCTTGGGTTTGTTGATCTGGGGAAAGCAAACGGAGTGAACGCTGAGTGGGTTCATCAAAAATGTAGTGGTCGGAGAGGGTCATTAACCAGTGTGGAAGCTACATTCAAGTGTAAGGTGTGCACAGAGGGAGCTGCAGGTGGAGGAAATGTTGAGTTGGATCTTGGAGACGGCGTGAAGCTGGAAGGTGTGAAAACATTTTGCTACCTCGGAGACATGCTGAATGGAGAAGGTGGATCAGACTCGGCAACGGTTGCTAGAGTGAGATGTGCATGGAAGAAGTTTCGGGAACTGAGTGGCGTGCTGACGAGGAGGGGAGTGTCGTTGAAGCTGAAGGGAAAGGTGTATGCTGCATGTGTGAGAAGTGTTATGATGTATGGGAGCAAGACATGGGTAATGAACGTAGAGCAGCAACAAAGGCTGGAAAGGGTGGAAATGCAAATGGATCGGTGGATGTGCGGAGTATCGTTGAGAGAGAGGAAGACAAATGATGAATTGCGAAAGATGATGGGAATAGAGCCTGTGATTGATGCTGTGAAGAGGAACAGGTTGAGATGGTTTGGTCATGTGTTGAGGTAGGATGAAAGTGACTCGTTGAGAAGAGTGATGGAAATGAATGTAGAAGGAAGTAAAGGACGGGGAAGACCGAGAAAGACTTGGCTAAAGATGGTGGAGAAGAAATGCGGGCAAGGGGGTTAACAAGGGGAGATGCAGAAAATAGGGCAAAATGGAGAAGATTGTCATGGGGACCGCAAGGCTAACCTCCGCTCCAGCAGGGAAAATGGCCTTAAAATCCATGTTGTTGTTGTTGTTGTTGTGTTGTTACCAGAGAGAGCCAGAGAGAGCCCCAGGACATGTTTTTGCTG
Organism: Myxine glutinosa; assembly: GCF_964187855.1. Taxonomy (NCBI): domain Eukaryota; kingdom Metazoa; phylum Chordata; class Myxini; order Myxiniformes; family Myxinidae; genus Myxine; species Myxine glutinosa. Next base: position 137,134,260 of record NC_136270.1, read on the forward strand.
CTTATACAAGATTGCCCTCCACTAATATGTGGTTTGCCCTCCACTAAGATGTGGTTTGCCCTCCACTAATATGTGGTTTGATGTTCACTGTGTGGTTTGTGCCCCACTAAGATGTGGTTTGATGTTCACTGTGTGGTTTGTGCCCCACTAATATGTGGTTTGATGTTCACTGTGTGGTTTGTGCCCCACTAATATGTGGTTTGATGTCACTGTGTGGTTTGTGCCCCACTAAGATGTGGTTTGATGTTCACTGTGTGGTTTGTGCCCCACTAATATGTGGTTTGATGTTCACTGTGTGGTTTGTGCCCCACTAAGATGTGGTTTGCCCTCCACTAATATGTGCTTTGATGTTCACTGTGTGGTTTGTGCCCCACTAAGATGTGGTTTGCCCTCCACTAATAGTCTAATATGTGGTTTGCCCTCCACTAAGATGTGGTTTGCCCTCCACTAATATGTGGTTTGATGTTCACTGTGTGGTTTGTGCCCCACTAATGTTTGGTTTGACCCCCTCTAATATGTGGTCAGCTCCCCTCTAATATGTGGTCAGCTCCCCTCTAATATGTGGTCAGCTCCCCTCTAATATGTGGTCAGCTCCCCTCTAATATGTGGTCAGCTCCCCTCTAATATGTGGTCAGCTCTCCTCTAATATGTGGTTTGCCCAGGAAGGGTCATGGCTGATGGTGATGACCAAATGTTTCAGTGACTGAACTTCTTCAAAGGGATTACTTGGAAGTAGATGGAAGGGTTCACCAAACGGTCTTTCCGGAGAGAGATAGTGAGTGTGTGAGACTTGTCAGGATTGTAAGACAGATTCAAAGTTTTTGACCAATTAGTGATTGTTTTCAAGGTCTGAAGAGAGGGAAGAGGCTGCCGCCTGCCTGTCTGAAGGATGAGGAATGTCACTGCAGAAATTAGAGTCATCAGCAAATAGATAAAGGGGATTTCCCAAAGAGTCAGAGAGATCATTGATGAAGATCAGGAATATGACTCGGCCCAGAACACTGCCTTGGGGTACTCCAGCCTTGACAGGGAGAGGAGATGAAAGGATCCATTGAGCAATACACTTTCACTACGAGCGTAGAGGAAGTCAGTCAGTCATGTGTGGAGTTGGCCTTGGAATTCATAGGCAGACAGTTTGGAGAGCAAGGCAGGATGCCAAACTGTATCGAAAGCACGAGATATGTCCAGAGGACGGCCCTGATATCAGGTCTGACATTGAGGGCCTCTATCCATTGTTGCGTGAGTATAAGCAGCATGTCCCAAGTGCAATGACCTGGTCTGAAATCAACTTGGCCTCATCTGAGATCAGGCTGTTAGAGAAAAGGAGTGATTTCATATCAACTGCGATGATGGATTCCATGACCTTCCTAATTATTGGAAGTAAGCGGATAGGTCTGTAGTTAAGTGGATCTGTTTTTGCAACTTATTTCTGTAATGCCGTGATGTATTGGCAGATTTCCAAGCAGAAATAAGATGACCTTGGGCAAATGCTAGGGTGAACAGAGAGCCGAAAGGGGTTCTGCAAGAGTAGTAGAGCAGATCTTTCAGATACCCGAGCCATCTGTTCCAGTTGCAGTATGAGTGTCCATCGTTGCTGGTAACATCTCCACCTTATTAGGTGACATAGACACAGTCCAGGGGGACTTGGTGCGACTGGGTATGGTGGGTAAATAGAGCGACCGGTTGGGGATACAATATTTGGAAGCAAACATAGAATTAGGGCATTCGGGCTTCTCACGAGCGGAGTCGGCTATGGTACCATTTGAAGTGAAGGAAGAGATTTACGAAAGGAACGACTTGTTTAACAAATTTGTTTGAGTTCTATGAAGCAGTTTCTGATTGGTTGGATGAGGGAAGTGCAGTGGATGTGGTGTGTCTAAACTTGCAGATGGTATTTGATAAGGTGCCACATAGGAGGTTGTTAGCCAAGGTAAGCGCTTGTGGTGTGGTAAGTCAGGTATCTAACTGGATTGGAAACTGCCTTCGTGGTAGGGAGCAAAGAGTAGTTGTGAGTGGGAGGATGTTGGTTTGGGATATTGTGAGTAGTTGGGTTCCTCAAGGAACAGGATGAGGATGGCTATTTTTCATCATTTACAGCAATGATTTGGATGGTGTGGTTAACAGTCGGTTTGTACATTTTCAGATGATACAAAGTTTGGGAGCAAGGTAGATATCAGAGAGGTGGTGATCACATTCAGGAAAGTCTGGATACCTTCATAGATCAGACACACGAGTGGTAGATGCAGCTTAAGATTAACAAATGTAAGGTGCTGGGGATGGGTAAGAATAATGAAAATAGACAAGACATGATGCAAGGGGCCATCGTGGAGCATGTCACACAGGTGAAGGATCTGGAGGTGATCGTAGATCTGGGGGTGGTGGGCGAGGGGGTGGATTAAATAGACAGCACGGTGCCAGGTACCTACAGTCACGTGAAAAAGTAAGTACACCCCATGTAAAGTTTTGACTCTTTCAACATATTTAAACATACAGCTATTTTTTTTTATTTTTTTTTGTATACAAGATCGAGGCTCGTGAAAGAGCTAACATTAATCAAACAAAAAGACAAACCGACACACAAAACACAAAAAACAAGGGGAGCGGCAGACAAGATGGGGAGAGAGGGGGAAGGACACAAACACAACATTTGAGAGCAGGGACATCGGGAGGACTTGGGGGGAGGTGGGAGAGGAATAAAACATATGAACACTGCAAGGACTCTGGGGTGAATTACCGGGGGTAGAAAAGATCAAGGTTTTCGATGGGGGAAGATAAGAGATGGTGGTGAACAGCTGTTTTAAAGACCTGGAGGGAGGAGTGGGATTGAAGGGAGTGGGGGAGTTTGTTCCAGAGGCGGGAGAAAAGGGGAATGAAAGAGTGAAGGTGAGCAGAGAGCCTAGACTTTGGCAGTTTAACCATAAGAGGGTTGCAGGCAGATCTTGTGCGACCTGAAGGAATATTGGGGGGACAGAGCACAGAGAGGGATGGGGGAGCAAGGCCGGAGAGGAGTCGGTAGAAGACAGAAAGACCACCAACCTGCCTGCGGTGAGTGAGTGAAAGGCCCTCGGAGTTGACTACATCGCAGGAGATTCCAATGATTCTGAAAGCTTTGGCCTCAACAGCGTGAAGCCGAGCAAGGTGTGAGGCAGGAGCACCAGCCCAGAGGGGGGAACAGTATTCCATTGAGCTGCGGATGAAAGCCTTGTATGTGGTGAGGAGCTCAGGTGTGCCAAGGAAGGACTTCGCACGACGGAGGATGCCCAGTCGGCGACTGGCTTTGGAGGCCAGCTTGGAAATGTGGTTTTCCCAAGAAAGATCATGGCAGATAGTGAGACCCAAAAGCTTGAGCGACAGAACTTCTTGGAGGGGATTGTTGAGAAAGTAGATGGGAGGGTTGTCCAGTCGGTCCTTTCGGAGAGACATTGTAAGAGTGTGAGATTTGTCAGGATTGAAAGACATGTTCCACTTGTTTGACCAGTCTGTGATTTTGTCCAGGTCTGCAGAGAGTGAGGAGGCTGCAGACTGCCGATCTGAGGGATGAGGAATGGAGCGGCAGATAGTGGGGTCATCAGCAAAGAGATAGAGAGGATTTTCCAGAGAGTTGGAGAGATCATTGATGAAGACCAGAAATAGCACAGGGCCCAGAACACTACCTTGGGGAACTCCAGCCAGAACAGGCAGGGAAGATGAGAGAAATCCATTCAGGGCCACACGTTGCCTACGACCAGAGAGGAAATCCGCAAGCCATGAGTGGAGATTTCACTGAATACCATAGGAGGTGAGTTTGGTGAGCAGAGCTGGGTGCCAGACCGTATCGAAGGCATGTGATATGTCAAGTGAGACAGCTCTGATTTCCTGTTTGGCATTGAGGACCTCCATCCATTGTTGAGACAGCAGAAGCAACATGTCCAGAGTAGAATGACCTGGTCTGAAACCAAATTGATGATCAGAGATCAAGCCATTGGAGAAGAGGAAGGATTTGATATCTGAAGCAATGATGGATTCCATGACTTTGTTGATAATTGGGAGCAGGCTGATTGGTCTGTAGTTGCAAGGATCTGTTTTTGCACCTTTTTTGTGTAAAGCGGTAATGTTTGCTGATTTCCAAGATGCTGGCAGATGACCTTGAGCAAAAGAGAGGGTGAAAAGAACAGAGAGAGGGTGAGATAGAGCGGCAGAGCAGGATTTTAGGACCCGAGGGCTGATGCCATCTGGTCCAGTTGCAGAATCAGAGTCGAGGTTTGATAAAAACTTCTCCACCTTGTCAGGAGAGAAGGACACAGAGTCCAGGAGCAGTTGGGTTCGACTGGAAAATGTGGGAACAGAGAGAGATGGGTTTGGGACACAAGATTTTGAGGCAAACACAGAGTTGAGGCATTCGGCTTTGTCACGTGCGGTGTCAACTGTGTAGCCATTTGAGGTAAGGGAGGGGATGGAGGGGGAACAAACACCAGAAACGGATTTGACCAGACGCCACCAGGATTTGGAGGAAGGAGACAGGTTTGAGAGTTCAATCTTGAGTGTGGAGAGATAGTGCTTCCTGGCACTCCTGAGGGTAGACACACACTTGTTTCGAGCTTGGTGGAAGGAACTGAGATTGCCTTCAGTTGGATTTGCCTTCCAAGATGCAAAGGCAAGTTGTTTCAGGGCAACTGCCTCACCACAAGATTCAGTGTACCATGAATGGGAGGAAGGGTAAGACAACTGAAGACGAGATGGGATAAATCTGTGCATGAGAGAGAGCAGTTTGCTTTGGAAGAATTCCCAGGAAGAATTGATGTCAGAGGCATTAGAGATGGGAGACCAGTCCAGTTGATTGATGGCTGCTTGCAGACCGTGCCAGTCGGCCTGAGTGAAATGCCAGACTCGTCGGCGCTGAGGAGGCTCTCTGAGAATGGCCAGTGAGATGTCCACTTTAACAAGCACATGATCAGAAGAACCGATTGGAGCAGAAGAAGAGCAGCAGACATTTGCAGGGAAGTTAGTCATAACGAAGTCCAGAAGAGAAGATACTCCATTGACTGAGATCCGGGTCGGGAAATTGACAGATTGTGTCAGTCCCAATGAGTCGCAGAAGTCCTTTGCTGAGGTGCCATGGCTGGTGAGAGATGAACCCACACCCAGCCAGCTGGCATGATGACAGTTGAAGTCGCCACATATGAGGAAGAGAGAGTTTGGATGAGTTGATAGAAGTTGGTCCATGTTGTCCGACAGAGAAATGTAAATGGAGTCATCACTGTTTGGAGGACGGTACAGAACACATATGAACAAAAGGTGGGAGCGGAGAGGAAGCCATAGCCAGAGGTACTCCTGTGGGTGGGGTGGAGAGAGGGCAGTGCAGGGAGAGTGAGGAAGAGAGTTTTTGATAAAGATAGCCACCCCACCACCAGGACGAGGCTCAGGTCTATCGTACCGGAGGAGGGAATAACCAGGAAGAGATATTAAGGAATCAGAGACATCTTGAAGGAGGAAAGTTTCTGTTAAGCAGATCAAGTCTGGATTTTCAGAAGCAACCTGAATGGAGAGATCAATCAGGTTTGAGCGAAGGCCCCGGATGTTTGAGGTCCATACCGTTAGTGAGGAGAGAGGGGGAGCATCAGGTGCAGGACAGGGGAGGGGAGGGGTAGGGTCAGATGAAGGGTGAGAGGGGGATGTAGGAAGCGCAGTTGATAGTGTGTCAGAGATTACAGAAGAGTTACAAGAAAGGGAAGGATGAGGAGGACGAAAGGTTTGATGGTGATGGAATGAGGCACAGTGAGAGTTTGTTTGAGGGGGGGGGGGGGGCAGAGGAAAGTAGAAGGTTGGGGGAGGTGGAGGTATGACATAGAAGGGAGACGAAGTGGGGAGGAGGCAGCTTTGAGAAGGAGGTGGGAGGAGGGAGAATTTGGGAGGGATGGTTGGGGGGGAGATTTGAAGGGGAGGGGCAAGGGGGGAGTTTAGAAAGTGGATGATTAATGAAAGATGAACATATATAACAAATTGGGTTTGTTGTGATTTTCAAGTTAGCGATTCGTTTAAGAACGATGGAGGAGGGATGGAATGAATGAGAATTTAGAGCATGGAGTGATTTGGAATCATAAGAGATTGAATATTTTTTTGAAATGGAATGAGTTGAAGAGGAAATTGAAAGGAGCCTTTTAAATAAGAAGAAAAACAGCGTGTTGTAATAAACCACTGAATAAAACACTGAAGGGGATAGTTGAAACATATTTAAACAGAACTGTGAAGAACAATCTTATATTCACAAAAATACCAATGGGGAGAGGAAGCCTAGAGCGACGACCACGAGTCACTTGAACAGGGCAAAAGGTGGAAGGCAAGGGGAAAATGGGGGCGGGGCGAGACAGCGCACGTGGGCAGAGGCAAAAGCACATGAGGAGAAAGGGAAATAAAAGTTTTTTTTGTTTGGTTTTTTTTGTTTGTTTTTGGGGGGGGGGTGTGGGGGTTACAACGTTAGACAAATAGTAGATGTTTGGTGAAGCTTGGTGGAGAAGGGGAAATCAAAAAAGCTAGCAAAACAACAAAGGAAGGAACAACCTTCGACGGGGGAAGCCTGAGGCTGCAAGGCCTTGCTCGCGACGCGGCAAACAAACGATTAATTTATGAAAGATAAACACCGAGAAACTTCCAAGGGGGACACTATAAGTTCACACACCGAACGATAAATACAGTTTCGACAAAATACAATTGTGAACAGACTTAACTTTGAAAAACGTGGAGACCGTGTGGACCGTCGAAAACCCCTGCCACCGTCTCCAAGATCTCGCGAGATCTCGCGAGATTTGATCTTCATTTCAACAATATTGATAGATAAAAGTGATATAATATAACAAATATCATGAAACATTTACATTTTGTAGTCCATTGTATAATTTAAATAAACGTAAATGCAAATTTCGCATGTGGAAAAAGTAAGTACACCCTTGGCTGTAATAGGTGGTATTGCCCCCTTTGGCAGAAACAACCTCAAGTAGGCGTTTCTTATAACTGTCTACCAGTCTCGGACATCGACTGGGAGAAATTTTTGCCCAATCCTCCATACAGAATTCTTTCAGCTGTGCGATGTTTGAGGGGTTTCTTGCATGCACAGCTCGTTTCAAATCCCCCCACATCTCGATGGGATTTAGATCCGGGCTTTGACTTGGCCATTCCAGAACCCTCCATTTGTTTCTTTTCAGACATTCCTTGGTGGATTTACTGGTATGTTAAGGGTCATTGTCATGTTGCAAGGTCCACCTTCAGTTGAGCTTCAACTTTCAGACAGTTGGCCTCACATTATCGTCAAGCCCCCTCTGGTACAATGAAGAATTCATAGTGGATTCTATGATGGTGAGCTGCCCAGGCCCTGTTGCAGCAAAGATGCCCCAAACCATAATTTTCCACCACCATGCTTTACAGTTGGTATCAGGTTCTCGTGGTCAAATGCTGGCTTTAGTTTTCGCCAAACATGTCTTCTGGTACTGTGGCCAAATAGCTCTACCGTTGACTCATCTGTCCAGAGCACAATGTTCCAGAAGTGCTGGTCTTTGCCGAGGTGTTCATTGGCAAACTTTAGTCTTGCCCTGATGTTCTTTCTGGATAGCAAAGGTTTCCTCCTGGCACACCTCCCATGTAGATCAAATTTGTGCAGCCTCTTTCTAATGGTAGACTCGTGCACTTTGACATCAACAGTGGCAAGAGCTACCTGTAGGTCCCGTGATGACATTCTGGGGTTCTTTGAGACTTCTTTCGGCATCTTGCGGTCTGCTCTCGGGCTGAACTTGCTGGGGCGGCCTGGCCTGAACAAGTTGGCAGTTGTTTGGAATCTTCTCCACTTGTAGATGATCTTCTGGACAGTCGAATGATTGATTTCAAATTGTTTGGAGATATTTTTTAATCCCTTCCCAGACTCGTAGGCATCTATAACCTTCTTTCTGAAGGCATCGGAGAGCTCTTTTGATCTCGGCATGGTGATGCAGCACACTTCAACAACAAAGAGCAAACCAAACTAAATGTCTGAGGTTTAAATAAGACACGTTCCTCCAAGATCCTCTCTAACGATGTTCTATTCATTTGCACCTGAGCTGGTGCACCTGATTCTAATTTTAGAAATTTGAAGTGGTGATAAATGTAGGGGTGTACTTACTTTTTCCACATGCGAAATTTGCATTTACGTGTATTTAAATTATACAATGGACTACAAAATGTAAATGTTTCATCAAATTTGTTATATTATATTACCTTTATCTATCAATATTGTTGAAATGAAGATCAAATAGCTGTATGTTGATATACGTAGAAAAAGTCAAAACTTTACATGGGGTGTACTTACTTTTTCACGTGACTGTATATTAAAGGTAGCTGCCTCACACCTCGCTCGGCTTAACGCCATGGAAACCAAGGCCTTCAAGATTATTAGAATCTGTAGGTCGATAACTAACTCCACCCTCCCCTCTGCTGTTCCTTTTGTGCTGTTACTTCCTGATCCATTCTACATTATAGCTTTCTCCATGATCCTTGACCTTGCATAAAAAAATCTAACAGGGTTTTAGGTTACATTTGTAGGGGGGATAAAGTACAAATAAAAAGAGATCATTTTAACACTGCATAGGAATTTATTGAGGCCTCATCTATATTATATTCTCCGTAGGTGAAACGTCTGTCCGGGGGTGTGGCTACACCCGGTCTGGGGGTGGCTTAAAAAACAAATATCCACCATTTTCTTTCCTCGCATAGCTTTGTGGCCTGTTTTGTTCGGCCCGTGGTGTCTTGCTCTCTCTCAAAGTTTTATTTCAACTCTGATTCGATATCTCATTCCATTTTTCACAGTCGCTAACATGGTTTTACACTCGGTTGAAAAAAAACGGGAATAAAATCCGATGACGGTTTCCGTTTATATAACGAAATGCATTTTCAAAGACATAACATAAAGCCTATTGACACTCTCTCACGCCTTTATCTCCAATCGAACTCACCATGTGATTTCATTTTTATCGATGGGTTTAGACTCGGTGTCAGCAATAATTGAGAAAATTCACACACACACGGAAAATTTGCTGAGACATTTTAGAAATTCGGGAAAATGCCGACATATTAAATAATCTCGTCTTTTCATGCCGCGATATATCTTACACCGCCCAACATGACACAGATGGGAAAATGCCAAGATATATTAAAAAAACCAGTGGCTTTCACGAAATCGATACATCTTACACCCCCCAAGATGACACAAACAGGAAATTGCGAAGAGATATTTCTTCGTTCTTATTTGATAAGTTATGTGCACATACAATTTAAATAAGTTTATTTGAAATCTTTAATTTTACAAATGTCATTTACTTGCCATTTGATGATTATGTGCCGACACCTCCTCTTCCTCCTCTTCCTCTTGGGGATCGTGAAAATTCATGCATTGTGTGGAAACTCCCATTCCTGAAATGAACGAGACGGTCGATGAACGGCTTGATGAACGTCAACACAGACTTTTAAAATGTCATTCACTAAAAATGTCAAGTGTGTTTGTGTGTGCGTGTGTGTGTGTGTGTGTTTATGTATGTGTGTGTGTATGCATGTGTGTATTGTTACGTGCTCCTCCCCAAACCCTGGTCACAGTGTACCTCCGAGCCCCGAAAGGAGTCATGGCAGAAAGATGTGTTATTATGTGTGCCAAAGACAAATGGTGAAACCACACCAACCAATCAATACCAAAACCAAGTATTGTATTACTGTCACACAAGAATAACGACTTGCACAAGTACAATAGTAATCAATTGCACAACAGATATCATATCATTCCTATGATGGTACCATCAGTGTCTTAACTCGGTAACTCATGGTGCTCAACGTGAGCGAAAAGTAACATTCCCAAAGTCACTGTCCCGGCACCAAGCCAAAGTCGATCCACGCTCCTGTGATCACAAGAAAAAGGTCGTATCGAAACCAGATTCCAGGTCAGCTGACAGTCAACGCTGCCGAAGAGCCGCTGGGTTGAAATTGGGCCGATGTCTGTCAGGCAAAGGTGCACCCAAAAGGCAATTGGGAAATCACACCTTCGGTTCACCAGACAATGACGCTGGTATGAACGTTCAGCGGCTCCCAAACGGAGAACCTCAAATTCTCAATCGAAATCCATGTTACACACGCGAACAAGGCTAACGGCTGGGCGTGGTGAAATGGCTGGAGCGAGGTGAAAAGGCTGGAGCGAGGCGAAATGGCGGACGGGCCCGTAATGGAGGCGTACCTGCTCTCCAACAACGGTTCACTTCGGAATCAACCGCAAAACCCGTCACGCAGGTTTATCTGTCACAGCGATCACGACTCTGTCACAGGAATCCCTTTCCCGGGAAAACCAATCTTCGCTCGTGACCCATGTTCGACAGCGTCTGCTCAAGACCTCAAAGCAGCTCGGCCTTTCTCTCCCGACCTCACTTGCCCCGCTTTCGCCTCCTCTTCTTCTCTTCCGGTTTCTCCCGACCCATTTCGTTTTTCTTTTAAAACACTAATTTTTCCTTTCGACGACAGTTATCTCCATTTCACTTAAACTATAAGAATAATAGTACATGGAACTCAAAATGCTTCCAGTGGATGAAAACTACAAAGACGTAAGTGACAAATCCATAACACTCCCCACCCTCAAGAAAGAAAGTTTGAACATAGAGAAAACTTTCTTTTCATGCAAAAACCCTTTTTAACAAACAAAAGTAAAACTCACAACCAAATGATCAACTCACGTGAGCAACAATAATTAATATTCCCCAGAAGAAAGCAACAAAACTTCCAAACACCCTACAGGAATTTTCAAAGTTAGTTCACTCTGGACAAAGCATCAGCAATGACATTGTCCCTGCCCTTTACATGCTCAATTTCCAAGTTGAACTCCTGCAAAGACAAACTCCATCTGATCAACCTCTGATTTTTATTTTTCATTTTTTGAATGAAGGTTAGGGGGTTGTGATCAGTGAAGACTTTTATAGGAAAGGTAGTAGTTCCCAAATACACCTCATAATGCTGACGCGCTAGCAGGAGAGCAAGGGTCTCTTTTTCCACAGTGGCATAATTTGCCTGATGTTCGTTAAATTTTTGGAATAGTAGCACACCGGGTGATCCAACGCCATCCAACATCAGGCAACAGGGTGATCCACGCCATCCTCATCTTCCTGTAATAGTACTGCCCCAGCCCCCACATCACTTGCGTCAATGGCCAACTTGAAAGGTTCTTGAAAATCCGGGGCTGCTAGGACAGGAGAACTCATTAATATCGCTTTGACGTGGGCAAAGGCAGCCTGGCATTTGTCATCCCAAACAAACTTGGTCTCTTTCCTCAGCAAATTCGTTAAGGGGGCTACCACATCAGAAAAATTCCTGCAGAACCGCCGGTACCAACCAGCCATACCCAAGAATCTCATAAGCTCCTTCTTCCCTTTTGGAACTTGGAAGCGATCAATGGCTTCTATCTTGGCTGTCACCGGTTGCACCTGACCCTGACCTACTACATGGCCTAGGAACACCACCTGTGCCTTTACAAACTCACTCTTAGATAAGTTGATGGTCAACCCTGCCTCGGTCAGTTTCTTGAAAAATGCATGAATTTGTTTAATATGATCTTCCATGGTCATGGTGTGGATGATGACATCATCCAGATAAGCCTCCACCCCCTCAAGGTCTGCAATAAGCTTATTAATCAGCCATTGAAATGTAGCAGGCCCGTTTTTCAATCCAAAGGGAAGAACCTTGTACTGATACAACCAATTTGGTGTGACTAAAGCCGAGATTTCCTTGGCTCTATCAGTAAGAGGAATCTGCCAATACCCTTTCAGCCTTTCACAAGTCTTTCAAAGTCTAAGTCCTGTTTTCCCTTTGGTTTGAGGTGGGACAGAGATCGACAGTATGTCTGTGTACATGTGCGGGGGAGGGAGAGGAGGAGGAGGAGGGGGAGTACACATCTGTGGGTTTTGAATGGGGAGGGAGAGGAATAGGGCAAGAGTGAAGGTGTGTCTGTGTGTGTGTATGTTTGTGTATGTGTGTGCGGTGTGTATGCATTCGCATGATAATGTAAAGCGCCATGAGGGTCGTTTACTCTGCTTGATGGGGCTATATAAGACTCCTTTATTATTATTATTATTAAGTCAAATTTAGTTACAAATTTAGCTGGGCCTATTCTATCAATACAGTCATCAATCCTCGGGATGGGATATGAGTCGGTCTTGGTCACTGCATTAACCCGTTTTGAATCTGTACAACAGCGAAAACTGCCATCGGGTTTTGGAACCAACACACATGGTGAGCTCCATTCACTGCTGCTTGGTTCGATGATGTCATTCTCCAACATATACTGAGCCTCCTTCCGAAGATACTCCATCTTCACAGGGTTCATCCGGTAGGGGGTGTTGTTTCACAGGAGTGGCTTCCCCCACCTAAATATCATGATATACCAGGTCAGTACGACCAGGTACATCTGTGAACAAATGTGCAAACTCAAAAATTAGGCTGGATAGTTGTCCTTGTTGTTCCCTCGCAAATGACCTAATTTCTCATCTAAATGACAACACCTCCGTGTTCGTCAATCTGGGACAAGCCTGGTCATCAATGTTATCAAACTTCACACCGGCCTCAACCTCTGGATTCTCTTGCACCCCGACTACAGGTACGACAGGTGAGACAGGAACCATTTTTTTCACAGGCTTCCTCTCATAATATTTCTTCAGTCGGTTGACATGACACAGCTGCCACTTTTTCCGTCGGTCGGGAGTTGTCACCACATAATCTGTTTCATTAACCCTCCTTTCCATTGCATAGGGACCAAAATACCTAGCCTGTAGTGGCTTACCTGGAACAGGAAGCAACACTAACACTCGGTCCTCAGGACTGAAATTTCTTATCTGAGATTTCTTGTCATGTCTCACTTTCATTTTATCCTGTGTCACTTTCAAGTTCTTCTCGCAACTCCACAAGCCTTTGCCAATCTGTGGCAATCTGTGGCTCGCGAGATATTGGAGACGGCGGCAGGGATTCTCGAAGCTCCACACGGTCTCCACGTTTTTCGAAGTTAAGTCTGTTCACAATTGTATTTTGTCGAAACTGTATTTATCTTTCGGTGTGTGAAGTTATTGTGTGCAACTTTGGTTGTTTCTCGGTGTTTATCTTTCATAAATTGATCGTCTGTTTGCCGTGTCGTGTCTTGAGGCCTTGTACAGTGTACACTGTACAACCTTGAGGCTTTGTTTTTCTCAGCGGTCCGTCGTTTGTGATCCAATAACTTTCGTTCTCTGTATTCCCAGTCTTTTCACCCATAGCCTACTTCCTTGTGTAAATCTCAACTCAAAAAAAAATAATAATAAAAAAATAAAATATTTCCTTCTCTGTTCTCATTCGTTTATTCATTCTTATTCGTTAGTTCGTTCTTCGACCACGTGTTTCTCCCCCATTTCCCCAGATAGTTTTCACTCATTAACCTTCAATGTTTACACTTTCCCCTCAAGTTATGTATTCCGTCATATTTTATAACACCTTTTTCTTCTTCTTCTTTAAAAGGCTGCTTTCGACTTGCTCACCAAATCAATTCATCCCAAAAAAAATATCCATCTCCTATAGTGCCTTTTTTCTACATTCCCTAAACTCTCCTGCACTCCATCCTCCATCCAGCGTCCTTAAACGTATTTTTAACTCGAAGGTCACAAGAAACTCATTTTGCAATAAATGTTCGTTTCCCATAAATCGTACACTTTCAAAAATCCAATCTCACCCCTCCCCTCCAAATCTTCCCCATAACCCCTCCCCTCCAAATCTTCCCCATCACCCCTCCCCTCCAAATCTTCCCCATCACCCATCCCTTTCAAATCTCCCCCCATGCCTCCTCCCTCATAAACTACCCCCTCACCCCTCCCCGCCAAGACGCCCCCTCGCCCCTCCCCTCCTAGACTCCTGCCTCACCCCTCCCCTCCAAATCTCCCCCATATCCCATCCCTTTCAAATCCCTCCCCTTGTCCCTTCCCTCCCAAACTCCCCCCTCACCCCTCCCCTTCAAATCTCCCCACCCTCATTGCTTCTCAATTTCCCCCCTCTCACCCCCCCTCCTCAAAGCGTCCTCCCCGCTTCTTCCCCCTTCAAACTCTCACCTCCATCTCCCCAAACCTTCTGCCTCGCTCTTCCCCCTCCTCAAATAACACCTCATTGTGGCTCACCCAATCACCATCAAACCTTTTGTCCGCCCCATCCTTCCCTTTCTCCGAGCTATTCTGAAATCTCTGACACACCTTCAACAGCTCTCCCTACCTCTTCCACCTCTTCCACATCTTACCCTACCCCTCCTCCCCCCTGTTCTGTATCTGATGCTCCCCCTTCCTCTTCATTAACGGTATGGACCTCAAACATCCGGGGCCTTCGTTCAAACTTAACTGATCTCTCCATACAGGTTGCTTCTGTCAAACCAGACGTGATCTGCTTAACAGAAACTTTCCTCCTTTATGATGTCTCTGATTCCATAGTATCTCTCCCGGGTTACTCCCTCCTCCGGTATGATAGACCTGAGCCTCGTCCTGGAGGCGGGGTTGCTATCTTTATCAAAAACTCTCTTCCTCACTCGCCCTGCACTGCACTCTCTCCACCTCACCCCCAGGAATACCTCTGGCTACGGCTTCCCCTTCGCTCCCACCTCTTGTTCATATGTGTGTTGTACCGTCCACCAAACAGTGATGACTCCATCTACATCTCGCTGTCTGATGATATGGACCAACTTCTATCTACTCATCCCAACTCTCTCTTCCTCATATGTGGTGATTTCAACTGTCATCATGCCAGTTGGCTGGGTGTGGGTACCTCTCTCACCAGCCATGGCTCCTCAGCAAAGGACTTCTGCGACTCACTGGGACTGACACAATCTGTCAATTTCCCGACCCGGATCTCAGTCAACGGAACATCTTCTCTTCTGGACTTGGTTATGACTAACTTCCCTGAAAATGTCTGCTGCTCTTCTTCTGCTCCGATCGGATCATCTGATCATGTCCTTGTTAAAGTGGACATCTCTCTGACCATCCTCAGGGAGCCTGCTCAGCGTCGACGAGTCTGGCATTTCACTCAGGCCAACTGGCACGGTCTTCAAGCAGCCATCAATCATCTGGACTGGTCTCCCATCTCTACCACCTCTGACATCAACTCATCCTGGGAATTCTTCCAAAGTAAATTGCTCTCTCTCATGCACAGATTTATCCCATCTCGTCTTCAGTTGTCATACCCTTCCTCCCGTCCATGGTACACGGAATCTTGTGGTGAGGCTGTTGCCCAGAAACAACTTGCCTTCGTCTCCTGGAAAGCAAATCCAACGGAAGGAAATCTCATTTCCTTTCACAAAGCCCGAAACAAGTGTGTGTCCACCCTCAGGAGAGCCAGGAAACAATATCTCTCCGTTCTCAAGACCGAACTCTCTTATCTCTCTCCCTCTTCCAAATCCTGGTGGCGTCTGGTCAAATCCGTTTCTGGTGTTTGTTCCCCCTCCATCCCCTCCCTTACCTCAAACGGCTACACAGCTGACTCCGCACGTGAAAAAGCTGAATGCCTCAACTCTGTGTTTGCCTCTAAATCTTGTGTCCCAAACCCATCCCTCTCTGTACCCACCATACCCAGTCGTACCCTGCTGCTCCTGGACTCCGTGTCCTTTCCTCCTGACAAGGTGGAAAAGTTTCTGTCAACCCTCGACTCTGATTCTGCAACTGGACCCGACGGCATCAGCCCACGGGTCCTAAAATCCTGCTCTGCTGCTCTATCTCACCCTCTCTCTGTTCTCTTCACCCTCTCTTTTGCTCAAGGTCAACTGCCATCTGCTTGGAAATCAGCCAACATCACCGCTTTGCACAAAAAAGGTGCAAAAACAGATCCTAGCAACTACAGACCAATCAGCCTTCTCCCAATTATCAGCAAAGTCATGGAATCCATCATTGCTTCGGATATGAAATCTTTCCTCTTCTCCAATGGCTTGATCTCTGATCATCAATTTGGTTTCAGACCAGGTCACTCTACTCTGGACATGCTGCTTCTGCTGTCTCAACAATGGATGGAGGTCCTCAATGCCAAACAGGAAATTAGAGCTGTCTCCCTCGACATATCACGTGCCTTCGACACGGTCTGGCACCCCGCTCTGCTCACCAAACTCTCCTCCTTTGGTATACATGGAAATCTCCACGCATGGCTGG
The DNA here is from genome assembly GCF_964187855.1 of Myxine glutinosa. Lineage (NCBI taxonomy): Eukaryota > Metazoa > Chordata > Myxini > Myxiniformes > Myxinidae > Myxine > Myxine glutinosa. The sequence goes on from NC_136270.1 coordinate 137,150,423, forward strand.
CGGACTTCCTCTCTAGTCGTCGTCAACGTGTGGCCCTGAATGGGTTTCTCTCATCTCCTCTTCCTGTTCAGGCTGGAGTTCCCCAAGGCAGTGTTCTGTGCCCCGTGCTTTTTCTGGTCTTCATCAATGATCTCTCTGACTCTCTCGAAAATCCTCTCTATCTCTTTGCTGATGACTCCACTCTCTGCCGCTCCATTCCTCTTCCCTCAGATCGGCAGTCTGCTGCCTCCTCACTCTCTGAAGACCTGGACAAAATCACAGACTGGTCAAACAAGTGGAACATGTCTTTCAATCCTGACAAATCTCACACTCTTACTATGTCTCTCCGAAAAGATCGACTGGACAACCCTCCCATCTACTTTCTCAACAATCCTCTCCAAGAAGTTCTGTCGCTCAAGATTTTGGGTCTCACTATCTGCCATGATCTTTCTTGGGAAAACCACATTTCCAAGCTGGCCTCCAAAGCCAGTCGCCGACTGGGCATCCTCCGTCGTGCGAAGTCCTTCCTCGGCACACCTGAGCTCCTCACCACATACAAGGCTTTCATCCGCAGCTCAATGGAATACTGTTCTCCCCTATGGGCCGGTGCTCCTGCCTCACACCTAGCTCGGCTTCACGCTGTTGAAACCAAAGCTTTCAGAATTATTGGAATTTCCCGCGATGAAGCTATCTCTGAGGGCCTTTCACTCACTCACCGCAGGCAGGTAGGTGGTCTTTCTGTCTTCTACCGACTCCTCTCCGGCCTTGCACCCCCAGCTCTCTCTGTGCTCTGTCCCCCAAATATTCCTACAGGTCGCACAAGATCTGCCAGCAACCCTCTGATGGTTAAACTGCCGAAATCTCGGCTCTCTGCTCACCTTCACTCTTTCATTCCTCTTTTCTGCCGCCTCTGGAACAAACTCCCTCACTCCCTTCAATCCCACTCCTCCCTCCAGGTCTTTAAAACAGCTGTTCACCACCATCTCTTATCTTCCCCCATCCAAAACCTTGATCTTTTCTACCCCCGCTAATTCACCCCAGATCCACCTTGTTTGAAATTCCAACTTCTTTCCTGGAAATCCTGGCAGTGTCCATATGTTTTATACCTCTCCCACCGCCCCCTTCCCACGCTTCCCCCCCCCCCCCCAAAGCCCTCGCCCTCTCTCAGATCTCTCGATGTCTCCATGTCTCTCGGTCCCTGCTCTCAAATGTTGTTTTGTGTCCTTCCCCCTCTCTCCCCATCTTGTCTACCGCTCCCTGTTATATGTTTTATGTGTCGGTTTGTCTTTCTGTGTGATTAATGTTCGCTCTTTCACGAGCCTCGATCTTGTATACAAAAAAAAAAAAAAAAAAAAAAAAAAAAAAAAACGTTGACACATACTCTACCACTGTTGACTGCGACTCCTCCTGTAGCCACTGTTGTTTCACCAATTTCAATGGTCCTCGAACTGCGTGTCCAAACACAAGTTCAAAAGGACTGAATCCCAATGACTCCTGAACGGATTCCCTCGTAGCAAACAACAATGAAGGTATTCCTTCATCCCAATCCTTGTCACATTCAAAACAATACGTTCTGATCATATTCTTCAATGTCTGGTGAAACCTTTCCAAGGCCCCTTGGCTCTCGGGATGGTAAGTACTTGATCTTACTTGCTCCACTCCCAACAGGTGTAGCACTTGCTGAAAAAGCGTCGACATGAAATTGGAAACCTTATCAGACTGGATGACCTTAGGTAGGCCAACCAAAGTGAAAAATTTAATCAAGACCTTCGCAATAACTGCTGCAGTAATTTTTCGAAGAGGCACTGCTTCTGGGAACCTCGTTGAAGCGCACATGATGGTCAGCATATACTGATGTCCAGCCTTAGTTTTAGGTAAAGGGCCTACACAGTCAATAATGACACGGCTGAATGGCTCTTCAAAAGCTGGAATGGGTTTTAAAGGTGCGGTTGGGACTTTCTGATTAGGTTTTCCCACCAGCTGGCAAGAATGGCAAGATTTACAGAACTCCGCCACATCACGTCGCAATCCTGGCCAGAAAAAATGTACCAAAATTCTGTCACATGTCTTGTTCACTCCAAGGTGCCCGGCCAAAGGTGTCTCATGTGCCAAACTCAATATCTCCTTCCGGTACGGTGGTGGCACCACAATTTGGTAATGAACTTTCTACTCGTCATTTGCTGGCACCTCCGGTGGTCTCCATTTTCTCATGAGTATTTCCCCTTTCATGAAGTAACCAACAGGTATCTTCATAGCCTCTTCCTCTGTAACGGCTTTACCAATCAAACTCCGGAGCTCTGAATCTCTGTGTTGTTCTTCAACAAGTCTCTTTCGGACAAGCACCGTCTGTTCAGCCTCGTTCCCAGATGTCTCCGACGGACACTCCATTTTTTCTTTTGGTCCAGATGCCACCTTTTCCTTAAGTTCCTTGATGTCACTTCCTTTCCTATTACCTCTTCCAGACATTTCCTCCAATACCTCTAAGGAACCCAAATCCACATCACCTTCCTTCTCCTTCTCTTCAGAGCACTTCCTACCCATAGCACTTGTCACGGCACAGGATGGAAAGATACCCGGAATCTCCTGCTCTAACTGCGCTGTGTTATTTTCCATACTGGGCTTTTCAACCAACACCGGATTACCAGAAACTCGACCCCCGGCCAAATCGTTCCCAATAATAAAAGAGATTCCCTCTACAGGAAGAGTGGCTTGTAACCCCACAGTGACCAGTCCTGACCCCAAATCAGACTTCAAATGGATGACATGAAGAGGAGCTTTAACATAGCCACCAACCCCCTGTAAGAGAATACTAACCCCCGTGGCCGTCTTCTCCGACAATGGCAAAATGCCCTCAAGCATCAAAGATTGATGTGCTCCTGTGTCCCCCAATACCCCTAACAGGTCTCTGGTTCGTCAAGTCTCCATCCAGTGACACAAACCCCTGGGAAATATAAGGTTTGTAACCCTCTTGGACAAGGTCATTCTGTGATGCCGTAACTTTGGCACGGGAACCTTCACAAGGCACTGTCCTCCAAGGACGATTTCTCGCATTGGCCAACACATTCGGAGTTGCGCTAGTCTGACTCCGCTCCTGATTTTTCCTTTTCAGGGCATAACATTGGGACATCAAATGCCCAGGTTTCTTGCAAAAAGCGCAAGTAGGCCCGGACGAAAAACTCGTGGTCTGCCTCGGGCCCCCCGGAAGATAGCTATGCCTTGGAACTGCAGTCTTCTGATCCCTAAAAGTCGTGGTATCAGATTTGTCCCCATAGTCCTCTCTAGGCCGCCTCCATGAAAATTTGTTCTCCGAACCTGATTTACTGTAACTCCCCTGGCTAACTCTAGGCGGGAAGTTAGGTTTCTGGAACCCCATCCAGTGTGTCAAGGCATAGTCATCTGCCACTGTTGCTGCCTCATATAACTCCGGTACCCTTTTTTCATCCAGATGCACTTTAATGTCCACGTGGACACACTGTTTGAATTCCTCCACCAAGATCAATTGTCGTAAAAGGTTGACGTCTTTCCCAATCTCCTTCGAGTCACACCAGCTGTCAAACATAGTTTCCTTCATTCTGGCAAACTCCACATGGGTCTCACTTTCCATCTTCCTGGCATTCCTGAATTTTTGTCGGTAAGCTTCAGTGACCAATTCATAGGCTTTGAGAATGGCTTTCTTCACTCTCTCATAATCTGCACATTGGTCAATCAGTAAAGCCGAAAATATATTTTGAGCTTTACCCACCAGAACACTTTGTACTAACATCGTCCAGGACCCCACAGGCCATTTTAGCATTTGAGCCACCTTCTCAAAATGTAAAAAGAACTTGGCTACCTCCTTTTCATTGAAGGGTGGAACCAGCCTCACATGCCTACCAACATCCCAAGAGTTCTGACTGGTTGTCGAACTAGCCGGCATGGATACTACTTCTCTCCGTTCCCCCAGTACTTCAAGCTCCTTGAGTTTAAGTTCCCTCTGATACTCCATGTCCCGTTCCTTTAACTCCCTTTCGGCTCTCCTTTCCTCTGCTCTTTTCTCTGCTCTTCTCTCCTCGAGTTCCTTTTCTGCTTTCCTTTCCTCTGCTCTTGCCTCTGCTCTTTCCTTTTCTGCTTTCCATTCCAACTCTTTTAACCTTTCCTGGCTCTGCAGTTGCATCTCCATTTTCTGGATCTCCACATTTCCTTTTTCCTCTGGTAACCAATCCAAGGCTACCTCTTCCCATGTTCCTTGTCCCACTAGAGACTCTCCCACCAATGTCTGCATCTCTGCTTTCTTCATCCTAACTCGGACCTCCAAGTTAAAATACAGACTTGGCATTTAATATGGAATATTTTTTTTGTGGGGGTGAACTTACTTTTCAAGATGTCTCAGAACCAAAAGTTCATTGGAATTATGTTGATATTATTCTAGATTTTGTTAATGTGACCTTTAAAAGAAACAAAAACCACATTTGACATTTCGAAACAAATAAATTGATCCTTGAAAGTGATGTAAATTGATATCGAACTCAATTCACGGACAGTACTGTGTTAAACTTCTGTACGTTTTCCAGAAGTATCTCTTTATTTTACACATTAGCCAATTTTTTTTTTAACAAAAACAAAAGTTAAATTACGACTGGGATTAAGGACAGTAAAATTACAGTTCAGTACTTCTTGTAACCCCCACGAGCATTCAGGAGAGCACCTACACGTTGAGGCATGCTGTTCACGAGATTTGCCAAGGTTTGGACAGGAATCGCTTGCCATGCAGTGACAATAGCCTGCTGCAATTCACGCACAGAGGTCGGCTGCTGGTCCAAGTGGTCGATTTGACGCGTTAATTCTGCCCACAAGTTCTCTATCGGATTCATATCCGGGGACATGGCAGGCCACTCCATATGCTCTACACCACGGTCAGCAAGAAAGTGTTGGATCATGTGAGCTCGATGAGGCCATGCATTGTCATCTTGGAAGACAAAGTTTTCTCGAAAGGCTGCACGAGCAAATGGAAGCAATGTTTCTTCCAGAATGGCCCTGTACTTGAACTGGTTCATGTTTCCATTCAGAACAACCAGGTCAGTTTTGACCCCTGCATGAAAAGCAGCCCAAACGGTCACCCAACCACCTCCAGCTTGGACTCTTGGCACTATACAATCTTTGTTGTAGGCTTCATGCACTTGTCTGCGCACTCGGACGCGGCCATCTTGACGATAGACCAGAAATCTAGACTCGTCACTGAAGATCACACGATTCCAGTGTCCTGGCTGCCATTGACGGTGCTCTCTGGCCCAATGCAATCGGCGCTGGCGGTGTTGTCTGGTCAGGTGTGGCCTTCTCAGGGGACGCCTGGCACGATAGCCTGCTTGAACCAGTCATTGGTTGACTAGCCTTCTGGATACAGGCACATTTGTCAGTTGCTGCCACTCAGCCCGAAGCCGATTAGCTGACTTGGTACGGCCATTGCGGACTAACCGATGCAGCTGGCGATCATCCCTCCTTGTGGTTCTGCGGGGACGTCCTGGCCTCGGTATTGGAGTAGGGACACCCCTCTGAGCATTTCGTTTCAGGATCTTTGACACCTGACCTTGAGTGATGCCATACTGCCGAGCAATAGCACGCTGTTTCATGCCGTAATTTTATAAAGCCACCACTCCATGACAAACAGCATTGCCGAGTTGACGGATCATCTCCAGAGGAAGCGGCAATAACTTTTGGAGACGTGCAGCAGTTGTTTTCCACTAATACAGAACGCAACAACCCTTGTATACCCGACTGTGAAGCCAATCATCAAATGCACCTGTCCGTTCATTTTGCCACGCCACCTGGGATATAATCCTATTGTTGACTTCTTGCTGAGACAGACAATCAGTGACAGGGTTCTTTTAACAAATAAATCACCAAAGTGTAAAAGAAACTCACCAGATTGATATACTGAGTTAAGAAAGTAAACCCAAGTCAAGAAAAAAAATTATTCCATATTAAATGCCAAGTCTGTATTTGGCCAATATCATGAGTTCCGATCTTTTTAACGCCTGGAACTGTGCCTCGTGAGGGGACGTCGCAAACTTTTATATGTCAAACACCATGGTGACTATTAGTTAGCACCTGTTAACCTTCACACATAAATTTCAAATTTTTAGAAAAATTTGGGAATGTTAGAAATTTCCAAATTTGGGAATTTCGGGAATGTTAGGTAATTCAATCCTGGACGAGCCCCCAATTTCAGTTACGTGCTCCCCCCCAAACCCCGGTCACGGTGTACCTCTGAGCTCCGAAAGGAGTCACGGCAGACAGATGTGTTATTATGTGTGCCAAAGACCAATGGTGAAACCACACCAACCAATCAATACCAAAACCAAGTATTGTATTACTTTCACACAAGAATAACGACTTGCACAAGTACAATAGTAATCAATTGCACAACAGATATCATATCATTCCTATGATGGTACCATCAGTGTCTTAACTCGGCAACTCACGGTGCTCCACGTGAGCGAAAAGTATCATTCCCAAAGTCACTGTCCCGGCACCAAGCCAAAATCGATCCACGCTCCGGTGATCGCAAGAAAAAGGTCATATATGAGACCAGAATCCAGGTCAGCTGACAGTCAAGGCTGCTGAAGAGCCGCTGGGTTGAAATCGGGCCAACGTCTGTCAGGCAAAGGTGCACCAGAAAGGCGACTGGGAAATCACACCTTGGGTTCACAATGACGCTGGTATGAACGATCAGCGGCTCCCAAACGGAGAACCGCAAATTCCCAATCAAAATCCACATTACACACGCGAACCAGGCTAACGGCTGGGTGCGGTGAAATGGCTGGAGCGAGGTGAAAAGGCTGGAGCGAGGCGAAATGGCGGACGGGCCCGTAATGGAGGCATACCTGCTCTCCAACAACGATTCACTTCGGAATCAACTGCAAAACCCGTCACGCAGGTTTATCTGTCACAGCGATCACGACTCTGTCACAGTAATCCCTTTCCCGGGAAAGCCAATCTTCGCTCGTGACTCACGTTCAGCTCGAGACCTCAAAGCAGCTCGGCCTTTCTCTCCCGACCTCACTTGCTCCGATTTCGCCTCCTCTTCTTCTCTTCCAGTTTCTCCCGACCCATTTCGTTTTTCTTTTAAAACACTAATTTTTCCTTTTGAGGACAGTTATCTCCATTTCACTTAAACTATAAGAATAATAGTACATGGAACTCAAAATGCTTCCAGTGGATGAAAACTACAAAGACGGAAGTGACGAATCCGTAACAGTATGTATGTGTGTATGTGTGTATGTGTGTGTGTGTGTGTGTGTGTGTATGTATGTGTGTGTGTGTATGTATATGTGTGTGTGTGTATGTGTGTGTGTGTGTATGTATATGTGTGTGTGTGTGTGTGTGTGTGTGTGTGTATATGTGTGTTATGTTATATGTGTATATGTTACTGTGGCAAAAAAACGTAGAGCCTCCGCTCCTCGTGGCCCCACTAGTGCCCCCAAAGTAGTTGTACTGGATACGAGTGGTGCAGTAGGTGAGGAACCTCAAGGTAGTGAGAAAAAAGATGGATTACCCTCCAATGATGGAATTTTAATCCAAAGTGCACAAGGTGGTGTGGCGGGCACAACGGTCAATAATTCCGCGCACCAGTGGGTGGCGCGAGCGTCCGGGTGTGGAACTGAAATACATGCCCCGCCTTACGGCCGACCAGCCACGCCCGGGGGCAAGGCGTGGCCTCGGGACATATATGCGGGCTCGAAAGTCGAGCCCGCCCAGTGCTTACGTGCGAGCTTGTATTAAAGTGCTTTCGTTTGTATCTACGCATTGTGGCCTACCTTCTTGGCAAACAAATTGTGTGTGCACAGCACCACACTGGTGACCCCGACTGGTTCAGCCGTTGCTGACCCCCGAACACGCCATGGCTATCAACGCCGTCACCATCAAACTCCCAGAGTTCTGGGAAGCGCAAGCCGACGTTTGGTTTGTGCAGGCCGAAGCTCAATTCCAGCTCCGGGGCATCACGGCGGACGACACCATGTACTACCACGTGGTCGCCGCCCTCGGGCCCGGCACTGCCGCCCACGTCGTGTCCATCCTTCGGCGCCCACCGGGCGCTCACAAGTACACAGCGCTCAAACGTCTTCTCCTCGCCACGTTCGGGCTCACGGAGGCCGAACGCGCCAACCGCCTCCTGGACCTTCCCGCCCTCGGCGACACACGACCGTCCGTTCGGATGGATTTTATGTTGTCCCTTCTTGGAGACCAGCGCCCGGATTTCCTGTTCCGAGCGCTTTTCCTCCGCCAGCTACCTGTGCAGGTGCGGCTCGCGCTGGCCAGTTCGAACTTAACGGAACCCCGCGCCCTGGCCGGAGAGGCGGACAAATTTTTCGCGGCCTGCGACACGCGGTCGGTGTACGGTGCTGCCGTAGTGGATCCCGGTGCGGAGGCTACAGCGCCCCCTGCTTCCCTCGTGGCCGCTGCTATGCCCCGCCCACTACCGCCACCGCCACCACCACCACCGCCGGCATGGCCGACGCGGCAGCCACCACCGCAAACCTGGTGCTACTATCATGCCAGGTTCGGCCGCAAGTCTAGAGCGTGCCACCAGCCGTGTTCTTTCGACGGGTCGGGAAACGACCGGGCCGGCGCTCACTTGCGGCCATGAGCGTCGGCCATTCCGGCAGCCTCCTGTTCATCACAGACACCTCGTCTGGTCGTCGTTTTCTGTGCGACACGGGAGCGCAGGTAAGCGTCCTCCCTGCCTCCGCGTCCGACAAGCAAGCTGCGGGCCGGGGCCCCGCCTTGCTCGCTGCCAACGGAACACCCATTCGCACATTCGGGAAGCGTTGCTTCTCGCTGCGTTTCAGGGGGCAGCACTTCAAATGGTCTTTCGTCACCGCCAGCGTGCCAATGGCCCTGCTCGGTGCGGACTTCCTTTGTGCGAATGGGCTGTTGGTGGACGTTAAGCGTCGACGCCTCGTCCAGGCCGAAACCTTCAGCTCGCTCGCTTGTTCGCTGAGCGGCTCGTTGAGCAGCTCGCTGAGCAGCTCACTGAGTGGCTTACCAAGCGCCTTGCTGAGCGGTTCTGTCCCGGCGAAGTTAGTCTGTACGCTTCCGGCAGCGGACGAGTTTACCCACCTCCTCGCCAGTTTCCCGGCACTCACGCGGCCCACATTTTCAGCGGTGGCCATCAAACACGGGGTGGAGCACCATATCCTCACCGTCGGACCACCGGTCTACGCCCGGGCGCGCCGCCTCGAACCCCACGAAGCTCGCCGTGGCGAAAGCAGCCCCTTGTTTTCGCGATGGCCAAGGTCGCCGAGCCATGGTCGGCCCAGCAGCAACGTCACCTCTCTGCCGTGTCCGAGTACACGACGGACATCCATCACGTCGCGGGTAAGGACAACCCGGTGGCAGATTGCCTTTCCCGGTCCGTCGCACACGCGGTCCACCTCGGGATCGACTATGCCCGGATGGTGGCAGACCAGACCGCCGACCCCGGCGTCCAGGCCTTGCGGACCGTTGTCACGGGCCTCCGCGTCACCGAGGTGCCGTTCGACGTCGCGGGCACTGCCCTCTTGTGCGACGTCTCCCTCGGCCGGCCTCGCCCCATCGTGCCCGCTGGCTGGCAGCACCCGGTTTTTGATGCCATCCACGGCCTGTCCCACCCGGGCACGAAGGCCTCCCAGAAGCTCGTCGCGGCGAAGTTCATCTGGCATGGCCTCAGGAAGAACATCCGTGACTGGGCCAAGACATGCCTCGCATGCCAGCTCGCAAAAGTCCACCGCAACACCCAAGCCCCGTTGGCCCCGTTTACGGTAACCGAGCGTCGGTTCGACCACGTCCACGTTGACTTGGTGGGACCTCTGCCCCCCTCGCGGGGTTTCACCCACCTCACCATGGTGGACTGCACCACCCGGTGGCCGGAGGCCGTGCCATTGGCGGCGACGGCTGCGGCTGACGTCGCGCAAGCCTTCATCGCCACGTGGGTTGCTCGGTTCGGCGCCCCCTCGGACATCTCGTCCGACCGCGGCCCCCAGTTCACCTCGGAGCTCTGGGGAGCAGTGGCGCAAGGGCTCGGCGTCAAGCTGCACAGCAACACAGCTTACCACCCCCAGGCCAATGGCCTGTGCGAGCGCTTCCATCGCTCAATGAAGGCCGCACTCCGGGCCAGCCTCCGCGACGGCAGCTGGGCCGACAGGCTCCCCTGGGTCCTGCTGGGCCTCAGGACGGCGCTCAAGGACGACCTGCGCGCGTCCTCGGCAGAGCTGGTCTTCGGGCAACCACTGCGGGTACCGGGCGAATTTATCCCCGACTCCACGGCCCCTTGGTCCGCGGCGCAACAGCGCTCCACCCTTCAGCCACCTGGACGTTCGCCCCGGTGCCGATGGCACACCACGGTTGCCCGTCCTCCCACGTTGCCCCGGAGCTTCGCATGGCGGAGTACGTTTTTGTCAGGCACGACGCCCACCGGGCGCCGCTGCGGCTCCCGTACGACGGGCCCTTCCGCGTGCTGGAGACCGGGGACAAGCATTTCACCGTGGACATCGGCGGTACTCCAGATCGTATCTCCGTGGACCGCCTCAAGCCGGCCCACCTCGATCTGGACCACCCCCCGCAAGCAGCTCTGCCTCCGCGGTGAGGCCGCCCCCCGGCGGGCAGACCCCCGGCACCCCCCAGCCCCGCCATCCCGCTACCCCCCAGCCCTGCACGCATCGCCAGAGGGCGTTTCGGCCGGGTCATCCGGCTTCCCCTCAAGCTCACCCTTCAGGTGCATGGGAATTATGGGGGGGCGCGTGTGGCGGACACAATGTCAATGGGCAATAATTCCGCGCACCAGTGGGTGGCGAGATTGTCCGGGCGTGGAAGCGCAGCTCAGGCCATGCCCGGAGCAAAGGCGTCACGAAGCACAGGGTGGAACTGAGATACATGCCCCGCCTTTCGGCCGACCGGCCACGTCGGGGGCAAGGCGTGGCCTCGGGACATATATGCGGGCTCGAAAGTCGAGCCCGCCCAGTGCTTACGTGCGAGCTGTTAATAAAATGTTTCAGTTTGTACAACGCGTTGTGGCCTACCTTCTTGGCAAACGAATTGTGTATGCACAGCACCACAACATTTTGCTCGCGATTGCGGATTTGATCGACGTGAGTAACATTCGTGCTGTGTCCCATTTGAATCACAAAATTGTGGTTTTTGTTTCGCAAATAAGTCTGGCCGATATTGTTGTGCAGAACGGTTTGACCTTGGGAGACGATCTGTTTGTTCCTGTGTCGTCGATGGACACGCCGCAGTTAAAGTCATTTTGAGCAATGTTCCGCCTTTTCTAGGTAACGAGGAAATCCTACATAAGCTAGGTGAGTTTGGTACTGTCGTCTCTCGAATCATTAGGGTTCCTCTACGTACGAGAAACGGCAGGTTGAAGCACGTACAATCGTTTAGACGTTTTTGTATTGTTGTTTTAAAAGACGCAGCGAAGCAGTTGAGCACCTCCCACACCTTTAAAGTAGGCGAATATGAATATAGAATCTTCATGGCGACCGAGACCTTGATCTGCTATGGATGTGGAGCACACGGACACACTAAGCAGTATTGTCCAGACGCCAAGAAGACGTACGCTACAGCAGCTGGGTCGGCCCCCCTTGTGACTGATGCAGTGCCCCCTGTTAATGAGCTTGGTGGGGTACAGAGATCCACACCAGAAGACCAGGGTGTGGCAAATGGTGGCGGTGTTGCTGAGGTTAGTGCAGCAGGGGAGCACCCAGTCGATGTGGACAAGAGGCTACAACCTCAAGATAATATGGTTTTTGAGGAGGTATTGATGAAAGGCACCGAGGCTAAGAGGAACTTAAAACGTACCTTTTTGAGCGCCGAGGTGGAAGACAAAGGTAGCAAAGTGATACTCATACAAACAAGCAGTATCTCAGACTATCCTGATGATTCTCAGCAAGATGGGTAAGGTGGTGATGAAACAGAGGAGAGTAGGACTTCACCCCTTGCTCTTGTTGAAGAAAATCAAAGCACCAGTATTGGTTGTGATGATGGGACCATTGTCCCTTGTGACAACGAGCAGTCCCAGGTCCTGAATGACAATGGTTGTTGCTCACATCCGGTTGAAACGACCAAGGATGATGGTCCAAGCAGACCTATAATAGGCAACAGTGGTGGCACAGATGTGTCCCTGGTGATGCAACAAGAAGACTGCAGTGTTGATGGCACAGAAGGTGTGCCAGCACCTGACACACAACAAAGGAGTTCCAACGTTGATGTGGTTAGGGAGCTGGATGAGGAAGCTCAAAGCCTTGTGTCTGTGAATGATCAGGAAGAAGAATAGATGGAAGCAACAAAGGAAAATGTCATCAGGTTCCTAAACGAGACGTTTAGGCAACGCTACGTTGTGATCAAAGACCATTTTCCCGATGTGAAAACTTTCATCAGGGCTGCAAGACCCCTCCTGCAAAGAAATGACCCAATGGAAATCTCGGAGGCCCAATTTCAGCGTCTTCGGAAAGCGGTCACAAAGGTGAATAAGGAATTGCAGGCGGAAGGTGAGTTACCTTTGTAAATGGCAATGCGAGAGATATGTATCGCATCCCTGAATATCAATGGGGGTTGTACCCCCTTACGAAAAATTCAGACAATTCAGGCAATGGAGAGGGTAAAAGCCGACATCATCCTGATACAAGAGACTCATGCTCCGAACACCCTGGTTGCTGAATGGGGAAAACTTTATCGAGGGCAGTGGTGGATGAGTGGTTTTACCACACCCAAAGCTGGTGTTGCCATCGCCTTAAGTGATAGAATCCCTGCTCGGAAGATTGTCTTTAAGGAAATTTATAAGGGGCATCTGATAGCGGTGGAATTATATTGCAACACACAAAAGATCATCATTGTGAATGTATATACACCGAGTGAACCCATGGAAAGAAGAGTGTTCTTTTCCACTCTGCATGACTTTGTAAAAGGACTGGATACAACCGCTTTCATCTGTATTGCTGGTGATTTCAATTGCACGATCAACCCTTCCGTAGACAGGACCGGTCATGAACCCCATCCCGCTTCCACGAAGTTTTTGGAGAACATCATCAAAAATCAGCATCTGAAAGATGTTTGGATGTTGCAACATCCAACTTCACGGTGCTATACCTGGTGCAGATGCCATGATGGGAGGATATCAATGGCAAGGCTAGACAGATTTTACGTGAATAAGCCAATGCTAAACGTGATGGCCACAACCCAGATACTCCCAACTGGTTTCACAGACCATTACCTGGTTTCAATGGGTTGTAATTTGCCTCTGGCCTCAGGTGGTAGTGCGTATTGGTCACTTAATACCCACCTGCTGAATGATATGAAATTCAAAGATACTTTTCGAGCCGTGTGGGAAAGAATTCGGTCCTCCAAATTTGAGCATGCTAACCTTCGACTGTGGTGGGACCTCGCAAAGGGTCAGGTCACATCGTTCTGTCAACAATATAGTCTTTATGCCACTAAATTGCAAAATCTCTCGATTGATTCATTAAAGGCTGAAATTGCAGCCCTGGAGGAAAACATTAATACGGCTGGGAAAGACACTACAGGTGACCGGCTGCTATGGACTAAAAAGGCAATCTTGACTGATTTGGTACGGCAGCGGGCAAGGGGCACCCTGGTACGCATGAGAATGAGTTATTTAACGTTGGATATGCCAAATAAGGCCTTGTTTGGTTTGGAGAACTCTGTCAAAAAATCACAACAGATTCACAGGCTACGTGCTGCTAATGGGTCAATAGTGACCTCCCAACAGGAGATTAAGTCTGTTTTGAAGGGTTTTTATCCAAACTTGTACTCCCCCCAGAGCATAAGTAATGAGACCTTGCAGGAGTTGACTACTGGGCTTCCGAGACTTGAGGAGGACCAGCAACGCACATTGAACATGTCAGTTTCGGCTGCTGAACTTGAAACTGCTATGCGGAGCTTGAAGGATGGTAAAGCCTCTGGGATTGATGGTTTGCCCGGACAGTTCTATAAGACTTTTTGGAACCTTTGGGACCTGACCTGCTTGAGGTATTTTATGAATGCCTTCATGTTGGAGAGCTTCCCCTGTCCTGCAGAAGAGCAGTCATGTGCCTGTTGCCAAAGGCTGGGGACACTCAACTAGTCGAGAACTGGCGGCCTGTCTCATTGCTGTGTGCAGATTACAAGATTTTGTCGAAGGTTTTAGCAAACCGTTTGGGAACTGTGATCAGCTCTATTGTGCACCCTGACCAGACCTACTGTGCACCAGGAAGGTCAATTTATGACAATATATTTTTGATAAGGGATATTATTTCTTGTAATAAGTACTTGCATGCCAGTTTTGGGTTGTTGTTTCTTGACCAAACAAAGGCTTTTGATCGAGTTGATCACACATATTTGTTTTCTGTTCTGGAGCGGATGGGTTTTGGTGAAACTTTCATTTCCTATGTTAAGCTGTTATACACTAACACCTTCTGCATGATGAAAGTAAACAACAGTTTATGTCCCCCTTTTCCTTTCCGACGGGGTATCCGTCAAGGTTGTCCCCTTTCTGGACTTCTGTATATAATTGCCCTTGAACCACTCTTAGCATCCATCAGGCAGCGAATAACTCAGGATGTGGGAGCCGTTTTTGGTTCAAGATTTGTGATCACAGCTTATGCTGATGATGTATGCGTTCTGATTAAAGGCCCAAGTAGTGTTGCTGCGGTGCAGCGTTGCCTTAAAGACTACTCTGTGGCCTCTTCTGCCGAAGTAAATTGGGGCAAGAGTGTAGCCTTATGGTGCGGTTCAGATAACCTTTCTTTAACACTGCCACCGTCACTCCCACATAATGTAGAGTGGAAAACAGATGGGGTCAAATATCTATCTCGGCAACCAGGAAGTAGAAATGAAGAACTGGGAAGGAATGATTGAACAAATTACACACCGGTTGAAACGATGGGAAGGACTGCTGCAATCTCTTTCTTATAAAGGCCGCACTCTTGTCATAAATAACTTGATAACAGCAAGATTATGGCATAAACGAATTGCCTTGCAGCCACCCAAGGAGTTGATGCCAGCCATCCAGCGGGTCTTGATTAATTTCTTTTGGAATGGATACCACTGGCTTCGGCCTCAAATACTGTACCATCCGCGGAAGGAGGGTGGACATGGAATTGTGGATGTGTGCACCCGGCTTATGGCTTTTCGCCTACAGTCTGTGCAACGTCTGTTGTATGCTGAAGAGCTGCCCTGGCGCCCATTTGCGTGTTTTTTGCTGCAACAAGCGGGAGGCCTGTGTTATGATAGGCACCTGTTCCTGGTGAACCTTGACCGTGTCAGCTTAGTTTCAATCCCAATTTTTTTTATCAGGGTTTGCTGACAGTTTGGAAAGGTTTTGGGGTTCATCGTTGCCTTGAGGCTTATAATTGCCGGATGTTTATCCAAGAACCTATTTTCTATAACGGGTTTTTTTCCATGCATTCCTCATAGTCCGACTTTGATTAGGGAATTTACTCAAGGAGGAATTGGCAAAGTTTGTGACCTGAGGGATACATCTGGGACAACATGGATGTCTGCTGGCAGGGTGGCGACCATTCTTGGTTTAAGATCTGTGTGTGTTGTCAGCCAAATTATACACATCGTCAAGAGGAAGTTTAAGGAGTTAAATATTGGCTGGGAAGGTATAGACAATGTCGAGGATTTTTGGCTGTCCTTCCCTGAAATTAAGGTGCTCCCAGCTCTCCAGTCGAATGGTGAACTTGTATCTCCTTTTCATTTGTTAACAAAGGCGGGTATTCACAAGCTCCTTCGAGAAAACCAAGCATCGCCCTTCTCCGGAGTGGCACGAGTGGCTTTGTGGTCAGAAAGGTTAGGGCCAGTATCTCATGCCATGCCACTGTGGCCTAATATGTACAAACTACCTATTTACGGGTTCCTAGCAGATATCCAGTGGAGATTAGCACATTGGGCTCTCCCTACGAACACCTTTGTTCATCACCTTGATAGCTCAGTACCGGTAGCATGCCCCTTCTGTGAACAGAAGGAGGATCTCTTTCATGCCTATGTGAAATGCGAAAGACTAATACCTCTTTTCTCGATTCTCACACACCTTTTTGATCAGTTGTCTTTTCCTTTTACTTCACATTCTTTTATTTTTGGTGTACCTTTCAGACCCTCCTGCAAGGACTCTGGTGTTCTCCTAATCTTCTTAGTTGCTATAGTGATGTTCACTGTTTATAAACAAACCCACCATATCTGCGCATGCACAGCAGCCTGGTTGGCAAAAGCGCAGTGTTTTCGTTTTGCACAATGGCGGCGCTCGACACACATGTGATCGTTTCGGAGTATTTTAATAGTCTTGACACTGTTGCAAAATCTCGGTACAAATCGAAGTTGAGTTATAGGAATGGTGAGGATATTCTTCCGGATCCATTTGCATTGAAAGGATGGCAAAACAATCCATCTTGCTGGCCAGATTTGAACTACGGCGACGTGTACACGTACTTGATCGACACACCAGGTATCTACACAAGGGAGTCACTGAAGGCATTCAGGTCACTAGAGGCATACAATTTTTTAAAAAAGTGGTCATGTGAAGCCACTGTGGTATCATGCGATCGGGAATGATGTACCATTCTGCTTTATCAAAGGCAAAGTCATACCATCACAGCGTCTCAACAACAAACCTCATGAGGCCTGGGTGTGTGTGGGGAAGAAGGAAGCTTCTGTCTACTGTGCACATTGTACATGTATGGCTGGGTGAGGGATAAATATTGCCTTTTGAAGTTTGTCAATTACATACATTGTGCAATATTTATGAGTTTTGATTAAACAAAGAATGATGTTGTTATTGTGTGCCCACTCCAGGTTGGGAGAAGTTTGCAGCCACGTCGCTGCAGTGCTTTTCAAAATAGAAGCCGCAGTGAAGCTGGGATTAACACAGTCGTCTTGCACAAGTGAAGCATGTCAGTGGAACAAGACATTCAGAGAAAAGGTACCTGTCCAATATTTAAAAACATTCGTGTTTCAGAGATTATTTTATATTGTTGTATTTTGATCACAGTTTGTTTGACCCTCGTATTATTTGTTTGTACATATTTTTTCAGTTAAACCCCAAGTCTGTGGTCGACTGCAAGCACTTGCTCAAACGTAACCGCCAGATAGAAGTCAAAACTGTTGTATCCAGCCAGCACAGACAAACACTCCCTGATTTCGATATGCTAAAAGATCTTAAAGCTGTCTGTCCAAATGCAGCATTTTTTAGCCTCATTCCAAAACTGGACGCCAAAGAGACAGACTCCGCTACTGAAGAGGAAGACGAGATGTATCTACCTGAGCCCCTAACCTCACTGTACAGGGAGGAGTATTCCTCTTGGTCACAGTCTGATCTCAAGGCAGAGTGTGACCAGCTACATTTCAGGTTGACCTCAATAACCTGTGACCAGATTGCACAACTGGAGAAAGTTACCAGGGGTCAGGCTGTGTGTCCTCTCTGGTCGGAGCAGAGGAGGGGTCGCATTACTGCGAGTATTGCACATGAAGTTTTCACAAGGAAGTCAACGACTGCACCTGGTCTGCTTGTGAAAAGAATCATGGGCTATGATTCGAGAAATCTAGAGAAAGTGCCTGCTATAAAATGGGGATTAGCCAACGAGTCAAAAGCGAGGGATGCTTATGTCTGCACAAAGTCAGGGGCTCAGCACAAGAACATTAGTTGCCGACTCTCTGGGCTGGTTCTGGATAAGGACCGGCCATATATTGGAGCGTCTGCGGATGGGATTGTGACATGTGATTGCTGCCAACCAAGGGTGCTTGAAATAAAATGCCCTTACAAACACAGAGATGTCTCTACGCTTGAGGCCGCGAGAAATGATCAACAGTTCTGTCTGGATGTTGATGGCACTCTCAAAGAGTCCCATCCTTAGTTATTACACACAGGTGCAACTCCAGATGTTAGTCAATGAATTGCAAGCTGCAGATTTGTGCGTTTTCACAAGCAAGTCATTACATGTTGTGCAAAATATTCCTTTCAATGCACTGTATGTGAATTCTGTTGTGGAAAAATGCCAATCATTCTTATTGTGTGAACTGCTTCCTGAATGCCTAACACGGAGCTTGGAAGAGAAGGAACATTAGAACGACGCATTCAAAGCACAGAGGAACAGCTATATTGCATTTGATTATTGTGCACGTACATGTTTACCAGTTTTGTATTTATTAAAGTTCCGTTTGTCGATCTCAAGTTTGTCATATGAGCTTCCGTGCAATAACAAAGCAACATATTTTGTTCAATATAAAATAATTTTTTATTTAAAAAAAATACCAAAAAGGTTCACTGATACACAAGTGAATACAAGGTCATGCAACAAAGCAAACAGTCTGTCACTGAAATGAAAAACATACCATTCATAGATGAATGCAATTTTGTACAAACATGAGAAGAGGCTGAATAATCTTGTTTTGTGACCAGTCAACAAATAACAGTGTGATATCTGACTAATCTGGTCATATTTCTGACTAATCTGGGGTGCAAATTGGTTATCGCTGCTGCTATCATAACCATGTCATCAATGTGTGGCACGAGACGGGTACAATATTTGCAATTAGTTTAAAAATTTTCAACCTCTCCATCATGCGTTCGATGTGTATCCTCACTCTGGCCAACCTACGAGACATTTCCACCTCCTTCATTGTGAGCTGCTTTTTGGCCCCTGGTAAAACTTGGAATGGCTAGACGAGCACCTCTTATTGCCAGTTCTTCTTCGATAAGAAAACCTCTGTCAGCTAAGACTTGGTCGTCATATTCAATTAGATCCAAAAACCCTGACATTTGAGTTATCATTTTGTCTGACACCCTCCCTCCAAATGCTTTCGATATAAATGATACACCCCCAGCTGGATTTATGCCAACTAATATTTTCAGAGTATTGTGATGCTTGTAGTTTGACCAAGTATGTGCCCGCATTGTCAGATTACGAGCCCTCTCACAAAAGATCTCGGTACAATCGATTATCACTCTACATTTCGAATATGATGGTTTAAATACAGAGGGGAGTGTCCGAATAACATCATCCTTTTCAGGCCATCTGACTAGGAAGCATAACTTTTGGGCTATTTCTGGCAACCCATCATTAATCAATTTGGACACCAACCAACCAAGTAGATACATTAAACCTAAAAGCCAAATCTTGATTGAGTAGACCAAGTCTAAGTTTCATCAATAGCAAGAGAAAAATGCATGGTTGTGACAAGACTTTGGACGTGGGTAGCACAGGTGCACAAAGAACAAGAGCCCACGAAAATACTCCAAAATTTGGGAACCCTGTGAAAAAATTTGTTTTGAACTCCGAATTGCCAGTGACAATAAATTGTTCATTGAATTGTGCTTGTTGCAGTTTAAGCTTCAGTTCTCTGTTTGCCTCTTGGAGCCTCTCAAGTTCCTTGTAGAGCATTTTGTTCTCCTTCTGAAGCTCATCACATCGGTCAGGTTCTTTCTGCTGGTCATCACCTGATTGTACAAACAACAAATGGAACGGATGAAAATATTCAAATATTTATTAATCAGAAGGGGTTGCTGACACTCAAGGTTGATGATAATTGTACTAACCGTCCACATTTATTTCTTCAATTGGAGGACTGGTCTCTTCACAAGGGGCAGCTGGAATACTCATGGATAGTTCCAGGAGGATCTCAGCACCTTGCAACGGATCTGTTCTTGTTCTCTCCCTCTCTTCTTCCACCTTGTTTTTTGTTTCAGCACGCTGCTTAGTACGTAAGTGCCTTTTTTTCTTCTTCACTGAACGCTCCAGCTCTCCATTCTCCATGTACCGCATCAACAAATTAGGAACGAAATCTGGGTCATTGGAGATGCCGTTGGGTTTACCTGAAAGCCAACGAAGCTCTGTTAGAAAACTAAACAAACAAAACAAACCAAAATGACATGCAACTTCTTTTCTTCCTAAAATCAACACAAAGTCAACAACAAAAAAAAAATGTAAATTTCACAAACCTGACAAGAAATGTGTACTACAAACACGAGTGTGCGCTGTTGGGTTCCACTGTTTTCTCCGAATGGCATTTATCCAAGCCGATCGTTTGGGTTCTTTCTCTGCAATTCTATAGAAACTTATTCCCGAGTTCTTTTCAAATATATTTGTGCGATTAACAACACAGCAGCTCACAGGTATTGTCCTTGAAATGGTGTCACGTCAATGATCGTAAAACTTCACCACTTAGAGACGGCCAGCATGGTTGGTGTTTTGCCAACCAAAACAAAGAGCGCGGTCACGTGATCGGGTACGTGACGTCACGGTAAACATCGCTATAGCAAAATATGCAATATATAAATCAAGGAAAATTAAAATTGATAATGGCCATGGGTTTGATGTTGTTCCTATGTTTAAAGGGCTGGTGTCTGCAAGAATAAGGTTAGAGTTTGATTATTATGTGGCGAATGAAAATGTCTAACTCTTTGAGTGCAAATGGTGTATTAATGAAGCCTTATGTGTTGTGAATGAATCGAATTTGGTCTTTCTTTTTTAATAATTACATTAAGAACTGTTTTTTTTTTTTTGTTTTTTTTTTCTCCTGTAAAATTTTGACTTGACCTGGTTTGTTTTTGTGAAATAAATCGTGTTGCAAATTCAATTCTCTCTCTCTCGCTCTCTCTCTCTCTCTCTCTCTCTGTCTCTGTCTCTGTCTCTGTCTCTCTCTCTCTCTCTCTCTCTCTGTCTCTGTCTCTGTCTCTGTCTCCCTCTCTCCCTCTCTCTCTCTCTCTCTGTCGCCACCTATCGGCTGTCGGTGCGCTGGGTGCGGTGTCATGGCGTCTGTTCGTGTCTTGGCATTGTAGCTCCGTGCTCGTGGTTTGTATCTTTACCCTCCCCTTACCTTTTCTCACCTTTGTTCCGTCTTTTTTGTGTCACCCTTCCACGTTATCATCCCTCCCCCCCTCTTGAGAGTGAGAAAGTGAGAGCGCACACGTGGTGAGACCGGTAAAGGTTCCCCCTTAGGGCGGTTCCCTCTTCGGGTTTTTTTCGCCTCGTGTTACAAATCATAATACTTTTTCCGTTTCTTTTTTCGTAAATATTTTTATTTTTCGTTTGTTTACTGGAGCTTTTTGGCTTCATTAACCCTTTATACATTTACCCTTTGTTTAAACGTGGAAACGATGGCGGATAGCTCTCGTTACACGTCTCTTGAAGCGCTAACCCGGAAGCATGGGTTAGTTTGCTCACCTCCGTCGGGAATCGATGTCGAGGCCATTATCCTTGCGGTCGGAGAGATAATCGGTTTGGATAATGTAAAAGCGGCTTCTCGCATGAATAAACATGTGGTAATCTTTGTTTACACAGTGCCCATGGTTGCTCAAATAGTCGAGCACGGGCTCTTCTTTGCTCCCGACATGTTTGTTCAGGTTTGTCCACTCGACACGCCGGCAGTTCGGATTTCTCTCTCTAACGCTCCTCCGTTCCTTAAGAACAAAGACCTGGTTACTGAACTAAACAAACTTGGTTCTGTCATCTCTTCAGTTACAATGGTTCCTGTACGAGGAAAAAATAACCGTTTAAAACACGTCATGTCCTTTCGTCGTTTTGTTTATATGATCTTACCGCGTGGTGTAACCTCTTTAAATGCAGTATTGCCCTTCAAGGTCGAAGGTCACACTTATCGGGTCTTTGTCTCCACAGAGTCTCTTGTTTGTTTTGAGTGTGGTCAATATGGTCATTTAAAGGACTCGTGCCCGAAAAAGTCCACAGATAGAGTCACCAGCCTGAATGGTGATGAACAGCAAGGCTCTACTGAGATCGTTGTCGATGATGTAAACAGTATGGATGGTGCTGATGCAAACCCCATTGTAGACAAATAGAGAACCAGGAAAAGAAGGCTCCCACCTTCTAGCGACCTCAACGAGCCTGATAATAAGGTCTTGGCCAGTCCTCCAACCTTCGCTCAAGTGGTTAGCGAAGGTTATGGTGGAGCGCGACCTCCTCCTCAGCAGTTTCCTCCAGTTGAGGAAATTCCTCAACCTCCCCCGCCTTCAGAATACTCTGAGGGTAATGTGATAAATGCTGAAAATGTATGTGTTGGCCAGACAGCACCTGAGTCTCTCCAGTGTTCTGAGGGTAAACCTCCATGTGAGGTTGAGCCTCCATGTGTGTCCCCTGCTGAAGCTTGTGTTGATTGTGCCACCCCTCCCTCTGTGGGGAGTGGTGAGTGTGTTGGAACTAGTGATCTGTCTGTGGAATCCTCCATTGAGGCAGCTGAGCATTGTCAAGCTCATGGTCAGCAGGGTGATAGTGCTGAAGTCTCAGATTTTCGCGTCGATGAGCCCATTGCCTCGGCAATGGACTGTCAATGCAATGATTGTGACTCTGATGGGAGTTCTTCCGTTGCCTCACTGAGTGATGGTGAGGCCGACTTCTCATCGGAGCATGTCTCTGGAGGCTCCGTCCCTCCTGCTGAAATCGTGGATTTCCTACAAAAAACTTACCGTAAAAAGCGCGTGAAAATCTGCGATTTCTTCGTTGATACTCACGCCTTCATTAGTGGGGCTCAGGAAGTTGTACAACAATCTGCGGCCCTTCATATTTCTGATCAATCACTGAAAAGACTGAAGAAGTACCTTGTCACAGCAAGGAAAGAATTAAACCTGTAATGGCTGTGTTGCTGCCTATGTTTCTATGAACATAGCAAGGTTGAACATTAATGGTGGGCGCAGTCAGCTGCGTCGGTCCCAAACTGTGCAATTAGCCAGGAGGGAAAAGATTGATGTACTTTTATTGCAAGAAACTCGTGCCACTGCAGACTGCATGGCTGATTGGCAGCAACAGCTGATTGGCACTTGGTTTTTTAGTAATACAGATTCTGTGAGTGCGGGTATTGCTTTTTTTGTCAGTTCACGTTTGTCTGTCTCCCCCCCCCCCATCTTTAAGGAAATCGTACCAGGCTATCTAGCCTCTGTAGAGCTTGAATACAATCAGCAACGATTTATGTTTGTTAACGTCTATGCTCCAAGCGATAGCACAGATAGAGGAACTTTTTTTAATCAGTCCTTTAATTTCCTGAGACACCTCTCTTCTGATACGTTGTTGTGCTTAAGGGGTGACTTTAACTGTACTTTAAACCCAACTTTAGATAGGAACAGTGCAGAGCCACATCCAGCTTCAAGTAGGCCTCTTTCCAGTATAATTTCGCGGCATGACCTCAACGATGTATGGCGGCAACAACACCCAAACCTGCAGCAATTTAGCTGGTGTCGGGTTTTACTAAATCTTCTTTCACTTGCTCGTCTTGATAAATTTTATATTCCTAACTCTGCTATCAACCTTGTGACATATACGGCTATTGTCCCTTCAGGCTTCTCTGATCATTCTTTGGTAAAACTGTGCTTTTCTTTTCCTCGTTTCAAACGCCGCACCCTGTATTGGTCCTTTAACACCTCACTTCTGAGCGATCCTTTCTTTAAATCATCCTTTGTGGTTTTTTGGGACAAGGTTGTGGATTTCCAACATCGTTTCCTAAATCTCTGTCAGTGGTGGGACTATGCTAAAGCGCAGATCCGTGTTTTCTGTCAGCAATACAAAACCAATTGCTCTCAAAGTAAACAATTATGTATTGATGCCTTGAAACAAGAAATTCTACGATTGCAGGAAGGTGCTGAGGTCCTCAGTGATGAAAGACGGTGTCAACTCCTCTTTGAAAAACAAACTCTGCTTGAGGAATTAATTCAAGAAAATGGTATTGGTGCCTTAGTCAGGCTGAGAGTGAATGGTTTACTGTCGTCAGACACATGTTGTAAAGATTTCTTTAAGTTTGAGAAGACGACCAAGGCGAGCCAGCAAATGCTTAGTCTTCGGGCTAGTGATGGGCATATTCTTAGTGATAATACGGAGATTGTTCATTTTGTTCGGTCTTATTTTGAGAATGTGTTTTCCTGTAAGTCTAATGATGTGCCTGCAATGCAGAATATTACGACCAATTTACCGCAGATAGATGAGCATCAGCGGCATGTCTTGGATGAGAACATTACTCTCGGTGAACTTAAAACTGCGCTCGATGGCCTTGCTGATCATAAGGCTCCTGGTTTTGATGGGCTACCAGCTGAATTTTATAAAACCTTTTGGGACATGCTTGGTCCTGCTTTGCACTCAGTGTTTTTATACAGTCTGCGTGAGGGATTGTTACCCCTTAGTTGTCGGCGTGCAGTTGTTTGCCTTATCCCTCAGAAAAACGACCTGCAATTGATACAGAACTGGCGCCCAATTTCTCTTCTCTGCACAGATTGCAAGATTTTTGCCAAAATGCTAGCGAACCGTGTAAAGGCTGTTCTAAGCACAGTTATACATCAGGATCAATCGCACTGTGTTATGCACAGATCTATGCACGATAACATCTTTTTGGTACGAGACCTGTGGGATGTGTGTGCATTTCAACAACAACATACCGGTCTCTTTTTTTTATTGACCAAGAAAAGGCTTTTGACTCTGTTAATCATGAGTATTTGTTTCACATTTTAAAGCAATTTGGTTTTGGGGCATCCTTTATTTCATATGTATCCTTATTGTATAATCACATTTTTAGCTTGATCAAAATCAATGATGGTCTCTGTTCACCTTTGCGGATTGGGAGGGGAATTCGGCAAGGCTGTCCCTTATCTGGAATCTTGTACTCTCTTTGCATTGAGCCCCTTTTGATTCGTTTACGATCTTCTCTTATGGGATTTTCAGTGACTCCATCAGAAAATCCCGTTATCATTTCGGCCTATGCTGATGATGTATGTGTTGCTGTTCGCAGCAGTAATGACATTGCTCTGCTATTTGAGTGCCTACGGGTATACTCTCAAGCATGTACAACGCAAATTAATTGGTCGAAATGCAAAGCAGTTTGGGTCGGCGGTACGCCACCTTCTGCCCTTCCAATTCTCCCTATGAATTTGACATGGGAAAAAGGGTGTGAAATACCTCGGTGTTTACCTTGGAACCCCAGGCTTTGTCAAAAGGAATTGGGATGGTTTGCTCCACAAAATCAGCAACAAATTAAACAGATGGAGAGGAATTTTGTCGACCTTGTCTTACCGAGGTCGTGCCCTGGTCATTAACAACCTGGTGGCCCCTCTCTTATGGCATAAAATGATTGCCTTGCAGCCACCTGCAACGTTGGTGTCGTCAATCCAAAAATGTTTACTTGACTTCTTTTGGGATGGCAAACACTGGCTAAAGCCAGAGACTATTTGCCTCCCACTGGCAGAAGGAGGTCATGGGCTTGTGGACATTCTTTGTCGGGTGATGGCCTTCTGAGTCTCTACAGCTCGTCGTTTTATATTTCTGGAGGCCTTGCCCTGGAAATCGACTGCAAACTGTATACTAAAACAAGCCGGCATACTTGGGTACAATTGTGAACTCTTCTTCATGGAGCTGCAACATGTCGATGCTTCGCTGCTCCCTGACTTTTACCAAGATGTCTTGCACATCTGGCGGTCCATTTCAATAACTCGCCAAATGGGGACATACAACAGTGAAAGGTTCCTCCGGGAACCCCTTTTCTACAATGCCTTCTTTCCTGCTATTCCTCGCTCACGTGTCTTTGTGCAACGTTTTGTGAGTGCTGGCGTGAAAACGACTCGGGACCTTCGTGACTGTAACAGGAACAGTTGGTTCTCCACAGGACATCTTCAAGTAAGAACTGGCATCAGATCTTTGAGGAGCGTAGCCAAGGTCCTACAGGAAATCCTGTGTGTTTTTAGGCACCTGGGCCTGAGCTCAACCGCCAACATTGGTGACCACCATACACCACCACAGATCTGTGCTAGCTCTAGCCTGCCAGCTGATAGCGCCACAACATCTATCTTGCTATCCTCATCGCCACTTTCCAGCAAGGATAAAAAGAGACTGTATCGTTTGTGTATCTCAGTTCGGTTTCCCTCGTTACAGCCTCTTTCTTTTGGGGCTCGATGGAAAGAGAAACTGCCTTCTGGGTCTCCCTCCCATCCGCAATGGTCTGCAATGTATGTTTCA
This sequence comes from Myxine glutinosa, assembly GCF_964187855.1. NCBI lineage: Eukaryota > Metazoa > Chordata > Myxini > Myxiniformes > Myxinidae > Myxine > Myxine glutinosa. The sequence goes on from NC_136270.1 coordinate 137,176,351, forward strand.
CCGATTGTTAAAAGGACTGGTGATATTGCTTGGAGACTCGCCCATATGGTGTCGCCCTCCAATGTTTTATTACATCGTTTTAATGAGGATAATTCAGTGGAATGCCCCTTTTGTATGATTTCTGAAGACCTTTTCCATGCTTACGTAGATTGTGCAAGACTTTCTCCCTTCTTTGGTTTTTTATCAACTTTTTTTAATCGTATGAACTTTTCTTTTTCTACACGTGTTTTTATCTTTGGAACACCACTTAGTTATAAAAAACGCTCTGAGACTGCTCTTGCTAATTTCTTAATTTCTATTGGAAAATTTGCAATCTACAAAACAAGAAAAGCAAAGCTCCTGGCAAATGCTGATATTTTATGTGATGTGGTAATTGTGTTTAAGGCTCTGGTCATGGCAAGGTTACGCTTGGAATTTTCTTTTTGCCAAATGAAAGATGATTTACAAACCTTTGTGGCAAAATGGTGTGCAAAGGGTGGGTTTTGTAAACTTGATCATGGTTTGTTAAGTTTTTTATTTTAGTGGTTGGTGTTTTTATTGTTGTTGTTTGGCTGCACATGTTTTGAATTGTGGTGACTTTATTATTTGCATGACTTGTGTGGTTTTCTTACCTTTATAATAAAAGAGCTTCAAAAGTCAAAGTCTCTCTCTCTCTCTCTCTCTCTCTCTCTCTCTCTCTCCCCCTCTCCCTCTCTCTCTCTCGCTCTCCGTGCCGTGGGCTTGTTCGAGAGAACTGTCCGGGGCTATAAAACAACAACACCAACAACACCATGGCCTTTTGACATGGATTTACATCCACTTCTCCCTGAGAATTAGGTGGACAATAAAGATCCTATGGTCTCCAGCGCTTCCTCAGAGATGGCATGAACAAGTAATGTTAATAATTATGGGATGTAGATGTAGATTCCAATGACCAATCATGCGAGTGGACAAATTAATGAGACAAATCCATGAATGGATGTGCAATATTAAATAAATACTTTATTCCAAGTGTAACTTGACCCGATTCCAAATAAAGTAGATTCCTATCGGAAGGTTAAATGAACTGAATTAATGGATGAAGTTAACGTTATTGAGTCTGCACAGTGAGTGAGTCAAGCTAATGAATGTGGTGATGGTGATAACGTGCAAACTATTACCCCTAATACAATACTAATCTGTAAGGACCCAAATTATTCCCATCTTCTTGTGGGGTCAACCGAGTAGATAGATGGGGTTGGTGGGGTTGGGTGGTTTTGAGTGTGGGGGGCGGGGGGGAGGGTTTGGGAGGTTGTTGGGGTTTGGGAGGTTGGTGGGGGGGGGGGGGGGAGGTTTGGGGGTTCGGTGGGGTTGCGTGGGTTTAGATTGGAGGGAGGTTTGGGGGGGTTTAGATTATAGGGAGGTTTGGGGGGTTGGTGGGATTTGGGAGGTTTGGGGAGTTAGACCGAACTCTACATGAGACGGTTTCGCCCAAAACAAGGTATTCTGTAGATTTCATGATTAAAAACCTTTACAGATAATATACTTGATCACAGAAACGTGATTTTGTGATTGATGATGTTTCCCTGTTGATTAATCATGGAAACAGCGGAAAATAAACGAGGAAAATAAACTACAAAACCGGAAAAACCGAAAAAGGCACTAAAAATGTAATAACACCTCAGTGGTGGACAGTGATCTTCATTTTAATCATCTATTTACCTTTACCTGTTTGTATAGATCTTCATTTTATTCATCTTTTTACCTTTACCTGTTTCTATAGTTACATACACTACATGGCCAAAAGTATGTGGACACCTGAACATCACACCTGCATGTGCTCGTCGAACATCTCTTTCCAAAATCATGGGCATTAATATGGAGTTGGTCCCCCCCCTTGCTGCTATAACAGCCTCCACTCTTCTGGGAAGGCTTTCCACAAGATGTTGGAACATTGCTGCGGTGATTTGCTTCCATTCAGCCGCAAGAGCATTAGTGAGGTCGGGCACTGATGTTGGGCGATTAGGCCTGGCTTGCAGTCGGCGTTTCAATTCATCCCAAAGGTGTTCGATGGAGTTGAGGTCAGGGGTCTGTGCAGGCCAGTCAAGTTCTTCCACACCGATCTCGACAAACCATTTCTGTATGGACCTCGCTTTGTGCACGGGGGCATTGTCATGCTGAAACGGGAAAGGGCCTTCCCCAAACTGTTGCCACAAAGTTGGAAGCACACAATCATCTAGAATGTCATTGTATGTATGCGTTAAGATTTCCCTTCACTGGAACTAAGGGGCCTAGCCTGAACCATGAAAAACAGCCCCAGACCATTATTCCTCCTCCACCAAACTTTACAGCTGCACGATGCATTCGGGCAGGTAGCATTCTCCTGGCATCCGCCAAACACAGAATCGTCCATCAGATTGCCAGATGGTGAAGCGTGATTCATCACTCCAGAGAACACGTTTCCACTGCTCCAGAGTCCAATGGTGGCGAGCTTTACACCACTCCAGCTGACGCTTGGCATTGCTCATGGTGATCTTAGGCTTGTGTGTGGCTGCTCCACCATGGAAACCCATTTTATGAAGCTCCCAGCAAACAGTTGTTGTGCTGACGTTGCTTCCAGAGGCAGTTTGGAACTCGGTAGTGAGTGTAGCAACCGAGGACAGTGGATTTTTATGGGCTACGTGTTTCAGCACTTGGCGGACCCATTCTGTGAGCTTGTGTGGCCTACCACTTCGTGGCTGAGCTGTTGTTGCTCCTAGACGTTTCCACTTCACAATAACAGCATTTACAGTTGACTGGGGCAGCTCTAGCAGGGCAGAAATTTGACGAACTGACTTGTTGGAAAGGTGGCATCCTATGACAGTGCCACGTTGAAAGTCACTGAGCTCTTCAGTACGGCCCTTTCTACTGCCAATGTTTGTCTATGGTGATTGCATGGCTGTGTGCTTGATTCACTGGTCAACAGCCAAATTGGTTCTGACTTATTTTCAACTGTTTCTAACTAATTTTGTGCCCACAAATCCGAATCTGACCTTAAAATTTTGCTATCACGTAACCTTGACGTAGTACATCATTAGTGTGGAAAAAATCCTTACAGCATGCAAATTTCTTGATTAAGTCTCAATAAATCTATTTATTGTCACAAAAAAGAATATGAACTTAGTTTTTATTTACATCACATAAAAAAATGTAAATCTCCAAAAATAATATGAACTTTATAAAATATCACAAAAAATAATATGAACTTTAAGTTTTTTATTTGCATCACATAAAAAATGTAAATCTCCAAAAATAATATGAACTTTATAAAATATCACAAAAAATAATATGAACTTTAAGTTTTTATTTGCATCACATAAAAAATGTAAATCTCCAAAAATAATATGAACTTTATAAAATATCACAAAAAATAATATGAACTTTAAGTTTTTATTTGCATCAAATAAAAAATGTAAATCTCCAAAAATAATATGAACTTTATAAAATATCACAAAAAATAATATGAACTTTAAGTTTTTATTTGCATCAAATAAAAAATGTAAATCTCCAAAAATAATATGAACTTTATAAAATATCACAAAAAATAATATGAACTTTAAGTTTTTATTTGCATCAAATAAAAAATGTAAATCTCCAAAAATAATATGAACTTTATAAAATATCACAAAAAATAATATGAACTTTAAGTTTTTATTTGCATCACATAAAAAAATGTAAATCTCCAAAAATAATATGAACTTTATAAAATATCACAAAAAATAATATGAACTTTAAGTTTTTATTTGCATCAAATAAAAAATGTAAATCTCCAAAAATAATATGAACTTTATAAAATATCACAAAAAATAATATGAACTTTAAGTTTTTATTTGCATCAAATAAAAAATGTAAATCTCCAAAAATAATTTGAACTTTATAAAATATCACAAAAAATAATATGAACTTTAAGTTTTTATTTGCATCACATAAAAAATGTAAATCTCCAAAAATAATATGAACTTTATAAAATATCACAAAAAATAATATGAACTTTAAGTTTTTATTTGCATCAAATAAAAAATGTAAATCTCCAAAAATAATATGAACTTTATATAATATCACAAAAAATAATATGAACTTTATAAAATATCACAAAAAATAATATGAACTTTAAGTTTTTTATTTGCATCACATAAAAAATGTAAATCTCCAAAAATAATATGAACTTTATAAAATATCACAAAAAATAATATGAACTTTAAGTTTTTATTTGCATCACATAAAAAATGTAAATCTCCAAAAATAATATGAACTTTATAAAATATCACAAAAAATAATATGAACTTTAAGTTTTTATTTGCATCAAATAAAAAATGTAAATCTCCAAAAATAATATGAACTTTATAAAATATCACAAAAAATAATATGAACTTTAAGTTTTTATTTGCATCAAATAAAAAATGTAAATCTCCAAAAATAATATGAACTTTATAAAATATCACAAAAAATAATATGAACTTTAAGTTTTTATTTGCATCAAATAAAAAATGTAAATCTCCAAAAATAATATGAACTTTATAAAATATCACAAAAAATAATATGAACTTTAAGTTTTTATTTGCATCACATAAAAAAATGTAAATCTCCAAAAATAATATGAACTTTATAAAATATCACAAAAAATAATATGAACTTTAAGTTTTTATTTGCATCAAATAAAAAATGTAAATCTCCAAAAATAATATGAACTTTATAAAATATCACAAAAAATAATATGAACTTTAAGTTTTTATTTGCATCAAATAAAAAATGTAAATCTCCAAAAATAATTTGAACTTTATAAAATATCACAAAAAATAATATGAACTTTAAGTTTTTATTTGCATCACATAAAAAATGTAAATCTCCAAAAATAATATGAACTTTATAAAATATCACAAAAAATAATATGAACTTTAAGTTTTTATTTGCATCACATAAAAAATGTAAATCTCCAAAAATAATATGAACTTTATAAAATATCACAAAAAATAATATGAACTTTAAGTTTTTATTTGCATCAAATAAAAAATGTAAATCTCCAAAAATAATATGAACTTTATAAAATATCACAAAAAATAATATGAACTTTAAGTTTTTATTTGCATCAAATAAAAAATGTAAATCTCCAAAAATAATATGAACTTTATAAAATATCACAAAAAATAATATGAACTTTAAGTTTTTATTTGCATCAAATAAAAAATGTAAATCTCCAAAAATAATATGAACTTTATAAAATATCACAAAAAATAATATGAACTTTAAGTTTTTATTTGCATCACATAAAAAAATGTAAATCTCCAAAAATAATATGAACTTTATAAAATATCACAAAAAATAATATGAACTTTAAGTTTTTATTTGCATCAAATAAAAAATGTAAATCTCCAAAAATAATATGAACTTTATAAAATATCACAAAAAATAATATGAACTTTAAGTTTTTATTTGCATCAAATAAAAAATGTAAATCTCCAAAAATAATTTGAACTTTATAAAATATCACAAAAAATAATATGAACTTTAAGTTTTTATTTGCATCACATAAAAAATGTAAATCTCCAAAAATAATATGAACTTTATAAAATATCACAAAAAATAATATGAACTTTAAGTTTTTATTTGCATCACATAAAAAATGTAAATCTCCAAAAATAATATGAACTTTATAAAATATCACAAAAAATAATATGAACTTTAAGTTTTTATTTGCATCAAATAAAAAATGTAAATCTCCAAAAATAATATGAACTTTATAAAATATCACAAAAAATAATATGAACTTTAAGTTTTTATTTGCATCAAATAAAAAATGTAAATCTCCAAAAATAATTTGAACTTTATAAAATATCACAAAAAATAATATGAACTTTAAGTTTTTATTTGCATCACATAAAAAATGTAAATCTCCAAAAATAATATGAACTTTATAAAATATCACAAAAAATAATATGAACTTTAAGTTTTTATTTGCATCAAATAAAAAATGTAAATCTCCAAAAATAATATGAACTTTATATAATATCACAAAAAATAATATGAACTTTATAAAATATCACAAAAAATAATATGAACTTTAAGTTTTTATTTGCATCACATAAAAAATGTAAATCTCCAAAAATAATATGAACTTTATAAAATATCAAAAAAATAATATGAACTTTAAGTTTTTATTTGCATCACATAAAAAATGTAAATCTCCAAAAATAATATGAACTTTATAAAATATCACAAAAAATAATATGAACTTTAAGTTTTTATTTGCATCACATAAAAAAATGTAAATCTCCAAAAATAATATGAACTTTATAAAATATCACAAAAAATAATATGAACTTTAAGTTTTTATTTGCATCACATAAAAAAATGTAAATCTCCAAAAATAATATGAACTTTATAAAATATCACAAAAAATAATATGAACTTTAAGTTTTTATTTGCATCAAATAAAAAATGTAAATCTCCAAAAATAATATGAACTTTATAAAATATCACAAAAAATAATATGAACTTTAAGTTTTTATTTGCATCAAATAAAAAATGTAAATCTCCAAAAATAATATGAACTTTATAAAATATCACAAAAAATAATATGAACTTTAAGTTTTTATTTGCATCAAATAAAAAATGTAAATCTCCAAAAATAATATGAACTTTATAAAATATCACAAAAAATAATATGAACTTTAAGTTTTTATTTGCATCAAATAAAAAATGTAAATCTCCAAAAATAATATGAACTTTATATAATATCACAAAAAATAATATGAACTTTAAGTTTTTATTTGCATCAAATAAAAAATGTAAATCTCCAAAAATAATTTGAACTTTATAAAATATCACAAAAAATAATATGAACTTTAAGTTTTTATTTGCATCACATAAAAAATGTAAATCTCCAAAAATAATATGAACTTTATAAAATATCACAAAAAATAATATGAACTTTAAGTTTTTATTTGCATCAAATAAAAAATGTAAATCTCCAAAAATAATATGAACTTTATATAATATCACAAAAAATAATATGAACTTTATAAAATATCACAAAAAATAATATGAACTTTAAGTTTTTATTTGCATCACATAAAAAATGTAAATCTCCAAAAATAATATGAACTTTATAAAATATCAAAAAAATAATATGAACTTTAAGTTTTTATTTGCATCACATAAAAAATGTAAATCTCCAAAAATAATATGAACTTTATAAAATATCACAAAAAATAATATGAACTTTAAGTTTTTATTTGCATCAAATAAAAAATGTAAATCTCCAAAAATAATATGAACTTTATAAAATATCACAAAAAATAATATGAACTTTAAGTTTTTATTTGCATCAAATAAAAAATGTAAATCTCCAAAAATAATATGAACTTTATAAAATATCACAAAAAATAATATGAACTTTAAGTTTTTATTTGCATCAAATAAAAAATGTAAATCTCCAAAAATAATTTGAACTTTATAAAATATCACAAAAAATAATATGAACTTTAAGTTTTTATTTGCATCACATAAAAAATGTAAATCTCCAAAAATAATATGAACTTTAAGTTTTTATTTACGTCACATTAAAAGTGCTTCTGAACTTTACTTTCGCGTTTGTAGGAGCAATCACTTTCACGCTGTAAGGTCCAACAGTAGTCGCCCATCATGTTTGGACTGAATAGGCCTTGATATCGAGTCTCCATGATGGCAATTTCCCGGTGAAACCTTTCTCCATGTTCATCACTGACATCGCCAAGATTTTGTGGAAAGAAGTCCAGATGAGAATGGAAGAAATGTATCTTGAGTGACATTCGAGCACCGAGCGCCTGGTAACTCTTCAACATCTTCTCCACAAGCTCTTCATAATTTGGTGCTCGGAAATTTCCAAGGTAATTGTGAGGAAGAGCCACAAAGCTATCCCAAGCAACACTTTCCAGCTCAGATAGTCTCGTTACAAAGTCCTGATTGGTGAGTACAAGACGAATTTGAGGACCATTGAAAACACCCGCCTTTACTTTGGCCTCAAATACAATGCCTTGGACCTTCACTAGCACCATCTTGATCCATGGCCTTCACAAAGTTGTTCATCAAACCAAGTTTCAAATGAAGTGGTGGTAAGAATACCTTCTCAGGATCAACAAGAGGTTTGTGAATTTCAAATGAAGTGGTATTCCTATGGTATACTAGTTCTCAAAACCTGGATGTGCTCGTGAAACGTGGATATCATAATCGAAATCTACAGGTTCATGTTGGTTAGAATCACCTCAAAATATACGAGAACCATAAAACTTTTAAAATTTTGTTGACCAGTGTTATATATATATATATACCTGTCAGCAATAGGTGTGGCTGAAAGCCAAATCCACTAATTAGAAGGGGTGTCCGCATACTTTTGGTCATGTTGTGTATTTAAGATTAACTTCACCTTTGACTTTGAAGATGTAAAATATGAAATTTATGAAATAAACATTCCATGGTACGTGCTGCTGTAACAAGAATGGTAAACATGGTGTGACGAGTGTAAATTCTTATCGCCGATAACAGAGCCCAATTGTGGTGATGGGGGTTGTTTCCATTCCCAAACAGGTTTGTGGTGACTACCTGTGTATAACCACAATACATTCCATGTCCGTTCCCCCAACGCCCTCCGTCCCCTAAAAGGTCTTCACATGAAACAAGAGGGTAGACGTGCACCATGAAAAGGTTCCAATCCGAAGGTAAGCTCTTACCTGTCTGCATTTACCTTGTCATCCGAGGATGTTTTTGTTACCGGTTCGAGTACCGTTACTTGTTATAATTGTATGACGTCATAGTTTGCTCTACGTTAAAAATGATTGTGGTGCGAGGTGAATGTCATGTTCATATCTCAGGTTCGTCCGTTTGATTTTATTCTTCATGAATACTCAACATGAACCAAACATTCACCTTCTTATTCACCAATAACCACACATTCACCTACTTATTCACCAATAACCACACATTCACCGACTTATTCACCAATAACCACACATTCACCGACTTATTCACCAATAACCACACATTCACCGACTTATTCACCAATAACCACACATTCACCGACTTATTCACCAATAACCACACATTCACCGACTTATTCACCATGAACCACACATTCACCTACTTATTCACCAATAACCACACATTCACCTACTTATTCACCATGAACCACACATTCACCTACTTATTCACCAATAACCACGCATTCACGTACTTATTCACCAATAACCACACATTCACCTTCTTATTCACCAAGATCCACACATTCACCTTCTTATTCACCAAGAACCACACATTCACCTACTTATTCACCAATAACCACACATTCACCTACTTATTCACCAATAACCACACATTCACCTACTTATTCACCAATAACCACACATTCACCTACTTATTCACCAATAACCACACATTCACCTACTTATTCACCAATAACAACACATTCACCTACTTATTCACCAATAACCACACATTCACCTACTTATTCACCAATAACCACACATTCACCTACTTATTCACCAATAACCACACATTCACCTTCTTATTCACCAATAACCACACATTCACCTACTTATTCACCAATAACCACACATTCACCTACTTATTCACTAATAACCACACATTCACCTACTTATTCACCAATAACCACACATTCACCTTCTTATTCACCAATAACCACACATTCACCTACTTATTCACCAATAACCACACATTCACCAACTTATTCACCAATAACCACACATTCACCTACTTATTCACCAATAACCACACATTCACGTACTTATTCACCATGAACCACACATTCACCTTCTTATTCACCATGAACCACACATTCACCCACTTATTCACCATGAACCACACATTCACCTTCTTATTCACCAATAACCACACATTCACCTACTTATTCACCATGAACTACACATTCACCTACTTATTCACCATTAACTACACATTCACCTACTTATTCACCATGAACCACACATTCACCCACTTATTCACCAATAACCACACATTCACCCACTTATTCACCAATAACCACACATTCACCTACTTATTCACCATGAACCAAACATTCACCTTCTTATTCACCATGAACCACACATTCACCCACTTATTCACCAATAACCACACATTCACCTTCTTATTCACCATGAACCACACATTCACCCACTTATTCACCATGAACCACACATTCACCCACTTATTCACCAATAACCACACATTCACCCACTTATTCACCAATAACCACACATTCACCCACTTATTCACCAATAACCACACATTCACCTACTTATTCACCATGACCCACACATTCACCCACTTATTCACCAATAACCACACATTCACCCACTTATTCACCAATAACCACACATTCACCCACTTATTCACCAATAACCACACATTCACCTACTTATTCACCATGAACCACACATTCACCCACTTATTCACCAATAACCACACATTCACCTACTTATTCACCATGAACTACACATTCACCTACTTATTCACCATGAACCACACATTCACCCACTTATTCACCAATAACCACACATTCACCCACTTATTCACCAATAACCACACATTCACCTACTTATTCACCATGAACGACACATTCACCTTCTTATTCACCAATAACCACACATTCACCTACTTATTCACCAATAACCACACATTCACCTACTTATTCACCATGAACCACACATTCACCCACTTATTCACCAATAACCACACATTCACCCACTTATTCACCAATAACCACACATTCATCCACTTATTCACCAATAACCACACATTCACCGACTTATTCACCATGAACCACACATTCACCCACTTATTCACCATGAACCACACATTCACCCACTTATTCACCAATAACCACACATTCATCCACTTATTCACCAATAACCACACATTCACCTACTTATTCACCATGAACCACACATTCACCCACTTATTCACCAATAACCACACATTCACCTACTTATTCACCAATAACCACACATTCACCTTCTTATTCACCAATAACCACACATTCACCTACTTATTCACCAATAACCACACATTCACCTACTTATTCACCAATAACCACACATTCACCTACTTATTCACTAATAACCACACATTCACCTACTTATTCACCAATAACCACACATTCACCTTCTTATTCACCAATAACCACACATTCACCTACTTATTCACCAATAACCACACATTCACCAACTTATTCACCAATAACCACACATTCACCTACTTATTCACCAATAACCACACATTCACGTACTTATTCACCATGAACCACACATTCACCTTCTTATTCACCATGAACCACACATTCACCCACTTATTCACCATGAACCACACATTCACCTTCTTATTCACCAATAACCACACATTCACCTACTTATTCACCAATAACCACACATTCACCAACTTATTCACCAATAACCACACATTCACCTACTTATTCACCAATAACCACACATTCACGTACTTATTCACCATGAACCACACATTCACCTTCTTATTCACCATGAACCACACATTCACCCACTTATTCACCATGAACCACACATTCACCTTCTTATTCACCAATAACCACACATTCACCTACTTATTCACCATGAACTACACATTCACCTACTTATTCACCATTAACTACACATTCACCTACTTATTCACCATGAACCACACATTCACCCACTTATTCACCAATAACCACACATTCACCCACTTATTCACCAATAACCACACATTCACCTACTTATTCACCATGAACCAAACATTCACCTTCTTATTCACCATGAACCACACATTCACCCACTTATTCACCAATAACCACACATTCACCTTCTTATTCACCATGAACCACACATTCACCCACTTATTCACCATGAACCACACATTCACCCACTTATTCACCAATAACCACACATTCACCCACTTATTCACCAATAACCACACATTCACCCACTTATTCACCAATAACCACACATTCACCTACTTATTCACCATGACCCACACATTCACCCACTTATTCACCAATAACCACACATTCACCCACTTATTCACCAATAACCACACATTCACCCACTTATTCACCAATAACCACACATTCACCTACTTATTCACCATGAACCACACATTCACCCACTTATTCACCAATAACCACACATTCACCTACTTATTCACCATGAACCACACATTCACCTAATTATTCACCATGAACCAAACATTCACCTACTTATTCACCATGAAACACACATTCACCTACTTATTCACCATGAAACACACATTCACCTAATTATTCACCATGAACCAAACATTCACCTACTTATTCACCAATAACCACACATTCACGCACTTATTCACCATGAACCAAACATTCACCTACTTATTCACCAATAACCACACATTCACGCACTTATTCACCATGAACCAAACATTCACCTACTTATTCACCATGAAACACACATTCACCTACTTATTCACCATGAAACACACATTCACCTAATTATTCACCATGAACCACACATTCACGCACTTATTCACCATGAACCACACATTCACCCACTTATTCACCATGAACCACACATTCACCTTCTTATTCACCATGAACCACACATTCACCTACTTATTCACCATGAAACACACATTCACCTACTTATTCACCATGAAACACACATTTACCTAATTATTCACCATGAACCACACATTCACCTACTTATTCACCAATAACCACACATTCACCTACTTATTCACCATGAACCACAAATTCACCTACCTATTCACCATGAACCACACATTCACCTACTTATTCACCATGAACCACACATTCACACACTTATTCACCATGAACCACACATTCACCTACTTATTCACCATGAACCACACATTCACCTACTTATTCACCATGAACTACACATTCACCCACTTATTCACCATGAACCACACATTCACCGACTTATTCACCATGAACCACACATTCACCTACTTATTCACCAATAACCACACATTCACCTACTTATTCACCATGAACCACACATTCATCCACTTATTCACCATGAACCACACATTCATCCACTTATTCACCATGAACCACACATTCACCTACTTATTCACCATGAACCACACATTCACCTACTTATTCACCATGAACCACACATTCACCTACTTATTCACCATGAACCACACATTCACCTACTTATTTACCATGAACCACACATCACGTACTTATTCACCATGAACCACACATTCATCCACTTATTCACCATGAACCACACATTCACCTACTTATTCACCATGAACCACACATTCACCTACTTATTCACCATGAACCACACATCACGTACTTATTCACCAATAACCACACATGCACCTACTTATTTACCATGAACCACACATGCACCTACTTATTTACCATGAACCACACAATTCACCTACTTATTTACTTACGACTATATAGAAAGTTATTTATAAATATCGATTACTACTACTACTACTAACACTACTACTACTACTATTAATACAACTACACCTACTATTATTACTACTATTAATAAAATTACTAATCGTCGTACAATTAATACTCCGATTACTACTACTACTACTACTACTACTATTAATACTACTACTACTACTACTACTATTACTACTATTAATGCAACTACTAATACAGCTACTACAACTACGACTACTACTACTACTACTACTACTACTACTACTACTACTACTACTATTAATACAACGACTATTGCTCAAACAAGAACTCCTACAAATACTACTACTTATACAACTACTACTATTATTACTGCACTACTATTACTACTACAAGTACTACTACTAATACTACTACTAGTAGTAGTACTAGTAGGATAGTGCCACCACTTAAACAGCCCAAATTATTAATTAATTTATCGTCGGGTTGACCAGCGAACTAGGTCTTTAGCTCAAGTCTTTCACGAACTGGCCGACCATGCCTGCTGTTTGATTTAAGTGATTTGGGCAGGAATTTGTAAATTGTTCAGTGTGCCGGAGATAAGTCGCCTACTCTTCGTGAAATACACCATGGGATCTTCAAGTCCACAAACCATTCCATTTGTGGGACGGCAAAAAATCGATGCCTCAATCGATCCGATCGATGCGTCGCCTGACAGGGCGATAGTTGAAACTGTGTCCGGATTCCAACCTAGGCTGGACAGCTTAAAGGTGAGTGAGCACACCTTGATGCTATACTACCATTTCCACTTGTTACTAGAACTTTCTTTTGTATTCCTATTAAAAGCTTTCATTAAATTTGTGAAACGAGATCTTTCTTACCAGCACCTTGCAATTCCCTGATTATAACTCCATCTATAATTGACGGTTAAAACACCTTTCCTTCCATTGAAGTTCAACTTAATTGTCTCGAATTCATCAATTTCTTATCTCGTTTATAAAATAGTGAAACTATTTGGCTAAATCGCTAAAACGAACGAGAGGGCTGCGATCGGAGATCGCTATGGTTCCCTGTGGAGCCAACTCGTAATATTAGCCAATTGGTAGCACTTGAAATTCTGCCTCATAATGAAAAAAACGTTTTTTGCCCAAACAGTGAGAAACTATGGACACCAAAGCTAAACATCTTGGGCCAATTTTACCAAATGTGTTTAGTGACCGTTTTACTGACATACATTTAACCCTTAAACGGTGACAAAAGCATCTTTGTACGCACACAGGTAATTACCTGTTTAAATAGCAATTTACGAAGAGAGATAAACAGCTGATTAGTGGTACACTTCAAAAAAGCTGATTACCCTGTCAAACCGCTCTGCGGTGCTTAATGCCTCCTTCTGGGAACCAAAATCAAAAAACGAAATAATGGAAAAATTAAACAATATTGAAAAATATTTAACGAATTGTTTTTTGTTTTTTTAATTGGAAAAAAATTAAATGTATCAGTATAATGTTGTTATATCCATTATCAATACAGTTTCAGCATTATGTTGTTTGACTAATATCAGGGGAGGCACAAAGTGCCCCTCCCTTAATATAAGGGATCGTTTCTCTGTTTGCAGCTTTAACATGGGGACTGAAAATACCTTTCTCATCTTCTACTCGACAAAATCGGCTGCAAATTTCAGAAGTAAATGATTTGTACATCGAGGTGATATGTTCCAAATTTCAGAAGTAAATACTTTGTACATCGAGGTGATATGTTCCAAATTTCAGAAGTAAATGATTTGTACATCGAGGTGATATGTTCCAAATTTCAGAAATAAATACTTTGTACATCGAGGTGATATGTTCCAAATTTCAGAAGTAAATACTTTGTACATCGAGGTGATATGTTCCAAATTTCAGAAATAAATACTTTGTACATCGAGGTGATATGTTCCAAATTTCAGAAGTAAATACTTTGTACATCGAGGTGATATGTTCCAAATTTCAGAAGTAAATGCTTTGTACATCGAGGTAATATGCTCCAAATTTCAGAAGTAAATACTTTGTACATCGAGGTGATATGTTCCAAATTTCAGAAGTAAATGATTTGTACATCGAGGTAATATGCTCCAAATTTCAGAAGTAAATACTTTGTACATCGAGGTGATATGTTCCAAATTTCAGAAATAAATACTTTGTTCATCGAGGTGATATGTTCCAAATTTCAGAAGTAAATGCTTTGTACATCGAGGTGATATGTTCCAAATTTCAGAAGTAAATGCTTTGTACATCGAGGTGATATGTTCCAAATTTTAGAAGTAAATACTTTGTACATCGAGGTGATATGTTCCAAATTTCAGAAGTAAATGCTTTGTACATCGAGGTGATATGTTCCAAATTTCAGAAGTAAATGCTTTGTACATCGAGGTGATATGTTCCAAATTTCAGAAGTAAATACTTTGTACATCGAGGTGATAGTTCCAAATTTCAGAAGTAAATGCTTTATACATCGAGGTGATATGTTCCAAATTTCAGAAGTAAATGCTTTGTACATCGAGGTAATATGCTCCAAATTTCAGAAGTAAATGCTTTGTACATCGAGGTAATATGCTCCAAATTTCAGAAGTAAATGCTTTATACATCGAGGTGATATGTTCCAAATTTCAGAAGTAAATGCTTTATACATCGAGGTGATATGTTCCAAATTTCAGAAGTAAATGCTTTGGACATCGAGGTGATATGTTCCAAATTTCAGAAGTAAATACTTTGTACATCGAGGTGATAGTTCCAAATTTCAGAAGTAAATGCTTTATACATCGAGGTGATATGTTCCAAATTTCAGAAGTAAATGCTTTGTACATCGAGGTAATATGCTCCAAATTTCAGAAGTAAATACTTTGTACATCGAGGTGATATGTTCCAAATTTCAGAAGTAAATGCTTTGTACGTTGAAGTAATATGCTCCAAATTTCAGAAGTAAATGCTTTGTACGTTGAAGTAATATGTTCCAAATTTCAGAAGTAAATGCTTTGGACATCGAGGTGATATGTTCCAAATTTCAGAAGTAAATGCTTTGTACATCGAGGTGATATGTTCCAAATTTCAGAAGTAAATACTTTGTTCATCGAGGTGATATGTTCCAAATTTCAGAAGTAAATGCTTTGTACATCGAGGTGATATGTTCCAAATTTCAGAAGCAAATGATTTGTACATCGAGGTGATATGTTCCAAATTTCAGAAGTAAATACTTTGTACATCGAGGTAATATGTTCCAAATTTCAGAAGTAAATACTTTGTACATCGAGGTGATATGTTCCAAATTTCAGAAGCAAATGATTTGTACATCGAGGTGATATGTTCCAAATTTCAGAAGCAAATGCTTTGTACATCGAGGTAATATGCTCCAAATTTCAGAAGTAAATACTTTGTACATCGAGGTAATATGCTCCAAATTTCAGAAGTAAATACTTTGTTCATCGAGGTGATATGTTCCAAATTTCAGAAGCAAATGATTTGTACATCGAGGTGATATGTTCCAAATTTCAGAAGCAAATGCTTTGTACATCGAGGTAATATGCTCCAAATTTCAGAAGTAAATACTTTGTACATCGAGGTAATATGCTCCAAATTTCAGAAGTAAATACTTTGTTCATCGAGGTGATATGTTCCAAATTTCAGAAGCAAATGATTTGTACATCGAGGTGATATGTTCCAAATTTCAGAAGTAAATACTTTGTTCATCGAGGTGATATGTTCCAAATTTCAGAAGTAAACACTTTGTACATCGAGGTGATATGTTCCAAATTTCAGAAGTAAACGCTTTGTACATCGAGGTGATATGTTCCAAATTTCAGAAGTAAATGCTTTGTACATCGAGGTGATATGTTCCAAATTTCAGAAGTAAATGATTTGTACATCGAGGTAATATGTTCCAAATTTCAGAAGTAAATGATTTGTACATCGAGGTAATATGTTCCAAATTTCAGAAGTAAATGCTTTGTACGTTGAAGTAATATGTTCCAAATTTCAGAAGTAAATGCTTTGGACATCGAGGTGATATCTTCCAAATTTCAGAAGCAAATGCTTTGTACATCGAGGTAATATGCTCCAAATTTCAGAAGTAAATACTTTGTTCATCGAGGTGATATGTTCCAAATTTCAGAAGTAAACACTTTGTACATCGAGGTGATATGTTCCAAATTTCAAAAGTAAACACTTTGTACATCGAGGTGATATGTTCCAAATTTCAGAAGTAAATGCTTTGTACATCGAGGTGATATGTTCCAAATTTCAGAAGTAAATGATTTGTACATCGAGGTAATATGTTCCAAATTTCAGAAGTAAATGATTTGTACATCGAGGTAATATGTTCCACATATCAGAAGTAAATGCTTTGTACGTTGAAGTAAAATGCTCCAAATTTCAGAAGTAAATGCTTTGTACGTTGAAGTAATATGTTCCAAATTTCAGAAGTAAATGCTTTGGACATCGAGGTGATATGTTCCAAATTTCAGAAGTAAATGCTTTGTACATCGAGGTGATATGTTCCAAATTTCAGAAGTAAATACTTTGTACATCGAGGTGATAGTTCCAAATTTCAGAAGTAAATGCTTTATACATCGAGGTGATATGTTCCAAATTTCAGAAGTAAATGCTTTATACATCGAGGTGATATGTTCCAAATTTCAGAAGTAAATGCTTTGGACATCGAGGTGATATGTTCCAAATTTCAGAAGTAAATACTTTGTACATCGAGGTGATAGTTCCAAATTTCAGAAGTAAATGCTTTATACATCGAGGTGATATGTTCCAAATTTCAGAAGTAAATGCTTTGTACATCGAGGTAATATGCTCCAAATTTCAGAAGTAAATACTTTGTACATCGAGGTGATATGTTCCAAATTTCAGAAGTAAATGCTTTGTACGTTGAAGTAATATGCTCCAAATTTCAGAAGTAAATGCTTTGTACGTTGAAGTAATATGTTCCAAATTTCAGAAGTAAATGCTTTGGACATCGAGGTGATATGTTCCAAATTTCAGAAGTAAATGCTTTGTACATCGAGGTGATATGTTCCAAATTTCAGAAGTAAATACTTTGTACATCGAGGTGATAGTTCCAAATTTCAGAAGTAAATGCTTTATACATCGAGGTGATATGTTCCAAATTTCAGAAGTGAATGCTTTATACATCGAGGTGATATGTTCCAAATTTCAGAAGTAAATGCTTTGTACATCGAGGTGATATGTTCCAAATTTCAGAAGTAAATACTTTGTACATCGAGGTGATAGTTCCAAATTTCAGAAGTAAATGCTTTATACATCGAGGTGATATGTTCCAAATTTCAGAAGTAAATGCTTTATACATCGAGGTGATATGTTCCAAATTTCAGAAGTAAATGCTTTGTACATCGAGGTGATATGTTCCAAATTTCAGAAGCAAATGATTTGTACATCGAGGTAATATGTTCCAAATTTCAGAAGTAAATGATTTGTACATCGAGGTAATATGTTCCAAATTTCAGAAGTAAATGCTTTGTACGTTGAAGTAAAATGCTCCAAATTTCAGAAGTAAATACTTTGTACATCGAGGTAATATGTTCCAAATTTCAGAAGTAAATGCTTTGTACGTTGAAGTAATATGCTCCAAATTTCAGAAGTAAACACTTTGTACATCGAGGTAATATGTTCCAAATTTCAGAAGTAAATGCTTTGTACATCGAGGTGATATGTTCCAAATTTCAGAAGTAAATGCTTTATACATCGAGGTGATATGCTCCAAATTTCAGAAGTAAATACTTTGTACATTGAGCTAATATGTTCCAAATTTCAGAAGTAAATACTTTGTACATTCAGGTAATATGTTCCAAATTTCAGAAGTAAATGATTTGTACATCGAGGTGATATGTTCCAAATTTCAGAAGTAAATGCTTTGTACATCGAGGTAATATGCTCCAAATTTCAGAAGTAAATACTTTGTACATCGAGGTGATATGTTCCAAATTTCAGAAGTACATGCTTTGTACATCGAGGTGATATGTTCCGAATTTCAGAAGTAAATACTTTGTACATCGAGGTAATATGTTCCAAATTTCAGAAGTAAATGCTTTGTACATCAAGGTAATATGTTCCAAATTTCAGAAGGAAATGCTTTGTACATCGAGGTAATATGTTCCAAATTTCAGAAGTAAATACTTTGTACATCGAGGTGATATGTTCCAAATTTCAGAAGTACATGCTTTGTACATCGAGGTGATATGTTCCAAATTTCAGAAGTACATGCTTTGTACATCGAGGTGATATGTTCCAAATTTCAGAAGTAAATACTTTGTACATCGAGGTAATATGTTCCAAATTTCAGAAGTAAATGCTTTGTACATCAAGGTAATATGTTCCAAATTTCAGAAGGAAATGCTTTGTACATCGAGGTAATATGTTCCAAATTTCAGAAGTAAATACTTTGTACATCGAGGTAATATGCTCCAAATTTCAGAAGTAAATACTTTGTACATCGAGGTGATATGTTCCAAATTTCAGAAGTAAATGATTTGTACATCGAGGTGATATGTTCCAAATTTCAGAAGTAAATACTTTGTACATCGAGGTGATATGTTCCAAATTTCAGAAGTAAATGATTTGTACATCGAGGTAATATGTTCCAAATTTCAGAAGTAAATGATTTGTACATCGAGGTGATATGTTCCAAATTTCAGAAGTAAATACTTTGTACATCGAGGTGATATGTTCCAAATTTCAGAAGTAAATACTTTGTACATCGAGGTAATATGTTCCAAATTTCAGAAGTAAATGATTTGTACATCGAGGTGATATGTTCCAAATTTCAGAAATAAATACTTTGTTCATCGAGGTGATATGTTCCAAATTTCAGAAGTAAATACTTTGTACATCGAGGTGATATGTTCCAAATTTCAGAAGTAAATGCTTTGTACATCGAGGTGATATGTTCCAAATTTCAGAAGTAAATACTTTGTACATCGAGGTGATATGTTCCAAATTTCAGAAGTAAATGCTTTGTACATCGAGGTGATATGTTCCAAATTTCAGAAGTAAATACTTTGTACATCGAGGTGATATGTTCCAAATTTCAGAAGTAAATGCTTTGTTCATCGAGGTGATATGTTCCAAATTTCAGAAGTAAATGCTTTGTACATCGAGGTGATATGTTCCAAATTTCAGAAGTAAATACTTTGTTCATCGAGGTGATATGTTCCAAATTTCAGAAGTAAATGCTTTGTACATCGAGGTGATATGTTCCAAATTTCAGAAGCAAATGATTTGTACATCGAGGTGATATGTTCCAAATTTCAGAAGTAAATACTTTGTACATCGAGGTAATATGTTCCAAATTTCAGAAGTAAATGCTTTGTACATCGAGGTGATATGTTCCAAATTTCAGAAGTAAATACTTTGTACATCGAGGTGATATGTTCCAAATTTCAGAAGTAAATACTTTGTACATCGAGGTAATATGTTCCAAATTTCAGAAGTAAATACTTTGTACATCGAGGTGATATGTTCCAAATTTCAGAAGCAAATGATTTGTACATCGAGGTGATATGTTCCAAATTTCAGAAGCAAATGCTTTGTACATCGAGGTAATATGCTCCAAATTTCAGAAGTAAATACTTTGTTCATCGAGGTGATATGTTCCAAATTTCAGAAGCAAATGATTTGTACATCGAGGTGATATGTTCCAAATTTCAGAAGCAAATGCTTTGTACATCGAGGTAATATGCTCCAAATTTCAGAAGTAAATACTTTGTACATCGAGGTAATATGCTCCAAATTTCAGAAGTAAATACTTTGTTCATCGAGGTGATATGTTCCAAATTTCAGAAGCAAATGATTTGTACATCGAGGTGATATGTTCCAAATTTCAGAAGTAAATACTTTGTTCATCGAGGTGATATGTTCCAAATTTCAGAAGTAAACACTTTGTACATCGAGGTGATATGTTCCAAATTTCAGAAGTAAACGCTTTGTACATCGAGGTGATATGTTCCAAATTTCAGAAGTAAATGCTTTGTACATCGAGGTGATATGTTCCAAATTTCAGAAGTAAATGATTTGTACATCGAGGTAATATGTTCCAAATTTCAGAAGTAAATGATTTGTACATCGAGGTAATATGTTCCAAATTTCAGAAGTAAATGCTTTGTACGTTGAAGTAATATGTTCCAAATTTCAGAAGTAAATGCTTTGGACATCGAGGTGATATCTTCCAAATTTCAGAAGCAAATGCTTTGTACATCGAGGTGATATGTTCCAAATTTCAGAAGTAAACACTTTGTACATCGAGGTGATATGTTCCAAATTTCAAAAGTAAACACTTTGTACATCGAGGTGATATGTTCCAAATTTCAGAAGTAAATGCTTTGCACATCGAGGTGATATGTTCCAAATTTCAGAAGTAAATGATTTGTACATCGAGGTAATATGTTCCAAATTTCAGAAGTAAATGATTTGTACATCGAGGTAATATGTTCCAAATTTCAGAAGTAAATGCTTTGTACGTTGAAGTAATATGTTCCAAATTTCAGAAGTAAATGCTTTGGACATCGAGGTGATATCTTCCAAATTTCAGAAGCAAATGCTTTGTACATCGAGGTGATATGTTCCAAATTTCAGAAGTAAACACTTTGTACATCGAGGTGATATGTTCCAAATTTCAAAAGTAAACACTTTGTACATCGAGGTGATATGTTCCAAATTTCAGAAGTAAATGCTTTGTACATCGAGGTGATATGTTCCAAATTTCAGAAGTAAATGATTTGTACATCGAGGTAATATGTTCCAAATTTCAGAAGTAAATGATTTGTACATCGAGGTAATATGTTCCAAATTTCAGAAGTAAATGCTTTGTACGTTGAAGTAATATGCTCCAAATTTCAGAAGTAAATGCTTTGTACGTTGAAGTAATATGTTCCAAATTTCAGAAGTAAATGCTTTGGACATCGAGGTGATATGTTCCAAATTTCAGAAGTAAATGCTTTGTACATCGAGGTGATATGTTCCAAATTTCAGAAGTAAATACTTTGTACATCGAGGTGATATGTTCCAAATTTCAGAAGTAAATGCTTTGTACATCGAGGTGATATGTTCCAAATTTCAGAAGTAAATGCTTTATACATCGAGGTGATATGTTCCAAATTTCAGAAGTAAATGCTTTATACATCGAGGTGATATGTTCCAAATTTCAGAAGTAAATGCTTTGGACATCGAGGTGATATGTTCCAAATTTCAGAAGTAAATGCTTTATACATCGAGGTGATATTGTTACTGATACGACTTTGATGGTATGGTGGGCCGAGCGGGATGGCCGCCGTATCCGTACAAGTTACCCGATTGTGCCCGAATGTTAACTAATCGCGCTACGCTGGCTCAATAAGAAAAAGAAGACACCCGGCTGGATTATAATGACACAATACGACACCAGGGGTTCAGTTCTCAAGTATATTCGTACGGAAAAAGGTTAGATTACAGGGACAAGAGGGAAACATAGGAAGGTGGGCACTTAGACACAACCTTATATTAACCCTAGACAGACCACAGATAAACGGGACAACGCTGACTCACACGGGATTTGATGGCAAGGAAAGCGGCAGTCGATGGCTCAGGTGCACCTGGCTCAGGGACAGAATCACGTACGGTGGTGTCCAGCAGATGCGTGAAGGTCGCTCAGCGCTCGTGGGTCGCGACTTTGGTGGAGATGCCGGGGAGGTCGCTCAGCGCTCGGGAGGGTGGCGTCTTGTCCTTCCAAGCTCGGGGCGCATCTGACGTCACGTCCGGCGCGGGGCCGCGTATATCCGGCGGGGAGTCACGCCCTCGCTCGTTAGCTCCGCCCCATATGGCATCGGCCCATGGCTTCTCATTGGGTGCGGGGGTTACCGGCTCCGCCCTTGACGAGGGGCCGACAGGGAGCCCCCTTCTGGGTAACCCCGTCGAGCACATGTTCAATGGCGGCCAACCGAGCCGGAGTGAGGACGCAAAGCCGCTGTTGTTGTGGTTGTTGTTGGAGCTTGAGATGATGGGAAGAGATGCGGGGAGGTATGGGAAGGTCCTAAACTCCTACTGGTGCCATATCATCACATTCTGGTGCAACGAAGAGTCATAATTAATGGAAACAAGTCCTTAACTGACATAGATTAAGAATAACTAGCAAGATGTCCTATAATTGTCTACGTGTGGTGCGGGGGACCTGGGCACGACATTTAATGGGGGAATGAAGGGGAAGATCGGCTCTAATGGGTGTTGTTTACAGACAATGGGACTAGGGAATGGGGTAAGGGGAGAGTTGGGGAGTATCGGAGAAGATAGGGGAATATTTACAAGCGGATATGGAGGTCAAATTCCATATTCGCAACATTGCACCCTTCTCTACCCTCGGGGCGTCCCGACCCGATAAATTTTTACCTACTTTAGTGTGGCACGCAATGTAGTTCCCTCTACTATTAACTCTACCCTGAGTGCGACAGTTTTATAGATATTCACAAATGAGTAAATATGTCCCCCTGCGACGTTGCACCCTTCTCCTCTCAGAAACACACCCACAGGATAACCGAATCCGGAAAGAATTCTCAAACTAAACATACAGCCGGTAGGGAGCATTATTTACAAGACTACGCTGCTATTTACACTACGATCCAGGACCTGTTTTTGGAGGAACACATGCAGATGTTATGCATAGAGAGAGCGCGCTTGCCAACATCGATACACCAACCCACGAGTGCTCTGTGGCCGACGGCCTTTAATAACGTGCAGAGCACCCTTTCCGAGCATCAACAGCACCACCCCACCACCAATCGGTGCAGTCACCATTGTTCAATGAAATAAAAATAACTTCAACAACCCCTAACCCTGCAGGTGTCTCTTGCTCTTCTTGTGGTGCACTTGGTGTTAACTAAAAGTGGTTCACCTGTATGGCATAGGTGCCACGTTGACCCATAGGTCCATCCCCGGGTGGTGCTTGGCCGCAAACGAACTGCGGTCCATTGTGGGTGGCCACAAACATTGCGGTCCATATGGTGTATCGATCCCGGCAGCAAACAGCGAAAGTGCAGGCCCACAACTGCATAGCCAGCACCTCTCTCTCCTCTCTCTCTACCCCAAAGCCAGATCCTCGGAGGTGGGAGACAAAAGAAAAGACAAGTGAGTAAGGTGGTAAGGGCACAAAAGTGCACGCAATGTAAGATGATGCACACTGGGGGCACATGGGAACCAGGTGAGACAGGTACGTTTCTATCGTACGCCCCCCCCCCCCCCCACCAGGTAACCTACATGGCCCCTCCCTTACCCCTTACTGTATCCACACAACACAACACTACCCATAAACATCTACTTTACAAATCAACAAACATCCCTACTGTCTTCCCCGTTCCTCCCATAAACCAAATTCGTCTTCTCTCCCTGCTAACCAATCAAATTTGCCATTTTCAACTTTCATCAAAATTTGCCATCTCCAACTCAACATCATAATTTGCCATCACCAATTCATCATCAGTCCCTCCTAGGGAGGGAGAGATGGAATCACCCCAATGTCTCATCCACGTCGTGATGCGTCTCACAAATCCACACAGCGATTCATCTTTTCTGCAACACAAACAAAGAAAACACAGGTGTGGAGTCATCATCATCACCACAGGTAAGTGGCTGCGTATGGTGCGACAGGTTCATCAATCCTAACTATTTCCTAAATGACTTTAACAACTTTACACTACCCGGGGTCTCTCTCCGGCCAAACCATTGGCCCTCTTACACTATGGGTTCTAAAAACCAATTCCCATTGACCAAACTGTGGCGCTCTTCAATTTGGGGTCTCACTCCCCCGATTCATCTCCCGGTGCCCTCGTACAATTTCTGGGCTGCGACGTGTACCTCTCCCAGTGGGTCTACCCACCTGCACACCTCCACCACTGCAGTTGCCTCCGAGCTTACCTGCTCCTTACCCTAACCTAACTACCAGGGGAAGGCCCTCTGGCTCTCTCCCCACTCCGTGCCCTCTCTGGCACTGGGCTGCCCGATCCACACCCGGGATCCTCAGGCACCCACTCACAACTACCGGCTCCCAGAGCCCACCTGCGGCCTCACCTGGCCGACATCCTCACAGTGGTGGAGTGCCCAACCAACTACACACACTAACAGGCTACACGCCCAGCCATTTCCACAACACTAATGCACCCATTCACAACACCATTCTGCAACCGCACCACAAATGCCAATATCCAACCACAATTTACCTGCACCCTCTACCTAACACTTACACTACCCGCCCCGGGTATCCGTGATGGGGGTCCACTCTTCCCCCATTCACACCTTCGCACCATGCACACCACTCCGTACCACTTACTCCAACTCTCTCCACACACCTGTACTTGCACACCTGTGCTCTCCTTCTTGGTGCCGCCTGCACCCTTCTCTCCCCAAGCGCATTCGCGCTGATCCACACACTCACTACTCACTCACTGCTCCACACACCTGTCCAGTTGCACACCTGTGCAATCACACCTGTTCAATTCTCACAAACACGGCATCATCTCAGCTAACTACTCCCTTCTGAAACTTGCGCTTCCCAGTCGTCCCTTTAACTATTGCGCTCCCTCGTCATTATCATCCATACTAATCTACCTGCGTCCCCACTACAGGTATCAGTCACTAACTAAACTTAACGTTACCTAATGTCATCTTCTAGATCCCTACACACCATATCCTAACCCACCCGGGCTAGTTTTCACTGCCATACACCCCATAAACTATTGCTCCTTTGCCCCACTCATGGGAAGGATGGTGGATTTGCCATCCCACCACATCGGGGGTCTCTCACTACCAATTTTGCACATCAAATTTCAACAAATCAAAAATTTGCCAATCACTACTCATCATCTGCCAATCACTACTGCCAATCCCTTGCCAATCATCAAATTTTGTTTTTCTCTAATTTTGGGTCCAAAACACTAACCTCATCACCCAGTCTACTCACTAATACCTCTCGGTGCGCCAATCCCTGTCCAAAGCCCGGCTTCGTAAAGCCAAGCAATGGATGCTGGTTGTTTTGTGCCAGCGGCTGGATGCGTCCGGCACTCGGTGCAGGGAAGGAGGTTTACCCGGGCCGAGATCCCACGCATCACCTCGGCGTGGAGCCACCCAATGTCCCGATCTCGACCTGCCGGCACGTCTCACCAAAAAGTGGTCGCCATGACGACCCTTCCTATCCTGCCGCCCGCTCCGCCTGGTGGAGCACGGACGCGGCCGTTCAAAGCGAGGCCCAGCACGCACCGAGGGCCCGATTCGGCTAAAAGTCGCTCTAACCTCTAACCCGTGTAACGTCGATGCTTCACCTGCATGCTTACACCCCGCAGCCCGTTCCTTGCTCACACATCCAGCCGTGCCCATGCTCCTCGTACCTTTCCTTACACACCCAGGTACACTCATTCCACTCACAGCCTTGGTCACACACCTGACCACCGAACATTTTGGCACACATTCGTTCGTAGCACACCTCACCAAAACACCTCTTCGCGCCCCCTCCTCGGTCACCTCCTCTGTGACAATCACAGGTGTGCTCTCATTCGCACACCCAACCACGTGCCTCACCACCAACTCCAGCGTGCATTCCCACTCACGCTCTACCATTCCAGGTGTGCATCCTTCCATCCCAGGTGTACATCCTCGCTCACCTGTCACAACTAACTCACGCTCCATGTCACTCTCACTACTTTCACCTCCACTCGTGACAACGCACTCACCCTTACTCTTGACAGCACACTCTTTCCCCATGCACCTGTCCGTCACACACCTTTCTCGCGCACACTCTCCCGTTACACCCTCTGTAACACTCACCACAGGTGGACACTCTTCCTTACTTCTGACAGCGCACTCTTTCCTCATGCACCTGTCCGTCACACACCTTTCTCGCGCACACTCTCCCGTCACACCCTCTGTAACACTCACCACCCCGCGCTTCCACGTGCTCCCTCGCACACGCGCTACGACCGACTCATTCTCGCCAGCACCCTCACTACTCCTTGGCACGCACTTTTTCCTCACACACCCCAGAGTCGGACTTTCTCGCACACCTCCTTTTTCGCACACCAGACCTGTCGCACACTTCACCCACGGCCTCTCACGAACACCCGGGTCTATCTCGACCCCCAAGCTTATTAAATCACCTGGCGCATCATACGCACGACCATATTGGTCACCACTTACACCGGGTCCTCTTTCTCTTCGCTTCTCCTCCATCACCTGCGAATCCCTCATCCGGTTAATGAGCACATCATCACGATCCGAACACAGACTTTGGACCAATTCTTTTACTTCCTCCTTTATCTCTTTCTTATCCTCTCTCCGTCGCTTCTTAATTTCGCTCACCCCTTCTTCCACTTCCTCTAATTTTTGCTTCATCTCCTTCATCTCTTCGTGCGCCCCTTTAAGTTCTTCCTCTAACTCCACTTTATTTTTTTCTATGTGCTCCCGCACCTCCCGCTCTTTAACCTCCATTACCTCTACCACCTTGTCCATTTTCCTCGTCAGGTCCTCATGTACCGTCTGGCACTCTTTTTTAACTACCCCTACGTCCTTTTTCATCTCCTTCTGTGTCGATTTTAAACCCTCTATTACCGCTGTGTTCTTCTTTACCTGGTCCCCCAACTCCTTTTGTCCCACTGTCAGTTGTTCTACTCCCAGCGTCAACTCCTCTATACCACCTTGCAATTTTACAGTCCCCTTTCTCACCTCTTTCTCCATGCGCTCCTTACAGTGCCTCACCTCCTCGCGCACTCCTCCGACCTCCTCACTCACTCCTCTTCGGATCTCCTCTCCCATCACTTGCATCTCCTGCCCAGATGCCACCCTCATCTGCTCCATTTCCTCCCTGTGAGCATCCAGTTTGGTTTCTACCCCCATTCTGACCCCCTCTATCTGCTGCTCCATTTGTTTAACTTCCCTTTCCGCTTGGTCCCTCATGTCCCTCAATTTGCCTTCCATACTGTTTTCTAACCCCTCTAACCCTTTTTGCATCCCTTCCATTTGATTCTCTTGAGCGGCCATTCTGTTTTCTACCCCCGTTAACCCATTTTTCACTTCTTTTATCCCGTTGTCTAACCCCTCAAAATTATTGTCTAACTTCCCAATTTTCTTGTCTAACTCCTCAAAATTATTGTCTAACTTCCCAATTTTCTTGTCTAACTCCTCAAAATTATTGTCTAACTTCTCAATTTTCTTGTCTAACTCCTCAAAATTATTGTCTAACCCCTCACCGGTACCCCTCGCTTCGTCCCTCATTACCCCCATTTGCTCACTCTGAGCCCTCGCTTCGTCCCTCATTACCCCCATTTGGTTTCCCATTACCCCCATTTGGTTTTCCAACCGCTCACTATTAGCCCTCGTTTCCTCCCTCATTTTCTCGCTATTCTGGGCCATAAGGGCCTTCATTTGTATGAAAAAAAGGCCCCAATCCATCGGGGGCGCTGCCACGGTCGCTGGCGCGGTGATCAGCGAGGCGCCATTTTGCGCGCCCGCTTCTTCGTGCGTGACGGCGCTATTTTGCGAACCTGCCGCCCTCACTGCTTCGCTCTCCTCCTGTCCCTCATTTTGGTCCTGGATCGACCCTACCTCACTCTCCCCTACCGGACCCCAGCCGTCTTGATCCGCCATAGCGCGACTTGCAAAATTCGAGTTTCGTAAAACAAAACAAATTTCGGCCGCTCCAAATTTTGACCAAATTTTTTTTTTTCCTCTATTCGTTTTTTTTTTTCTTCAAAATTTGGTCGGGCCTCGAATCTCACTCCCGACACCAATTGTTACTGATACGACTTTGATGGTATGGTGGGCCGAGCGGGATGGCCGCCGTATCCGTACAAGTTACCCGATTGTGCCCGAATGTTAACTAATCGCGCTACGCTGGCTCAATAAGAAAAAGAAGACACCCGGCTGGATTATAATGACACAATACGACACCAGGGGTTCAGTTCTCAAGTATATTCGTACGGAAAAAGGTTAGATTACAGGGACAAGAGGGAAACATAGGAAGGTGGGCACTTAGACACAACCTTATATTAACCCTAGACAGACCACAGATAAACGGGACAACGCTGACTCACACGGGATTTGATGGCAAGGAAAGCGGCAGTCGATGGCTCAGGTGCACCTGGCTCAGGGACAGAATCACGTACGGTGGTGTCCAGCAGATGCGTGAAGGTCGCTCAGCGCTCGTGGGTCGCGACTTTGGTGGAGATGCCGGGGAGGTCGCTCAGCGCTCGGGAGGGTGGCGTCTTGTCCTTCCAAGCTCGGGGCGCATCTGACGTCACGTCCGGCGCGGGGCCGCGTATATCCGGCGGGGAGTCACGCCCTCGCTCGTTAGCTCCGCCCCATATGGCATCGGCCCATGGCTTCTCATTGGGTGCGGGGGTTACCGGCTCCGCCCTTGACGAGGGGCCGACAGGGAGCCCCCTTCTGGGTAACCCCGTCGAGCACATGTTCAATGGCGGCCAACCGAGCCGGAGTGAGGACGCAAAGCCGCTGTTGTTGTGGTTGTTGTTGGAGCTTGAGATGATGGGAAGAGATGCGGGGAGGTATGGGAAGGTCCTAAACTCCTACTGGTGCCATATCATCACATTCTGGTGCAACGAAGAGTCATAATTAATGGAAACAAGTCCTTAACTGACATAGATTAAGAATAACTAGCAAGATGTCCTATAATTGTCTACGTGTGGTGCGGGGGACCTGGGCACGACATTTAATGGGGGAATGAAGGGGAAGATCGGCTCTAATGGGTGTTGTTTACAGACAATGGGACTAGGGAATGGGGTAAGGGGAGAGTTGGGGAGTATCGGAGAAGATAGGGGAATATTTACAAGCGGATATGGAGGTCAAATTCCATATTCGCAACAATATGTTCCAAATTTCAGAAGTACATGCTTTGTACATCGAGGTAATATGTTCCAAATTTCAGAAGTAAATACTTTGTACATCGAGGTGATATGTTCCAAATTTCAGAAGTAAATACTTTGTACATCGAGGTGATATGTTCCAAATTTCAGAAGCAAATGATTTGTACATCGAGGTAATATGCTCCAAATTTCAGAAGTAAATACTTTGTACATCGAGGTGATATGTTCCAAACTTCAGAAGTAAATACTTTGTACATCGAGGTGATATGTTCCAAATTTCAGAAGTAAATGATTTGTACATCGAGGTAATATGTTCCAAATTTCAGAAGTAAATACTTTGTGCATCGAGGTGATATGTTCCAAATTTCAGAAGTAAATACTTTGTACATCGAGGTGATATGTTCCAAATTTCAGAAGTAAATACTTTGTACATCGAGGTGATATGTTCCAAATTTCAGAAGTAAATGCTTTGTACATCGAGGTGATATGTTCCAAATTTCAGAAGTAAATGATTTGTACATCGAGGTAATATGTTCCAAATTTCAGAAGTAAATGCTTTGTACGTTGAAGTAATATGCTCCAAATTTCAGAAGTAAATGCTTTGTATGTTGAAGTAATATGTTCCAAATTTCAGAAGTAAATGATTTGTACATCAAGGTAATATGTTCCAAATTTCAGAAGTAAATTATTTGTACATCGAGGTAATATGTTCCAAATTTCAGAAGTAAATACTTTGTACATCGAGGTAATATGTTCCAAATTTTAGAAGTAAATGATTTGTACATCGAGGTAATATGTTCCACATTTCAGAAGTAAATGCTTTGTACATCGAGGTAATATGTTCCAAATTTCAGAAGTAAATACTTTGTACATCGAGGTAATATGTTCCACATTTCAGAAGTAAATACTTTGTACATCGAGGTGATATGTTCCAAATTTCAGAAGTAAATGATTTGTACATCGAGGTAATATGTTCCAAATTTCAGAAGTAAATACTTTGTACATCGAGGTGATATGTTCCAAATTTCAGAAGTAAATACTTTGTACATCGAGGTGATATGTTCGAAATTTCAGAAGTAAATACTTTGTACATTGAGGTGATATGTTCCAAATTTCAGAAGTAAATGCTTTGTACATCGAGGTGATATGTTCCAAATTTCAGAAGTAAATGATTTGTACATCGAGGTAATATGTTCCAAATTTCAGAAGTAAATGATTTGTACATCGAGGTAATATGTTCCAAATTTCAGAAGTAAATGCTTTGTACGTTGAAGTAAAATGCTCCAAATTTCAGAAGTAAATACTTTGTACATCGAGGTAATATGTTCCAAATTTCAGAAGTAAATGCTTTGTACGTTGAAGTAATATGCTCCAAATTTCAGAAGTAAACACTTTGTACATCGAGGTAATATGTTCCAAATTTCAGAAGTAAATGCTTTGTACATCGAGGTGATATGTTCCAAATTTCAGAAGTAAATGCTTTATACATCGAGGTGATATGCTCCAAATTTCAGAAGTAAATACTTTGTACATTGAGCTAATATGTTCCAAATTTCAGAAGTAAATACTTTGTACATTCAGGTAATATGTTCCAAATTTCAGAAGTAAATGATTTGTACATCGAGGTGATATGTTCCAAATTTCAGAAGTAAATGCTTTGTACATCGAGGTAATATGCTCCAAATTTCAGAAGTAAATACTTTGTACATCGAGGTGATATGTTCCAAATTTCAGAAGTACATGCTTTGTACATCGAGGTGATATGTTCCAAATTTCAGAAGTAAATACTTTGTACATCGAGGTAATATGTTCCAAATTTCAGAAGTAAATGCTTTGTACATCAAGGTAATATGTTCCAAATTTCAGAAGGAAATGCTTTGTACATCGAGGTAATATGTTCCAAATTTCAGAAGTAAATGATTTGTACATCGAGGTAATATGCTCCAAATTTTAGAAGTAAATGATTTGTACATCAAGGTAATATGTTCCAAATTTCAGAAGTAAATTATTTGTACATCGAGGTAAGATGTTCCAAATTTCAGAAGTAAATACTTTGTACATCAAGGTAATATGTTCCAAATTTATAAGTAAATGATTTGTACATCGAGGTACTATGTTCCAAATTTCAGAAGTAAATGCTTTGTACGTTGAAGTAATATGTTCCAAATTTTAGAAGTAAATGATTTGTACATCGAGGTAATATGTTCCAAATTTCAGAAGTAAATACTTTGTACATCGAGGTAATATGTTCCAAATTTCAGAAGTAAATGCTTTGTACATCGAGGTGATATGTTCCAAATTTCAGAAGTAAATGATTTGTACATCGATGTAATATGTTCCAAATTTCAGCAACGTCTGTTTCCGCATTCTTGAGTTTTATTTAGAAAACCCTAAAATTCATGTTGTTGTCTGTCCACCCGACCCGCGGCCGCCCAAAATGTGTTGACGCTCATATCTCAAGGACTATACATTGAAACTAGCTGAAACTTGGAATATACATCGGCCAATAGGTCTAGTTAATGGCTTTAAAAACAAATTTAAAATCTCCGCTCATTAAACGGGTCTGGGATGGGTGGGGTGGGGGGGGGGGAAGGGGAGGTTTGATAACCCAAAAGAGGTATTTGCTCTATTCTCTGAAACTTCAGACGATTTTGATGAAACTTGGCCAAAAGCTTCCTGTCTGATGCCTAACCAAGGTGTATTGACAGCATGAAAAATTGCACTCAATAAGGGGGTCACAATCTGCATTTGCTCCATGATGCAGAGGGGTGCCCTACATATTGTCGCGTGAATGCCCTCGGTTAATACCGTGGGCTCGCGGATGGACCAAACAAACTTAAATGGAGGGGTTTATTCAATGACTGACTTTGACTATACAAGCACGGGAGGAAGAAGGAATGGGAAGAAGCGGCTAGCTCCGATCCTGTAGGGAATGAACTCAAGCGAAACACATAAATAAATATTTATTACGGAACCCGAGAACAATGGAGCACGACGATAAAAACTAAACCCCCTATTGAGCGCTCTTACACACACACTTCAAATACACACGATGGGAGAACGAATTAAAGGAACCGTTTTTGCGCGTCTGTGCTTATCTCTCTGGATGTGCAGCGTCCGTCGTCCAACGCGACTCTGGTTGGCGCGAAGAAAGGCCTCGATGTGCCCCCGCTCGCCCGCTGCCAGGCCCCGAGCCACCCGCTCACCCCAGTCTCGTCTGCTCCAGCAGCAAGCCTCGCTCCTACATGGACGCCAGGGAGGAGAATCGACGGTGCTCCAACGTTTGTCGTCAAGCAGGCAAATTCGCAGATGGCACAGGAAGAAAAGTCCAAACGGACCGAAAAGCAAGGGCAGAAGGAAGGTCTGGGAAGGGCAGAAAACCAAAGTGAGAGAGATTAATGCCGGTGAGCGAGTCATTTTGTCACTTGCGGAGTCACGTCAGCTCCCTCTCTCTACCAACCAGTCCTCGTTTCTTTTGTAGTCTTTCCCGCCTTCTGACGTCACCGGCCCTTGCCCTCTAATCAGCGACCTGCTTCTAAGTATTGGTTTTGCGCCTTCCGCACTGATTGGCCAAATGTTCGCGCCTTCTGCACTGATTGGCCGAGGTGTCCACGGTCGGTGGCCAATCAGTGTGCTGCTTCCTTCCATCTTCCTTTCACCAATCAGTGGCCAGCTTCTAACAACAACCAATCACACGTTCTCCTGGGCGTGGCTATTGCTTGTTGGTTCTTCCAAAGTCATTGTGGCGGCAGGGAATTATTTAATGTGTGGTGCGCTAATGGGCCTATCTAATGTCTATGGGATATATTGCCATAAGGGACACTGGGATGCTCATCGAGGGAACGACACAGAAGGGAATTTTACCCATAATCCCTGTTCTAATTAGCATGCCCCGCCCACTCATGGCGAGGACAAGGATGCAAACTTAATCCGACATTGGGGCTACACACAGAACTTATTACAGGTGAAGTTCCCTATCATGACAGCCGGACACCTACCTATGCAGATCTACCTGGATCTAGATATTCCTCTACCCCTAATTCATAACAATATATAGGCTAAAACCCATCAGTAAGTAAAGTTTTTTTTTTTACTGTATGATCAAATTGCCCTTTATATGAACTTTTCTAGAGCATGACTTGGTTCCTCCTAAGAACACAAGGGTAGTTCAGCATGTACACAAGATTGTTTGAATGTCCCTTCATTTATATTGTTTGGCATTTTCTACAAGCATTGGAATGTCCCTTCTTTTCTGGAGTTTGGCATTTTCTACAAGCATTGGAATGTCCCTTCTTTTCTATTGTTTGGCATTTTCTACAAGCTATGGAATGTCCCTTCATTTCTAGAGTTTGCCACATCACA
The DNA here is from genome assembly GCF_964187855.1 of Myxine glutinosa. Taxonomy (NCBI): domain Eukaryota; kingdom Metazoa; phylum Chordata; class Myxini; order Myxiniformes; family Myxinidae; genus Myxine; species Myxine glutinosa. The sequence goes on from NC_136270.1 coordinate 137,211,027, forward strand.
CACACCATATAAAGGGCCTTTTCTCTGCCCCCGGCATTTTCCCAAGAATGTATAACAAACTTCACAGGCTCAGATTAGACAATAAGCTTAACATCACTCCTTGGCGTAGATTCTGCACTCATGCTGAAGAAAGGTATTCCATTGATTCTGAAACACTTTCATATAAAATACCTTTCCATGTGGTTGGTTATATTTACACCATTTTGTACCATGTACTGAGTTCACACCAAGAAGATTTTCACATGTTCACGTTAGTACAGACAGTCATTGATAACAGTGATTTGAAAGGTCACAAGTAAAAGTTATGAATTGTAGTGAAAAATAAACTAGTTTGGCTCAACGTTAATAAATTTATCAGTCAGAAAAATAACAATTTCCACCAGATCCTCTGCGTTTTGATGATAACAATCGTGTTTTTACCTTCAGATACTCTTGTAACTCAACATATCGTCCTTGGCAGTGCAGACGTTCTAACTCCTGATGTTTTCTGTACAGGGACAAATCCTCAGTGATGTTCCATCACCTCCTCCTTGGCGTTGTGCTGTCTGTGAGGTGTATTGGTAAGCATACAATGAGCATGTCCATTAAACAAATAAATCAGAAACTTCACATTCACATCATGTTCAGGGTAACATTGACTTTGCTTTGATCTGGTAGTTAATCTTCACTATTTGGTATTTTTTATTATTGATTTTAAATTGATTGAAGGCTCTTAGTGGAGATTGTACATAAACCTCAGGCCGGACAAAGACAAATTTTATTATACAATGACACTACAATAACACTACATCAGAAAAAAATTGAAACTTTTACTGTAAAAGTAACTTTCGCTCGATGATGCAATGATCCATGTAAACCGTGCAGCGGGCGTGTTCAAGAGAACTGTCTGGGGCTATACAACAACAACAAAACCTTATGCAATGCATGAAAGGCCATTGCATTCTGAAAAAATTGGCGTGTGGTAGATTTGTTTGTCTTCAATAAAAATTGGCGTTTGGTAGATTTGTTTGTCTTCTATAAAAATTAGCCTTTGGTAGATTTGTTTGTCTTCTATAAAAATTGGCGTTTGGTAGATTTGTTTGTCTTCCATAAAAATTGGCGTTTGGTAGATTTGTTTGTCTTCCATAAAAATTGGTGTTTGGTAGATTTGTTTGCCTTCCATAAAAATTGGTGTTTGGTAGATTTGTTTGTCTTCCATAAAAATTGGCGTTTGGTAGATTTGTTTGTCTTCCATAAAACTTGGTGTTTGGTCGATTTGTTTGCCTTCCATAAAAATTGGTGTTTGGTAGATTTGTTTGTCTTCCATAAAAAATTGGCGTTTGGTAGATTTGTTTGTCTTCCATTAAAATTAGCGTTTCGTAGATTTGTTTGTCTTCCATAAAAATTGGCGTTTGGTGGATTTGTTTGTCTTCCGCAAAAATTGGCGTTTGGTAGATTTGTTTGTCTTCCATAAAAATTAGCGTTTGGTAGATTTGTTTGTCTTCCATAAAAATTATCGTTTGGTAGATTTGTTTGTCTTCTATAAAAATTATCGTTTGGTAGATTTGTTTGTCTTCCATAAAAATTAGCGTTTGGTAGATTTGTTTGTCTTCCATGAAAATTAGCGTTTGGTAGATTTGTTTGTCTTCCATAAAAATTAGCGTTTGGTAGATTTGTTTGTCTTCCATAAAAATTATCGTTTGGTAGATTTGTTTGTCTCCCATGAAAATTAGCGTTTGGTAGATTTGTTTGTCTTCCATAAAAATTAGCGTTTGGTAGATTTGTTTGTCTTCCATAAAAATTAGCGTTTGGTAGATTTGTTTGTCTTCCATAAAAATTAGCGTTTGGTAGATTTGTTTGTCTTCCATAAAAATTAGCGTTTGGTAGATTTGTTTGTCTCCCATGAAAATTAGCGTTTGGTAGATTTGTTTGTCTTCCATAAAAATTGGCGTTTGGTAGACTTGTTTGTCTTCCATGAAAATTCGCGTTTGGTAGATTTGTTTGTCTTCCATAAAAATTAGCGTTTGGTAGATTTGTTTGTCTTCCATGAAAATTAGCGTTTGGTAGATTTGTTTGTCTTCCATAAAAATTGGCGTTTGGTAGACTTGTTTGTCTTCCGCAAATTTTTTCTGCAAAAATTGGCATTTGCCTCTAATTATTTGGGGTGCTGGAAGTCGGCAAAGCATTATTCGCCCAATTTTCTTCTCAGAAACAGTAAACGCAGAACGTTACATCAACATAATCCATGAGCTTTTTGGGCAGCTTACAGAAGATGAAATCAAACAAGGACGGCTTCATCAACGTGGTGAAGTCACACTTCGTGATACAGCATGAACGAACTTGGACTACTCTTTGGTGACCGTTTAGTGTCGAAGTCATTATGTCCACCTCCATCCCCAGATCGTACGTCGCAAGATTTATTTTTGTGTACACTGCAAATCCACGTACTCTTGGTGAATTAAAAGCAATAAACAGTGACACAATCAGCAATATTCCCGACGAAATGTTACACTCTGTGTCGGAAAGCATGCTACGAAGAATGAATTTGTGCCTGCAACATGGTGGTGGTGGACACTTTCAGCACTTCATTTAAGGGTGTAGTACTGGTGAAAAATTGAGAAAACTACATCGGTACCTTTGAGAGGCCTCTACACAAAAACAAAGTCAAGTTAATATCTAATTTTCAGTTTTTCTTGAAAGATATAATCTTGGCTTTAACTCAGACCAGTTTCAACGCTTCTTTGTCATATTACATGCATATAATTTGCATAAATTAGACCGTCAATAAAAACAAGGAAAAACAAAGAACACATTTCTACTTCTATCTTCTATGTCACCCATCGTTCTTTTCACACAAAACTTGGTACATGTATTATACATGTGTTACTCTACTACCTGATGAGAGGATTTTGTGAAATTATGTCAAATGTTCACTAATTAGCTAATTATGCCAATTACCAGATAAAACTTGGTTGTCCTTCAATAAATCCACAATGGCTACTCCTATAAACAAAAGCCTTCATCATTTTAAAGGAAGTGATATTCTGAATATCCTGTCCAAATTTCAGCCCAAAAGAATGATGCATTTCCCAAGTTATAACAAATTTCATGCAAAATATTATATTGAATTGAAATTTGAATTTTTCAATAATTAGGGGTACTTCTATGACCTCTAATAGCATGATTCTTGTTTATAAGACTATAAGGAAACTGTTCAGCTAAAAAAAAAACAAAAAAAACAAAAAAAAAACACCTGTTCACCAGTACTACACCCTTTAAGGCAATCAATTGTGTGGATCATGTCACATCTTTCTCTAACATTACACTACATTAAGGCAAACTATTAGGTTCATAACTGATATCGTTTTTGGTGTATGGGAATTATTTGGGGATCTCGAAAAAAACACCCTCTATAAGGGACTAATTCATTTTCCAGTGAACTGAAATTTCCCAAATCCTTGGATGTAAGAAACCTGAGGATGCCCCAATAATCTTTGGGTGTGCCAAGGTGACAATGTTTCCTCCTCCCCTCAATGTCTCCATTTACGGTTCCCCAGCTCAATGTCTCCTGTATGTCCCCCTATCGTGTCCCTCTGCTCTATGTCCCCTTTTTACCCCCCTTTACTGCTCTTCAGCTCAATGTCCCCCTGTACTGTTCGTTCATTCTCCTTCCTGTTGTATTCAAATGTAGACAAATTTTATTAAATTTCTAAGTCAATCAGATGTATTATAGACGGTAAGCATACATGTGGTAGTGGTAAAAGAAGCGTACTGGTACATTTTACACATGGTAGGTCTCACACACAGAAAATGTATCACATACTATACTCAGAGCAAAGATTACTTAACCAGGTTCTACAATCAGGGCATTGAACGCAGTCTGGTCGGTCACACACCACCTTTCTCACTTTATATTTGGCCAACTTTGTCTGTGTCACACATGTAACATACGTAGTACATTCGTAAGGTTTAGGTTAGACCAAGCAGAAATTAACATGACAGGTAAAGAGGTTTTGGATTATTAACAAATTAATAGGCAAACTAGAGGAAGAGATGCATCATTTGTTTCCTTGAATTATGATTTGAAGATTCATTCTGAGTTAAATTATCTTACTCCTGCACTGGTTATTATTTATATTGAAATTATTAATCCTGGTAAAAAGTAATTTTGATCGGTGTTACATATTTATAGACCATCAAGATCTAACCCACATTAATTCTGACATTAATATAAAGTTATATTATCAAATTATATGTTCATAGAAAAGTTGCTTTTCGATTGGTGATTTTAACGATGACTTTCTTCGTTATTGCCAAAACTCCTTTTATCAACATTTCTTGGCTATGATATTGACTATACTTCGTTTATTCCAATTATAGTCAGACCAACAGGAATAGCTAACTAATCAGCCACATCGATTGATTATATTCTGACAAATATATGTTTATCCATTTCCTGCAGCAATAATTGTGTTATCGGACATCATGAACCACTTTCTAATCTTTGCCCAAATACCTGATCAAATTAACCTTCGAGAAAATTAACTTGTAGGTTGACTTCCAAAATTATTAGTCGAGGAAAAAAAAAATCCGAGTGTTATTGACTGCTGTGAAGTCTTTGTTATGCACGATAATAATAAATCTTTTGCTGAGCTTATGGAAATATGAATGCATCTATCTATAATTCCAGTAATCTCTGTGTGTGTGTGTGTGTGTGTGTGTGTGTGTGTGTGTGTGTGTGTGTGTGTTTGTCTGTGACCGCTGTTTCTCGACAACCACGGGTCCGATATACTTGAAACTTGCCAGGTATATTGCTGGGGACCTGAGGATGTGCCTTTTCAAGGTTTCATATTAATCGGAGAAGTAGTTACCGAGCTATGGCGATTTAGCCGTTCGCCATTCGCTTTGGCTTTGCGAATGGACCAAACCATTCATGTAAATAGAGGGGGGGGTTCTGTGGTCGTTCGCTTTGGCTTTGCGAATGGACCAAACCATTTCATGTAAATAGAGGGGGGGGGGGTTCTGTGGTCGTTACTGCCACGCGGTTTGGAATGTTTTTCCGAACGGGCACCCACGTACGGGCACGTCCTAGTCTATCTATAATTCCAGTAATCTCTGTGTGTGTGTGTGTGTGTGTGTATGTGTGTATGTCTGTGTGTTTGTCTGTGACCGCTGTTTCTCGACAACCACGGGTCCGATATACTTGAAACTTGCCAGGTATATTGCTGGGGACCCGAGGATGTGCCTTTTCAAGGTTTGAAATTAATCGGACAAGTAGTTACCGAGCTATGTCCAAAAAACGATTCAACCAATCAGAGAGCAGCGAGCTATCACGTGTGCCGAACGTGGCGAACAGACTCTGCCTCGGACGGCACATTTGAGAGCGTATTCATTTATTTCATGTTGGCAAACTATGTTGCCGCTATGTTGGCGTTAAACTATGTTTTAAAACTAATTAAAACTAATTTGCGATTCTTTCGCTTTCCTGCGCGTTTGTGCACGCTATGGCGATTTCTTTACCAAACTCCGCAAGCCGTTCGCTTTGGACCAAACCATTTCATGTAAATAGAGGGGGGGGATTGTCACCATACTCGCAAGCCGTTCGCTTTGGACCAAACCATTTCATGTAAATAGAGGGGGGGGGGGGGATTGTCACCGTACTCGCAAGCCGTTCGCTTTGGACCAAATCATTTCATGTAAATAGAGGGGGGGGGGGGGGTTCTGTGGTCGTTGCGAATGGACCAAACCATTTCATGTAAATAGAGGGGGGGGGGGTTCTGTGGTCGTTACTGCCACGTGGTTTCAAAGTTTTTTTTTGTTGTTGTTGTTTGCACGCATGCTTTTTTGCACGCACGTACGGGCACCCACGTACGGGCACGTCCTAGTATTTATGATGAAATCATCTCTTTGCAGATATTGAAAGTAATACTCTCATTAGAAGAACATTCCAAGATCTCCATGGATCACCAAATCCTTAGTGAGAGCCATAAATAGGAAATATAATTTGTAGTAGAAGTACAAATTTAATCCTGCTGAACAAACCCGGTTTAAATACACTAATTATAAAAATGAACTTACAAGTCTTTTAAGAAATGTAAAAAAGACATTTTTCTCGATACAAATAAATGAGAATAAAAATGATATTAATGGCACTTGGAATATTATAAATGTCATCATGAATAAGAGTAAGACATACTTTATTTAGTTAGACAACTTAAGATAGGTAATGTTGAAGTTTTTTTTTTTTTTTTTCGTACACAACATCGAGGCTCGTGAAAGAGCGAACATTAATCACACAAAAAGTCAAACCGACACATAAAACACAAAATAAGGGGAGCGGTAGACAAGATGGGGAGAGAGGGGGAAGGACACAAACACAACATTTGAGAGTTTAGGATCAGAGTGTTATTGCTGAATATTCTAATGATTATTTTGTTGATATCGGACATAATTTTGCCAGTATTCCCAGTACAGATAGAAGTTCCATCAATTTTTAAACAATCCCAAGGATAATTCATTATTTCTTTTCCCAGCTCATGCAGTAGAAATTATGGATATTGTTAGTCATTTCAACTATAAAAAGAGTGCAGGTCATGATGGAATGAATAATATGTGGGTTAAATATACTTGCTGAAATTATAGTTCCTTTGGCATATGCTGTATATTCAATTTATCGCTTGTCTGGAGTTGGACCTGAGAAAATGAAAATCTCTAAAATGGTTCCTGTTTTTTTAAAAGGGCGATTCTCAAGAAGCTTGCAATTACCACCTGATTTCCCTATTGACAACCTTCTCTGAAATTATTTTTTTAATGATATATATTTGAGTGATTAATTTTCTGAATGAATCTAATAACCTGTGAAATTCACAATTTGGTTTCCGGAAGAAACATCGCACCGCTCATGCTTTATTAACATTCATTGATAAGGTCGTAAATGCCATGTATGTATGTATGTATGTATATGTATATATATATATATATATATTGTTGCGGTTTTGAGTTTGTACAGTGAGTCTAATAAAGGTTAAAATTTGTCCCCCATAGTTAATCACACACACAACATGTAGCCTCGTGATAGTATAGTTATGTCTTAGTATTTGTGAGCTTAGTTCCTTTCCATTGTTAGTTCTGCATTGAAGTAGAGTCAGGAGAATAGGCCCTACTGCCACCGATCATCCAATGACCGTAGCCTCAATCCCTTTTGCGCTAACGTTGGTTCATTCATGATTGGGTGAGTTTACACTAGGCAGGCAAGGAGGACCGGGGCGGAGCCGAGGGCAGAGCGGCAGAAGCGCTGACGGTAAGCATGAGCCGCCAATCAGGGCTCAGAGGTGGTGACGGCGGCGTTGCGTCACGGGGCGTGGTGAGAAGGGTCGAGAGTGCTGTTGGCGTTTCCCCGGTCTCCTGTTGTTACCTTTCCTATGTTGTGTCCTCATCTATTCTGTGTCCTATCTCTTCCACAAGCCTAGGCCATGGATCATGTATTAATGGAATGTTTTTAAAAATAACGTATGCAAGAAGATTTCTTGAAGTGTTTGCATTACTAATAAATTAAAGTTGTTCCCCCCCCTCCCCCCCCCCCGCCCCCCCAAAACAATATTTCTTTCATTATGTTATATCCTGATTTTGTCTCGGCTGAATTATTGTTTACTTGTTTGGGGCAGTTCCTTAAAGTTGCAGATGGATAAGACTTTATTGAATAAAAAAAAGAGTTATAAGATTTAATTATAATCAGGGTTATCAATTTCATATCTATTTCTTGAAAATAAAATTTTAAAGCAATATAAATTATACTTATTTCATTTGGGAACCCTTGGGTTTCAGCGAGATCGAAAGTAATTACCGACTAGCTTTGTGCAATTATTTGCTAATAATGATGAAGTCTATAGTTATTCGACAAGACAAACCAGTATGTTCCACCTTCCATGAACAAGAACAAATTCTGCAAATAAAACTACAATCTTTACTGGAGCCCAATTTTGGAATTAATTTGATTCGAATCTGAAGTCAACTTCCAGCTTCCATACATTTAAACGCAAGTTTAAATTATTATTGTTGAATACGTATAGTTAGAGTGGACTCGTACATAATATAATATATCTTATTATGCTTATGAGTGTTTGAAGCAGGTTAAATTCAAGATAATGCTGGAACTTATATCAGTATTTTCTGGACACCCTCCTCCATTTCTCTTCTTCTTCTCTTTCCTCTATTTTCTCTTGCATTCTAATTCTAATTCTATCTTTACAAATAAGAACATGTAACTAATAGGGGTCTATATACACAGCCCAAGGTTTTTTTTGTTTGTTTTTTCGACAAAGACTCCTCCTTTTGACCTCATTCATATTATTGCAATTCCCATTTGTCATTTTAGTAATTTATTTGCTTTGTGATTTTTGTGGACTGTTTGTTTGTTCTTTTTGAGAAATAAACTAGAACTTAATATGGTGGAGTAATCCACAAGTAGAGAGGTTTTCTGTTCTCAGGAATATATTTTCAGGCATTTTCTTGCAGAATTATTAAGTATAATATATTTAATATATAGCACAGCAAACCTGAGACATAATAAACAAGAAAAAGAGCAATCAGAGATTGCAAACCCTCGCCAGGATGTATTTTCAGTGGTTTTTAAGGCTTTTGTGTTGAAACAAATATGGCGGCCGAACCACGTGACCGATGACGTCATCATTATTTTTTCTTCTAAACTAATTTATTCCTAGATTATGCTCAAGAAATTTCTAATTTATTTCTTCTATTATGCTCAAGCTCAAGAATGAATTTCTTCTAAACTAATTTATTCCTAGACCTATGATGTCATAATTATCATTAAAAAATTATACAGGTGGAGTTGCACCTATGCTGAAAATTTTCTGTTAATCGGACCAATCGGACCAAATCGTATTTATTCTGTGCGGCCAAACAAACAAACAAACAGATGAAAAATCACTCATGGAGCGACACTTGGCGAAACAGAACAAAGTAGAATGGCACTCGGTAGAGCATCCTTTTGACTTCAAAAATAATTAGTGATTGAATTCAGTGACCGGATATGCAAATCGTCTTCAAAGTTTAAGTTAATCGGCTGAAAATTGACAATTTTAGAAATTTGGCCTATGTTGAGCTTTTGGCCTATGTTGACCTCAAAAATAGTTGTTGGTTGGTTTCACTAAGCTGATATGAAAATCCTATTCAAATTTCAAGTGAATCGGTTGAAAATTGAGGATTTTAGAAATCCGAAAAAGTGGTTGACCTTTGGCCTATGTTGACCTTTTGACCTTAAAAAATATATAGGATTTTGTCAGACCACGAACTCTACCATTTGGTGAAGTTTAGTGAAGATCGGTTTAAAATTGTGACCTGTAGACAAGTATAAGTGAGCGGACAGACAAACACACAAACACACACACACTTTAACTTTACCAAACTTTAACTTTAAAAGAACTTTAACTTTACCAAAATTTCGTTATTTCCAAAAAAAAAAAAAGGAAAACGACACAGGAGCAACAATGTGTGTGTGTGTGTGTGTGTGTGTGTGTGTGAGGGGTTGTGCATGTGGTTGTGCATGTGTGTATGCATGTGTGTGTGTATGCATGTGTGTGTGTATGCATGTGTGTGTGTTTGTATGTGTGTGTGTGTCTGTTTGCGTGTGTGTGTGTGTGTGTGTGTGTGTGTGTGTGTGTGTGTGCGCGCGTGTGTGTGTTGTGTGTGTGTGTGTGTGTGCATGTGTGTGTCTCTGTGTGTCTGTGTGTGTGTGTGTGTGTGTGTGTGTGTGTGTGTGTGTGTGTGTGTGTGTGTGTGTGTGTGTGTATACACGAATATTTATAGGAATTAACGTTATGTTTGTTACATCTACGATGAAGTACAATTACAAAAATGAAATGTTTTCCGTTTTGATATTGAGGGTTTAAAGGGCACAACCTGCGATAAGTGACACCGATGTTGCTCTTTGTGGTTTCAGTGTATTTTATATTCTGTTCCTTTATGGGATTTAGGGTGGAATAAAAGGGCTCATTACTCATCTCGTTTTGTAATTTTGGGTGATTATTTATCATTTATTGTGGGATTCCTTCTCCTTGTCACAACCAAATCCAATGATTTTTTGCCTTCATTTCCCCTATTTCTCTTTACGTCACGGATCTGATTTCTGATGTAATGAAGCTTTCCTCACCTGATGATTTGCATCCTGGATTTGTTACCAAACTGGACTTCTTGAAACATTAATCTGTTCAATTTCCCACTTCTCCAATTACAACACTCGTACACACTCTACACACTCGTTCCTTGGATTATGTAAACGATCTTTTTACTGTTGTAATCCCATATAATCTGCAGATTCTTTAGGGTTTACGAACCTATTAAATTTTTCTGTTTAATAATTATCTTGTGGATTATGAATTGAACATCAATCACCCGACATCGGAACCTAAATGTACATGAAAATGCAATTAAAATGTATCGTTTCGTTTAAATTTGTTTATTTAAGCAACTCCTCATTCTTCCAACATCAGACAGAATGGTGCGGAGATAGCACACCTGCCTTAAGGTGTTCGTCTGTGTTTGATTCCCAACCTGTGTTCAATGAAACGCAAATCATCGAATATACGTGTATGAAACAGTGCGGTGTATGTTTGTCTGTACGTTCGGTCACTACTCCGAGACCCTTGGACCGATCGACACCAACATTTCACGATGTACTCCGTGTTTCCAGACTCGGTGTCCCGACTTCGGTTTTCCGGGAAATATTTTTCAAAAAGATTTTTTTTTTTTTTTTTTTTCCGGATTTCTCATCGGTGTTTTTATTTGGTTTATTGCTCCATTGTGGCAAACCAGTGGTCCAAGAAGATCATTCTCACCCACAAGGCGGATGTACCCACCGGCAAGTATTTTATAAAAAGAGATCATTATCACACTTAAATAAAACATATGACGTCAAGATGGGCTTCAACATATTTAATTTAAACACAAAAGAGTATGAAGAAGAGTTTTACACAACGTTACATGAACCAACAGGTGCATTCACCTGGGGAGTTGGGGGGGGGGGGGGGGGGGAGGCAATGCCCTCACCTTAATTTTTTTCAGTAGTTTACTATAAAGATAAAAACATCCCGTATTTAAATGTGAGTAACAATAATGAACGTAAACTGTATTTATGATTTCAGGTACATTGTATACACTAACAAGCGGTAATTTGGGAAGTCAGACCTACCTACCCATATATCAAAGGAAAGCACAAAGCACCCCTCCCTTTATATGAGGGATTATTTCTCTGCATGCAACTTTAACATGGGGACTGAAAAAATTTTCTCATCTTCTACTGGACGAAATCGGCTGCAAATGTCAGAAGTAAATGCTTTGTACGTCGAGGTAATATGTTCCAAATTTCAGCAACATCGGCTTCCGCATTCTTGAGTTTTATTTAGAAAACCCTCAAATTCATGTTGGTGTCTGTCCGCCTGTCCGCCCGTCCGTCTGTCCGCCCAAAATGTGGTGGTGCTCATATCTCAAGGGCTAAACACTGAAACTAGCTGAAACTTGGAATATACATCGGCCAATAGGTCTACTTAATGGCTTTCAAAACAAATTCACCTAAGTGCTCTATTTTTTTGCACTAAAATGAAATATACATAATTATATACACACTTTATACCTTTTTACAAATATTATTACACAAATCTACATCTGGCAAATAAAATACATGCAGGTGTATGAATCAAATTGGCGCCTCAATATATGAACTTTTCTAGAGCATCACTTGGTTCCTCCTAAGAACACAAGGGTAGTTCAGCAAGCACACGAGAAATTTGGAATGTCACTTACTTTGTATTGTTTGGCATTTTCTACAAGCCATGGAATGTTCCTTCTTTTCTATACTTTGCCCCATGGCACATACCCTTATATAAAGGGGCCTTTTCTATGTCCCTGACATTTTCCCAAGAATTAATATGAAGCTCTTGCCCCCCCCCCCCTCCCAATAGTCCATGGGCCAGACCCCAGAATTTCATGGATTGGTACCACCTGGGGTGGCAAAATCTCACTGTGTTTTCTTGAAAGGCATATACCCATAGATGAAAAAAAAACTTTGAAGCCAACCTTGGAATGGTAGCTTAGTGCTAGTAATCACCTCTTAAAGATGGAGGACTGGGCCTGATCCGGGACCCGAAATTATGGGGTAGGGGAAATATAAATTGCGATATCGTTTGAACTAATGGTCCAATTGCTACAAATAACCACTCAAAATGTTGGAAATATTATGTTCTACATAACTATATCTATTATTTGCCAATATGCTAATTAAGTAGGTCACTAGAGGCCAAAAGGTCACGAAATTTGACCTCTGCTTAAAATCTGGCCATCCGTCCAAAATATCATCACAGTTAACCCTACCAATGGGAATTTCTCAGCCAAAATGGGCTCAAATATAAGTTAATAAGTGTCCAAGTCCATTTTATGCCTAAAAGTGTGGATTTTATTTGTATCTGAGCCATGGTACATAACGGAATTTGACACATCTTTGAAAACGGCCATTTTTAGCCTGAAAAACATCCAAAATGAATGATGTCAATATGCTGATATTTAATTAGCATTTTTTTTCACTTTCAGGCAATAATGGAGGGCACTGGAGATCTAGACCAAGTACCCTTACTGCCACACAAGTTGACCCGTTCCTCCTGCATCTTTGAGTGCGAGGACACAGACCTCGAGCTGAATTTGCCCCAAGATCGTGCATCGTGGGAACGGCTTCTGAAAACAGCTGAGATCCGGAAGCATGCCGGCATTCTTAGGATTGCTGCCACTGCCAGAGATGATGAGATTCCACAAGTCCTGTATCACAGGGGATGCAGGAATCAATTCGTTAAGAAACGTGACCTCTAGCTCTGGCATCATTTTGGATGTCATACTTGGACATCGTGGACGCCATGTTGAACATGCTCCGAGCTTCAAGAGAAGGCAATTGGGATCTCCATCTCTCGGCCATCCATGACATGTTACCATGGAGCTTTGCATACGACAAGCTTAACTATGCCCGCTACCTGAGTACATACTACACCGAGATAACAAACCTCTCCCAAGAGCACCCAAATGCCCTGGAGCACCTCAGGAATGGTGGGTTCTCCGTTCAAATTGGACCTGACAATCCATTCGGAAGAATTCCTGTTGACCAGACCATTGAGGAGACCGTAAACAAGGACACCCAGACTCCAGGAGGGACAAAAGGTTTCAGCCTCAAGCCAAGTGCAGTACACAGATACTACGTCACTGCAGAGTACAGGAGCTCATCTCTGGGTTTACTGAGGAGTGCACTAGGAAGTGACAGATCATTCTGCCACCCTGATCTCACTGCACCACGGATGAGGAAGGATGAAAGGGATGTTTCAGTGTTAGTCGATATACTGGATGGAAATTGGACTAATCCATTTGGTGTCCCCACTGAGCTCATCAGCCTCTCCACAGGAATGGTCGCCCCTGACAACATCGCCAAAGACCTTTTAGGGGCCAAGGACAAGGGCATTGCGGCATTTAAATAATTCTGTGACGAAAGGCTTGACGTCCGTGCCACCAAGGGTTTCTTCGATCCACTGAAGAAACAGAGGCTGAAGACTTTCAGCGATATCAAAATAAAGAGGTCTTTCAAAACACAGGGACGGAGCATCATCATGAAGGCTGACAGGAACCTGTTTGCGACAATGACCCTCATTGGACAGACCAGAAAGCTGGACATGAAGAATGTGCTCTCCTATCGTCTTGGTCCTATACCTTGGGCTTTAGCGAACCCTGAAGGCACCCTACGGAAGACCAATAAGGCACAGCTCTCCAAACGTCTGAGAAAGGATCTTTCACCAGCAGATACCATCCCTTCTAACTCAGCTTGCATCATTGATGGAATGGCCATTGTACAGAAAATGATGGCAAATACCACTAATGCCTCTTTTGGAGAAGCCTCCAAATCCATCTTGTCTGCAGTCCTGAGGGAGGGGAGAGTCAACCGCCGGAATTGATGTTGTCTTCGACGTCTACAAGGCGAACTCCATTAAAAACGCCGAGCGGGTAAAAAGAGGGTCTGAGAGTGCCATGACATTTGGTAAGATTGCATCCGGCGATAGGTTGAAGCAATGGAAGAGTTTTCTACATTGTGGAAACAACAAGACCCAACTGATTGATTTTCTGGTTGAGGAATGGAGCAATGACCAAAGTCTATGTGAAAGGCTGGACAGGAAAGAGCTCTTCCTCACACACGGAGACCAGTGCACAAGAGTTACTAAGGACTCGGTGTCCGATGTTCAAGATCTACAGAGCAGCCAGGAGGAGGCAGACACCCAGCTACTCCTACATGCCGAGCACTGCGGCAGGTCTGGTCTGACAGCTGCTGTCATCGTGTCACCAGACACTGATGTTTTCATCTTTGCAATGGCCTTCACACCAAAATTAGAATGCCCAGTATACTTCAAATTGGGATCCAAGACGTGCACTGAATACATAGAGATTAAGAAAGCTGCAGATGCCCTTGGTCTTGAAAAATGTGCCTGCCTCCTGGGTCTCCATTCATTCACAGGTTGCGACACCGTGAGCAGCTTTGCTGGCCGGGGCAAAGTTTCAGCTCTTCGGCTTCTAAGCCACGAGGAACACATGACCACCTTGCAGTCATTAGGCCAATCATGGGACCTATCAAATGAATCAATCCAGCGACTAGAGGCACTGACTTGTTCCCTCTACAGCGCCAGGACAGCCATCAACAGCATCAATGAGTTGCGTTTCAACATCTTTTGTGCGAAGAAAGGCGAGGCCGAGTCTTGGCAACTCCTCCCCTGCACATCTTCCTTGCTCAAACACTGTAAGAGGGCCAACTACCAATGTGCAATCTGGAAGAGAAGTTTGGACAGGAATCCAGATATTCCGTCTCCGTGTGGCCATGGATGGAGGGTAGATGACGGAGAGTTGGTGATTGACTGGGGTGACGCACCACCTGCCCCTGAGGCTGTCATGGAGTCGATTGCCTGCAAATGTCCACGGCAGTGCTTGGAGGAGAGCTGTTCCTGCCTCCAGAACAGGATGAGGTGCACATACCTATGCAAGTTGCAGACTTGTAGCAACATGCAAGAGGAGGGGGAGGAGGAGGAGAAGGAACATGGCAAGGTTGAATTTGAAGGCTCGTCCGATGATGACGACAACAGTGACTCTGATGAAGATTGAGATGCAACTCAGACATGGATACTGGGGCCCCTTTAATGGACACACTATGGTAATGTAGGAGGATGTGATGCTTGGTAGTGCAAGGGGTCAACTCTGATGAAACAATTAATAAATGCATTGATTAGTTATTGATCTCTCTGGGGGAGATACACGTGGTTGTATTTCATGCTCTTCGGGACACTCTTCAGCCTCTTTGAACCAGTAGGATTAGGCTGGGATTTGAGGCTTAAATAGGCCTACCAAATCCATAAAGAGGAACTTCTAGCAGGTATCAATATTTTGATATGTTGTTAAGGGATGATTTACCATGTTTCATGAGGTCTTCTGTCAGATGGACGTAAAAAATGCATACCTGAGGTTCAATGGTGAATGACCTTGACTACAGGTGACCTTTAAATGCCTAACAGCCCTAAACTAAATAAGAGCACATTTTCACATGATATTTGACATTTGTATTAAAATGTTGTTTGAAAGATTTTTTATTAACACCAACACATTGGCATCTTCCATTTTTGCGTGTTTTTCAGGCTAAAAATGGCCGTTTTCACAGATGTCAAATTCCGTTATGTACCATGGTTCAAATACAAATAAAATCCACACTTTTAGGCATAAAATGGACTAGGACACTTATTAACTTCTATTTGAGCCCATTTTGGCTGAGAAATTCCCATTGGTAGGGTTAACTGTGATGATATTTTGGACGGATGGCCAGATTTTAAGCAGGGGTCAAATTTTGTGACCTTTTGGCCTCTAGTGACCTACTTCATTAGCATATTGGCAAATAATAATAGATATAGTTATGTAGAACATAATATTTCCAACATTTTGAGTGGTTATTTGTAGCAATTGGACCATTAGTTCAAACGATATCGCAATTTATATTTCCCCTACCCCATAATTTCGGGTCCCGGATCAGGCCCAGTCCTCCATCTTTAAGAGGTGATTACTAGCACTAAGCTACCATTCCAAGGTTGGCTTCAAAGTTTGTTTTCATCCATGGGTATATGCCTTTCAAGAAAACACAGTGAGATTTTGCCACCCCAGGTGGCACCAATATCTGGTCTGGCTCATGGACTACAAATAGAGAAGTCAAACTACGCCTATGGATACATTACAAACAAGATTGTTAAACCTGTTGAACTAAACCGAACATATGGTATAAACAAGGGTTTTAACACTTTCATTAAACACAACACATCTATACACAGTATATATAAATAAAAGCCTGAAGGTATGTTTCCGCACGAGTGCACAAAGAGACGTCATAGAGGCTCGTGTAATGGATGGATTGAACTCAGATACTGTTCTCATACCGTGCATACCTCTCATTCCATCTGATACAAATGTGTAGATTTTTTATGTCAAAGTTATTATTTTTTTTAAAGATAACGCTACACCCCCCATACCACCATCTACACCATCTGCTACACCGCCTGCTATACCACCCTCTACACCACCTTCTACAACACCGGCTACACTGCCCGCTACACCACCCAATACACCGCATTAAATACTGCCTGCTACACCGCATTATATACTGCCTGCTACACCGCACTCTATGCCACCCACTACACCTCCTTCTAGACTGCCCACGACACTGATTTAAGTGTTGTATCTGAGAAGAACGAGATTGTTAATTGTGTTTACAGTGAAATTTTTAACGAAATGTGCTCAAAATCACGAGGCCGTGTATGTTACACAGGAGTGAGTATACCTAGTATGACATATAAACAACTATAACATCACTCAGTAGAGAGCACACCTCCGCCAGGCTAAACAGTTTATGGTTTATATCCCACTGATAGGCCGGATCTGGATTCGGACCTGAACCAAAATCGAATCGACTTGTTCTTTTCACCGAATCAACTCCTCCACCAAGTTTTGTCACGACTCGTCCATATCTTTTTAAATATCATATTATTTATCGGTTTTCACCCGATCTCTCAATAGTGAAGAATCACTTAAAAACTAAATAATTATCGTATCCGAATCCATATTCAGATCTTCACCAAAGTTGAATCGATTCTTCCTTGTTGCACACACAATCTCTCCACCAAGTTTCGTCCAAGTCCGTCCACAACTTATTGAGATATCCTGCTCCATGTCGGTTTAAGCCCTATCTTCCAATGGTGAAGAATCACTTAAAAACTAAATAATTCTCGAATCCGAATCCATATTCAGATCTTCACCAAAGTTGAATCGATTCTTCCTTGTTGCACACACAATCTCTCCACCAAGTTTCATCCAAGTCCGTCCACAACGTATTGAGATATCCTGCTCTATGTCGGTTTTAGCCCGATCTTCCAATGGTGAAGAATCACTTAAAAAGTAAATAATTCTCGAATCCGAATCCATATTCAGATCTTCACCAAAATTGAATCGATTCTTCCTTGTTGCACACACAATCTCTCCACCAAGTTTCATCCAAGTCCATCCACAACTTATTGAGATATCCTGCTCTATGTCGGTTTTAGCCCGATCTTCCAATGGTGAAGAATCACTTAAAAAGTAAATAATTCTCGAATCCGAATCCATATTCAGATCTTCACCAAAATTGAATCGATTCTTCCTTGTTGCACACACAATCTCTCCACCAAGTTTCATCCAAGTCCATCCACAACCTATTGAGATATCCTGCTCCATGTCGGTTTTAGCCCTATCTTCCAATGGTGAAGAATCACTTAAAAACTAAATAATTCTCGAATCCGAATCCATATTCAGATCTTCACCAACGTTGAATCGATTCTTCCTTGTTGCACACACAATCTTTCCACCAAGTTTCATCCAAGTCCGTCCACAACGTATTGAGATATCCTGCTCCATGTCGGTTTTAGCCCTATCTTCCAATGGTGAAGAATCACTTAAAAACTAAATAATTCTCGAATCCGAATCCATATTCAGATCTTCACCAAAATTGAATCGATTCTTCCTTGTTGCACACACAATCTCTCCACCAAGTTTCATCCAAGTCCATCCACAACTTATTGAGATATCCTGCTCTATGTCGGTTTTAGCCCGATCTTCCAATGGTGAAGAATCACTTAAAAAGTAAATAATTCTCGAATCCGAATCCATATTCAGATCTTCACCAAAATTGAATCGATTCTTCCTTGTTGCACACACAATCTCTCCACCAAGTTTCATCCAAGTCCATCCACAACCTATTGAGATATCCTGCTCCATGTCGGTTTTAGCCCTATCTTCCAATGGTGAAGAATCACTTAAAAACTAAATAATTCTCGAATCCGAATCCATATTCAGATCTTCACCAACGTTGAATCGATTCTTCCTTGTTGCACACACAATCTTTCCACCAAGTTTCATCCAAGTCCGTCCACAACGTATTGAGATATCCTGCTCCATGTCGGTTTTAGCCCTATCTTCCAATGGTGAAGAATCACTTAAAAACTAAATAATTCTCGAATCCGAATCCATATTCAGATCTTCACCAAAATTGAATCGATTCTTCCTTGTTGCACACACAATCTTTCCACCAAGTTTCATCCAAGTCCGTCCACAACGTATTGAGATATCCTGCTCCATGTCGGTTTTAGCCCGATCTTCCAATGGTGAAGAATCACTTAAAAACTAAATAATTCTCGAATCCGAATCCATATTCAGATCTTCACCAAAATTGAATCGATTCTTCCTTGTTACACACACAATCTCCACACCAAGTTTCGTCCAAGTCCGTCCACAACCTATTGAGATATCCTGCTCTATGTCGGTTTTAGCCCGATCTTCCAATGGTGAAGAATCACTTAAAAAGTAAATAATTCTCGAATCCGAATCCATATTCAGATCTTCACCAAAATTGAATCGATTCTTCCTTGTTACACACACAATCTCCACACCAAGTTTCGTCCAAGTCCGTCCACAACCTATTGAGATATCCTGCTCCATGTCGGTTTTAGCCCTATCTTCCAATGGTGAAGAATCACTTAAAAACTAAATAATTCTCGAATCCGAATCCATATTCAGATCTTCACCAACGTTGAATCGATTCTTCCTTGTTGCACACACAATCTTTCCACCAAGTTTCATCCAAGTCCGTCCACAACGTATTGAGATATCCTGCTCCATGTCGGTTTTAGCCCTATCTTCCAATGGTGAAGAATCACTTAAAAACTAAATAATTCTCGAATCCGAATCCATATTCAGATCTTCACCAAAATTGAATCGATTCTTCCTTGTTGCACACACAATCTCTCCACCAAGTTTCATCCAAGTCCATCCACAACCTATTGAGATATCCTGCTCCATGTCGGTTTTAGCCCTATCTTCCAATGGTGAAGAATCACTTAAAAACTAAATAATTCTCGAATCCGAATCCATATTCAGATCTTCACCAACGTTGAATCGATTCTTCCTTGTTGCACACACAATCTTTCCACCAAGTTTCATCCAAGTCCGTCCACAACGTATTGAGATATCCTGCTCCATGTCGGTTTTAGCCCTATCTTCCAATGGTGAAGAATCACTTAAAAACTAAATAATTCTCGAATCCGAATCCATATTCAGATCTTCACCAAAATTGAATCGATTCTTCCTTGTTGCACACACAATCTCTCCACCAAGTTTCATCCAAGTCCATCCACAACTTATTGAGATATCCTGCTCTATGTCGGTTTTAGCCCTATCTTCCAATGGTGAAGAATCACTTAAAAACTAAATAATTCTCGAATCCGAATCCATATTCAGATCTTCACCAAAATTGAATCGATTCTTCCTTGTTGCACACACAATCTCTCCACCAAGTTTCGTCCAAGTCCGTCCACAACCTATTGAGATATCCTGCTCTATGTCGGTTTTAGCCCGATCTTCCAATGGTGAAGAATCGCTTAAAACTTCTCCGAGCCGGATCCCAATCCGGATCTTCACCAAAACATAATCATTTCATCCTCGTCATATTCGCTGCACCTCTTCCAAATTTATTTTGAATCCCTGTAAACTTTGTGAGATATTTTGTTCACAAACAAACAAACAAACAAACAAACAAACAAACAAACAAACAGAGGTGATTCCACCTTTGGTGTTGGAGGTTGTAACATTTTCCTCCCCCGGTAAAACCAAAGCCTCCACATGAGATCCCGACTTTATTTTTGCTATCTGTTTATTAATTCTTCAAATTCCTCCTCCTCTTTGTCCTCATATTCTTCTACTCCCGGTTATTATTCCCCCACACCATGAATGTTTGAGCATCACTAAAGAATGAAACCATACGGCACTGAAAGTTTCGGTGAATGATCACCGATGATCACCGATGCCATGCGAGGCTGGTTTCGAACATGATCGCACGTCATCAAGTTGTGATTGTTACACAGAACATGCACTTGTATATGCACCACATGGAGGTTTACTCAAATATATCTATTTCATGGCGAGGGGAAAGTTTGTGGAGATATGGAGCGTAGTTTTCTGCCAACACACGTTCCATCATGGCCGACAGGTGTACCAACCTGAACGAAAACGTCCTGCGGGAATCCTACAGAACTCTGGAATAGTTTACGTCCTCGCACATGGTAGAAACGTCGTGAAAATCAAATGTATATCCGGCCAGATTAGTTCAGATAATTTCATGAAAACATTCACACAACGATAACGTTAGTACGCATTTAAGATTCCCGACCTGAACATTACTATAACCAATTATTTACCCAACCAGGTCCTCCATCATGGCTGTGAGTAAATAACATTTGGTAAAGTTCATGAAAACCCCCAATCATTCTCCTTGGAGTGTGATTCCATCGAATGATTGGGCATACCTGGAAAGGTGTTTGTTTTCAGGCTATGAAATCACGTCGTCCAACCATCAGGCCATTGGGGTTACTCAATCCTGTTTGGGCCTTCTCAAGGACATTCTTTTTGTGTATGTGGGTCCATGTGGCTGTGCAGCTGAACAAGCATCAATACTGCAGTTTATATCATGTTTTCTCATGTTTCCCATTTCTTCTCTCACAGATTGTTCACCAAAGGAGATTCCAGTAATACGGAAGAATGTGATGGAGAACTCTTCCGTAGTGCTGCCCTGTGCCGCCGCCGATGGCGTTGGCAAGCTGGAGTCAGCGTGGTGGTGTTTCGGAGTGAACCCGCTAGGCCGGAGAGAGCATGGACGGAGTGGGACATTATGGGGGAATTCAGGGATTACGTTTGGGTACTTGGGGTGAGAGTAGGACAGGTGGTGAGATGGTGCAGGAAACAAACCAGAACCTTCTCCTTGATGATGCATCACGTGGCTGCAGAAGATGCTGGAATGTACGAATGCAACATTAGACTGCAATCGGGAAAAGCGAACATATCGAGCAGATTCCAGGTGCACGTAGAAACAGGTGGGTTACAGATCAAGTGAATCATTGTGAAAGTTTCCACCTCACCAGAAATTTACATCCCGTTTGTATTTTCAGGCCAAGATGATTCCAAGTCTTCATCTTCAGACCGAACATCGTCCTCCACCTGTTCAACTGTCTCTCCCAGTACAAACTCAACCCAAATTAATGAGGATTATCAAGGACCCTACTTTATTCCTTTCCTGTGCGTCTGTGTTATCATGGTCGTTTTGATGTTCTTCTGCATCTTCTCCATTGTGAAAATCGTCCAATTGCAACGAGGCAAGTAAGCAGCCATTCCACAGTTTATTCATTCTTTACTTTGGGATAACCTGTTCTTGCAGAAACTTACTCCAATCTCAAATTATATTACCTTCCTTACCTGAAAAAGCAAAGCATTACCAGGTGAGCAGGTGAATACGAGTTTGTGTTTGCAGTTCATGAGAAGAGCAAAGAGAGATTTTGATTTTTCAGGTCATGGATGAATTTTTAAATATTACATCAAACACAAGAACATTGGAGGATATTTGTGCAGGTAAATTATAGGAACATCAAATCATATCATGCGACATTTAAACCATTTAAACCCATTTTACCCAAGAATATAATATGTATCGAACAAATAAAACCTTTTCAATTTCCCAATGTATTTCCCATACAGTCCACAAAGGTAACTGTGATATGAAATGGACTTTCACAGAAACCTGAATTATTATTATCGACCTACGCTTCACATTTCTAACCTCTCACAAATGTTTAACAAGGAAAAGCATCAGAAAAGTGTGAATAACGCAAAGTTTTATGAATTTGATTCATACACCTGCATGAAGAAGGAAATGTATTTTATTTGCTATATGTATGACGTCCGTTTATATGAACTTTCCAGAGCATTACTTGGTTCCTCCTCAGAAAACAAGGGTAGTTCAGCATACACACGAGATTTTTAGAATGTCCCTTCTTTTCTATTGTTCGACATTTTCTATAACCTATGGAGTGTCCCTTCTTTTCTATAGTTTGCCACACGGCACATCCCATATAAAGGGACCTTTTCTATGCCCCTGGTATTTTACCCAACATTGTCCCTTCTTTTCTATAGTTTGCCACACGGCACATCCCATATAAAGGGACCTTTTCTATGCCCCTGGTATTTTACTCAAGAATGTCCCTTCTTTTCTATAGTTTGCCACACGGCACATCCCATATAAAGGGACCTTTTCTATGCCCCTGGTATTTTACCCAACATTGTCCCTTCTTTTCTATAGTTTGCCACACGGCACATCCCATATAAAGGGACCTTTTCTATGCCCCTGGTATTTTACTCAAGAATGTCCCTTCTTTTCTATAGTTTGCCACATGGCACATCCCATATAAAGGGACCTTTTCTATGCCCCTGGCATTTTACCCAAGAATGTCCCTTCTTTTCTATAGTTTGCCACACAGCACATCCCATATAAAGGGACCTTTTCTATGCCCCTGGTATTTTACCCAACATTGTCCCTTCTTTTCTATAGTTTTCCAAATGGCACATCCCATATAAAGGGACCTTTTCTATGCCCCTGGTATTTTACCCAACATTGTCCCTTCTTTTCTATAGTTTGCCACACGGCACATCCCATATAAAGGGACCTTTTCTATGCCCCTGGTATTTTACTCAAGAATGTCCCTTCTTTTCTATAGTTTGCCACATGGCACATCCCATATAAAGGGACCTTTTCTATGCCCCTGGCATTTTACCCAAGAATGTCCCTTCTTTTCTATAGTTTGCCACACAGCACATCCCATATAAAGGGACCTTTTCTATGCCCCTGGTATTTTACCCAACAATGTCCCTTCTTTTCTATAGTTTTCCACATGGCACATCCCATATAAAGGGACCTTTTCTATGCCCCTGGCATTTTACCCAAGAATGTCCCTTCTTTTCTATAGTTTGCCACACGGCACATCCCATATAAGGGGGGCTTTTCTAGGCCCCTGGTATTTTACCCAACATTGTCCCTTCTTTTCTATAGTTTGCCACATGGCACATCCCATATAAAGGGACCTTTTCTATGCCCCTGGTATTTTACCCAAGAATATCCCTTCTTTTCTATAGTTTGCCACATGGCACATCCCATATAAAGGGACCTTTTCTATGCCCCTGGTATTTTACCCAAGAATGTCTCTTCTTTTCTATAGTTTCCCCAATGGCACATCCCATATAAAGGGACCTTTTCTATGCCCTTGGCATTTTACCCAAGAATGTCCCTTCTTTTCTATAGTTTGCCACATGGCACATCCCATATAAAGGGGGCTTTTCTATGCCCCTGGTATTTTACTCAAGAATGTCCATTCTTTTCTATAGCTTGCCACATGGCACATCCCATATAAAGGGACCTTTTCTATGCCCCTGGCATTTTACCCAAGAATGTCCATTCTTTTCTATAGTTTTCCACATGGCACATCCCATATAAAGGGGGCTTTTCTATGCCCCTGGTATTTTACCCAACATTGTCCCTTCTTTTCTATAGTTTGCCACATGACACATCCCATATAAAGGGACCTTTTCTATGCCCCTGGTATTTTACTCAAGAATGTCCCTTCTTTTCTATAGTTTTCCACATGGCACATCCCATATAAAGGGGGCTTTTCTATGCCCCTGGTATTTTACCCAACAATGTCCCTTCTTTTCTATAGTTTGCCACATGGTACATCCCATATAAAGGGACCTTTGCTATGCCCCTGGTATTTTACCCAAGAATGTCTCTTCTTCTCTATAGTTTTCCACATGGCACATCCCATATAAAGGGGGCTTTTCTATGCCCCTGGTATTTTACCCAAGAATGTCTCTTCTTTTCTATAGTTTGCCACATGGCACATCCCATATAAAGGGACCTTTTCTATGCCCATGGTATTTTACCCAAGAATGTCTCTTCTTTTCTATAGTTTGCCACATGGCACATCCCAGATAAGGGGGGCTTTTCTATGCCCCTGGCATTTTACCCAAGAATGTCCCTTCTTTTCTATAGTTTGCCACATGGCACATCCCATATAAAGGGGGCTTTTCTATGCCCCTGGTATTTTACCCAAGAATGTCCCTTCTTTTCTATAGTTTGCCACATGGCACATCCCATATAAAGGGACCTTTTCTATGCCCCTGGTATTTTACCCAAGAATGTCTCTTCTTTTCTATAGTTTGCCACATGGCACATCCCAGATAAAGGGGGCTTTTCTATGCCCCTGGCATTTTACCCAAGAATGTCCCTTCTTTTCTATAGTTTGCCACATGGCACATCCCAGATAAAGGGGGCTTTTCTATGCCCCTGGTATTTTACCCAAGAATCTCTTCTTTTCTATAGTTTGCCACATGGCACATCCCATATAAAGGGGGCTTTTCTATGCCCATGGCATATTACCCAAGAATGTCCCTTCTTTTCTATAGTTTGCCACACGGCACATCCCATATAAAGGGACCTTTGCTATGCCCCTGGTATTTTACCCAAGAATGTCTCTTCTTTTCTATAGTTTGCCACATGGCACTTCCCATATCAAGGGGGCTTTTCTATGCCTCTGACATTTTACCCAAGAATGTCCCTTCTTTTCTATAGTTTGCCACATGGCACATCCCATATAAAAGGACCTTTTCTATGCCCGTGGTATTTTACCCAACAATGTCCCTTCTTTTCTATAGTTTGCCACATGGCACATCCCAGATAAAGGGGGCTTTTCTATGCCCCTGGTATTTTACCCAAGAATCTCTTCTTTTCTATAGTTTGCCACATGGCACATCCCATATAAAGGGGGCTTTTCTATGCCTCTGGCATTTTACCCAAGAATGTCCCTTCTTTTCTACAGTTTTCCACATGGCACATCCCATATAAATGGGGCTTTTCTATGCCTCTGGCATTTTACCCAACAATGTCCCTTCTTTTCTATAGTTTGCCACATCCCATATAAATGGACCTTTTATATGATCCTGGCATTTTACCCAAGAATGTCCCTTCTTTTCTATAGTTTGCCACACGGCACATCCCATATAAAGGGACCTTTTATATGATCCTGGCATTTTACCCAAGAATGTCCCTTCTTTTCTATAGTTTGCCACATGGCACATCCCATATAAAGTGGCCTTTTCTATGCCCCTGTCATTTTACCCAAGATACATTTTAAATACAAACAAAATGCATTTGTTTATCGTATACGACTTTATTCAAGACAATATAAAAGATTTGAAAAAGTAAAGGGAAAACAATATTCACCCCAGATGGGATTCAAACCCAGAATCCCCAGCTTGGGAGTCTGATGCTTTATTTATTAGATATTTGAGCCAGCATGTTAGAATTGCTTTTTGAAATATTTGAAAGGGGTATAATGTGTGTACATATGTATATTTATATATATTGTACCAGTGGAAGCCGACAAACGAATTTTCAATCGCCATGTTAAAGCTGCATACAGAGAAACGATCCTTTATATAAAGGGAGGGGCGCTTTGTGCTTCCCTTTGATTATCATGTGCCAGTAATATCCACATACTACAATGGAAATATACAGGAAACAGTTTGTGGAATTTTGTACCGGAAATAATAATTAATTATTAAAGTAATCAACACCAGTTACATTCATGCAAATTTCAAGAAACCACAATAAAAGTTACAAATTTGTGAATATGTTAAAGTAGTTTTCATCAGCTTCTTCTCGTGCTTCAAAGTCCATGAGTGGGTTCAGAATGGCACCGAGGAAGCAACTTTCAACAGAACAGCGTGTGAAGGACAAACTCTGTGAGGAGAAGAAGAAGGGACAATATCCTCCAGTTAATGCGTGAGGTACACTTTGCAATGCCCGAAGGAAACAAGACAAGAAAAGGTGAAGAAGACCCAAAATAACTTAACTTCCCCAAGTCAAGACAAGCACTTGAAGTTGCTCAGCTTGAGTGATAAAAGAAAAAACAAGTCATCAGCTGACAAGTTAAATGAGAACAGTCCTGAACATTAACATCTCGCTGTCTGACAGCATGGACTAACTTCTATCCGCTCATCCCAACTCTCTCTTCCACATACAGTCACGTGAAAAAGTAAGTACACCCCATGTTAAGTTTGGACTTTTTCAACAAATTTCAACATACGGCTATTTGATCTTCATTTCAACAATATTGATAGATAAAGGTGATATAACATAACAAATATCATGAAACATTTACATTTTGTAGTCCATAGTATCTATCTATAATTCCAGTAATCTCTGTGTGTATGTGTGTGTGTCTGTGTGTGTGTTTGTCTGTGACCGCTGTTTCTCGACAACCACGGGTCCGATATACTTGAAACTTGCCAGGTATATTGCTGGGGACCCGAGGATGTGCCTTTTCAAGGTTTGAAATTAATCGGACAAGTGGTTCCCAAGGTATGGTCACCGTACTCGCAAGCCGTTCGCTTTGGCTTTGCGAATGGACCAAACCATTTCATGTAAATAGAGGGGGGGGGGGGTTCTACCGTACTCGCAAGCCGTTCGCTTTGGCTTTGCGAATGGACCAAACCATTTCATGTAAATAGAGGGGGGGGGTTCTGTGGTCGTTACTGCCATGTGGTTTCAAAGTTTTTTTTTGTTGTTGTTGTTTGCACGCATGTTTTTTTACACCCACGTACGGGCACGCCCTAGTAATTTAAATAAACATAAATGCAAATTTCGCATGTGGAAAAAGTAAGTACACCCCGACATTTATCACTACTTCAAATACCTAAAATTAGAATCAGGTGCACCAGCTCAGGTGCAAATGATTAGAACATCGTTAGAGAGGATCTTGGAGGAACCTGTCTTATTTAAACCTCAGACATTGAGTTTGTTTTGCTCTTTGTTGTTGAAGTGTGCGGCGTCACCATGCCGAGATCAAAGGAGCTCTCTGAGGCCTTCAGAAAGAAGGTTATAGATGCCGACGAGTCTGGGAAGGGATTTAAAAAGATCTCCAAACAATTTGAAATCAATCATTCGACTGTCCGGAAGATCATCTACAAGTGGAGAAGATTCCAAACAACTGCCAACTTGTTCAGGCCAGGCCGCCCCAGCAAGTTCAGCCCGAGAGCAGACCGCAAGATGCTGAAAGAAGTCTCTAAGAACCCCAGAATGTCATCA
Organism: Myxine glutinosa; assembly: GCF_964187855.1. NCBI lineage: Eukaryota > Metazoa > Chordata > Myxini > Myxiniformes > Myxinidae > Myxine > Myxine glutinosa. The sequence continues at coordinate 137,238,622 of NC_136270.1, forward strand.
CGGGACCTACTGGTAGCTCTTGCCACTGTTGATGTCAAAGTGCACGAGTCTACCATTAGAAAGAGGCTGCACAAATTTGATCTACATGGGAGGTGTGCCAGGAGGAAACCTTTGCTGTCCAGAAAGAACATCAGGGCAAGACTAAAGGTTGCCAATGAACACCGAGGCAAAGACCAGCACTTCTGGAACACTGTGCTCTGGTCAGATGAATCAAAGGTAGAGCTATTTGGCCACAGTACCAGAAGACATGTTTGGCGAAAACCAAAGACAGCATTTGACCACAAGAACCTGATACCAACTGTAAAGCATGGTCGTGGAAATATTATGGTTTGGGGCAGCTTTGCTGCATCAGGGCCTGGGCAGCTCACCATCATAGAATCCACTATGAATTCTTCATTGTACCAGAGGGTGCTTGAGGATAATGTGAGGCCATCTGTCGGAAAGTTGAAGCTCAACTGAAGGTGGACCTTGCAACATGACAATGACCCTAAATATACCAGTAAATCCACCAATAAATGGGTGAAAAGAGAGAAATGGAGGGTTCTGGAATGGCCAAGTCAAAGCCCGGATCTAAATCCCATCGAGATGTTGTGGGGGGATTTAAAACGAGCTGTGCATGCAAGAAACCCCTCAAACATCGTGCAGCTGAAAGAATTCTGCATGGAGGAGTGGGAAAAAATTTCTCCCAGTCGATGTCAGAGACTGTTAGACAGTTCTAAGAAACGCCTACCTGAGGTTGTTTCTGCCAAAGCGGGCAATACCACCTATTAGAGCCAAGGGTGTACTTACATTTTCCACATGCAAAATTTGCATTTATGTTTATTTAAATTATACAATGGACTACAAAATGTAAATGTTTCATGATATTTGTTATATTATATCACCTTTATCTATCAATATTGTTGAAATGAAGATCAAATAGCTGTATGTTGAAATATGTTGAAAAAGTTAAAACTTTACATGGGGTGTACTTACTTTTTCACGTGACTGTATGTGGCGACTTCAACTGCCATGCCAGTTGGCTGAGTGTGGGTTCCTCTTGCACAAGCCACAGCATCTCAGCAAAGGACTTCTGCGACTCATTGGGACTGACACCATCTGTCAATTTCCCGACCCGGATCTCGGGCAACGGCACATAATCTCTTCTAGACTTGATTATGACTAACTCCCTGCAAATGTCTGCTGTTCTTCTTCTGCTCCAATCGGTTCATCTGATCAATTGCTTGTTAAAGTGGGCATCTCTCTGGCTATTCTCAGAGAGCCTCCTCAGCATCGACGAGTCTGGCATTTCACTCAGGCCGACTGGCATGGTCTGCAATCAGCCATCAATCATGTGGACTGGTCTCCCATCTCTACTGCCTCTGACATCAACTCATCCTGGAAATTCTTCCAAAGTAAACTGCACTCTCTCTCATTCACAGATTTATCCCATCTCATCTTCAGTTGTCATAACCTTCCTCCCGTCCATGGTACACTGAATATTGTGGTGAGGCAGATGCCCTGAAACAACTTACCTTCGCCTCATGGAAGGCAAATCCAACTGAAGGTAATCTCAGTTCCTGTCACAAAGCTCGGAACTAGTGTGTGTCTACCCTCAGGAGAGCCAGGAAACAATATCTCTCTGCTCTCAAACCTGAACTCTCAAACCAGTCTTTCTCCTCCAAATCCTGGTGGCATCTGGTCAAATCTGTTTCTGGTGTTTGTTCCCCCTCCATCCCCTCCCTTACCACAAACTGCTATACAGCCGACACCGCACGTGGAAAATCTGAATGCCTCAACACTGTATTTGCCTCAAAATCTTGTGTCCCAAACCTATTTCTCTCTGTACCCACTTTACCCAGTCGAACCCAGCTGCTCCTGGACTCTGTGTCCTTCTCTCCTGACAAGGTGGACAACTTTCTGTCAAACCTCAACTCTAATTCTGCAACTGGACCAGACGGCATCAGCTCACATGTCCTAAAATCATGCCCTGCTGCTCTTTCTCACCCTCTCTCTGTTCTCTTCACCCTCACTTTTCCTCAAGGTCATCTGCCATCAGCTTGGAAATCAGCCAACATTACCTCTTTACACAAAAAGATGCAAAAAACCAGATCCTTGCAACTACAGACCAATCAGCTTGCTCCCAATAATCAGCAAGGTTATGGAATCCATCTTTGCTTCTGATATCAAATACTTCCTCTTCTCCAATGGCTTGATCTTGGATCATCAATTTGGATTCAGACCAGGTCCCTGTGCTCTGGACATGCTGCCACAACAATGGATGGAGGCTGCTGCCACAACAATGGATGGAGGCTGATGGAGGCTGTTCTAAGAAACGCCTACCTGAGGTTGTTTCTGCCAAAGCGGGCAATACCACCTATTAGAGCCAAGGGTGCACTTACTTTTTCCACATGCAAAATTTGCATTTATGTTTATTTAAATTATACAATGGACTACAAAATGTAAATGTTTCATGATATTTGTTATATTATATCACCTTTATCTATCAATATTGTTGAAATGAAGATCAAATAGCTGTATGTTGAAATATGTTGAAAAAGTTAAAACTTTACATGGGGTGTACTTACTTTTTCACGTGACTGTATGTGGCGACTTCAACTGCCATGCCAGTTGGCTGAGTGTGGGTTCCTCTTGCACAAACCACGGCATCTCAGCAAAGGACTTCTGCGACTCATTGGGACTGACACCATCTGTCAATTTCCCGACCCGGATCTCGGGCAACGGCACATAATCTCTTCTAGACTTGATTATGACTAACTCCCTGCAAATGTCTGCTGTTCTTCTTCTGCTCCAATCGGTTCATCTGATCAATTGCTTGTTAAAGTGGGCATCTCTCTGGCTATTCTCAGAGAGCCTCCTCAGCATCGACGAGTCTGGCATTTCACTCAGGCCGACTGGCATGGTCTGCAATCAGCCATCAATCATGTGGACTGGTCTCCCATCTCTACTGCCTCTGACATCAACTCATCCTGGAAATTCTTCCAAAGTAAACTGCACTCTCTCTCATTCACAGATTTATCCCCGTCTCAACTGTCTCAACAATGGATGGAGGCCCTCAACGCCAAACAGGATATCAGAGCTGTCTTCCTTGACATATCTCGTGGCCTTTGATACAATACAGTCTGGCACCCGCCCTGCTCTTCAAACTCTCCTCATATGGTATCCATGAAAACATCCACGCATGGCTTGCAGACATCCCTCCCTGATTGCAGTCAATGTGTGACCTGAATGGAATTCTCTCATCTCCCATTCTTGTTCAGGCTGGAGTTCCTCAAGGCAGTGTTCTGGGCCCTGTGCTTTTTCTGGTCTTCATTAATGATCTCTCTGACTCTCTGGAAAATCCTCTCTATCGCTTTGCTGAAGACTTCACTCTCTGTCTCTCCATATCTCAACCCTCAGATCGGCAGGCAGCAGACTCCTCACTCTCTGCAGACCTGGTCTTTCAATCCTGATAAATCTCACACTCTCACCATGTCTCTCTGAAAAGACCATCTGGAAAACCCTCCCATCTACTTTCTGAACAATCCTGTTGAAGAAGTTCTGTCACTAAAGCTTTTGGGTCTCACTATCTGCCATTATCTGTCCTAGGAAAACCACATATCCAAGTTGGCCTCCAAAACCAGTCGTCGACTGGACATCCTCCGTTTATGTGAAGTCCTTTCTGGGCACGTCTGAGCTCCTCACCACATACAAAGCTTTCCTCCACAGCTCAATGGAATACTGATCTCCCCTCTGGGCTTGCGCTCCTGCCTCACACCTAGCTCGGCTTCACGCTGTTGAAACCAAAGCATTCAGAATCATTGGAATCTCCCGTGATGAAGCTGATTCGAAGTGCCTTTGACTCTCTCACTGCAGGCAGGTTGGTGGTCTTTGTCTTATACCGACACCTCCCCGGCCTTGCTTCCCCTGCTCAGTCTGTGCTCTCTACCCCAAATTTTCCTACAGGATGCACAAGATCTGCCAGCAACCCTCTTCTGGTGAAACCGCCAAAATCAAGATTCTCTGCTCACCTTCACTCTTTCATTCCTCTTTTCTCCCACCTCTGCAACAAACTCGTACACTCTCTTCAATCCCAATCCTCCCTCCAGGTCTTTAGAACAGCTGATCACCACCATCTCTTATCTTCCCCCATCCAAAACCTTGATCTTTTCTACCCCCGTTAAAACACCCCAAATCCACCTATTTCAATCTCCAACTTCTTTCCTGAAATTCGTAGTTGTGTCAATTTGTTTTACACCATGTACCCCTTACCCCACCCACCCTCCCACCAGCTTTCTTTCTTCCACAGATCTACTGACGTCTCTGTTCTCTACTGTTGTTGTGCTTGTATGTTTTCCTCTCTCTCTCCCCCTCTTGTCTCCCGCTCCCTTTATGTATTGTATTGTTATGTCTGTGGGTCGGAGCATATATAGATTTAGGTAGATCTGCATAGGTAGGTGCTTGACTGTCGTGATAGGGAATCTAGATGTAATAAGTTCTGTAGCCCGAATGTCGGATTAAGCTTGTATCTTCGTCCCCGCCACGAGGGGGCGGGGCATATTAATTAATACAGGGATTATGGGTAAAATTCCCTTGTGTCGTTCCCTCGGTGAGCATCCCAGTGTCCCTTATGGCAATACATCCCGTAGACATCAGATAAGCCCATTAGCGCACCACACATTAAATAATTTCCCTGCCGGCACAATGACTTTGGAAGAACCAACAAGCAATAGCCACGCCCAGGGGAACGTGTGATTGGTTGAGGTAAGATGCTGGCCACTGATTGGTGAAAGGAAGATGGAAGGAAGCGGCACACTGATTGGCCACCGACCGTTGACACCTCGGCCAATCAGCGCGGAAGGCGCGAACATTCGGCCAATCAGTGCGGAAGGTGCAAAAACACTACCTAGAAGCAGGTCACTGGTTAGAGGACAGGCGCCGGTGATGTGAGAATGCGCGAAAGACCACAAAGAAACGAGGCACTGGTTGGGAGAGAGAAAGGGCTGACGTCACACCGCGAGTGACAAAACGACTCGCTCGCCGGCATTTTGGGCTCTTGGCTGTCTCTTTCCTGGGCTCTTGGCTGTCTCTTTGCTGGCTGCCTCTTCGCTGTCTCTTCCCTTGCTTCCCTTCCCTTGGCCTCTTGCTCCTGACTGTCCCTTCGCGCTGGGCTTTCCCTTGATTCGGACCTGGTGGAGGAACAAGCAGTTCGAAAGACGGCGGAGAGAGGAACGCCGTCAATTCTCTGCCTTGCGTTGGTGTGCGAATGACAAACGACGAGTGGGGCCTGCGTTGGAGCGCTGACGAGCGGGCGTACCGAGGGCCGCTCCGTGCCAAGGACTGGGCAGTTCGCGCCAACCGGAGCTGCGTCGGACGACGCGCTCGAACATCGACCCGACACTACACTGCCAGACAGATAAGCTCGCATTCACAAATACACGATGGGACATTTATTTTATTCATTCTCCCTTTGTCTCGTATTTGAAATCTATGTGGGGACGTCCCAATTTAGAATTAGTTCTTCCATCGCATTTCTTTGTATCGGTTTCTGTAAAATAAACCTATTTATTTTTGTCCATTTTACCCCCGTGTTCGTTTGAGTTCATTCCCTACAGGATCAGAGCTGCCGGTGAGATTGCTACAGGTAAGAGCTTTCGCGCTTCTTCCTCTTCCTTATTCCACCCGTGCTGCCTAGTCAAATCCGCAATTGATCGTCGCCTCGGAGTTAAAGCCCGTTCAGGCTATCCGCGAACCCACGGTCTTAACCGAGGGCATTCACGCGACAGTATGTTTTATGGGTTTGTGCCTGTTCTTGTGTGTAATGTGTTAGCTCTTACACCAGGCTTGACCGTATACAAAAAAAAAAGCATTAACATCCCGTCTAGGACTGTGCGCAGAAGGCTGATTGCAGCACCTCTCCAGGGCAGAGTTGGAGTAAATAAACCATGGCTGAGACCACAGAATAAAGTGAAAAGAGTGAAATCTGCAAGGCAACACCAAGATTGGGTGACTGAACAATATAATCGGGTACTCTGGTCTGATGAATTGAAGTTTGAACCTTTTAGATCTAAGAGGTGGCAGTTCGTATGTCGAAGGCCTGGAGAACGTTTCGACATGCAATGTTTGCATGGGGGAGGCTCTGTGACTGTCTGGGGTTGTGCCTCAGCTTTTTGGGTAGAGAAACTTGTTTAAATCAATGGGACGCTAACAAAAGAGAAGTACAAGCAGATACTGCAGCACCATGCAGTTCCTAGTGGAAATTGTTTAACCAGAAGAGGATTCATTTTCCAACAACATAATGATGCAAAACACACTTCGAATATAGTAAAACAGTATTTGGAGAACAAAGTTACAGCTGCTGTGCTCCAAGTGTTAGAATGGCCACCTCAGAATCAGGACAGGAATCCCATCCAGGCCATATGGGATTATTGGAAACAGAGAAGAACGAGAGGAACCCTACTAACCTTACAGAACTGTGGAATGTACTTTTTTTTTGTATACAAAGTCGAGGCTCGTGTAAGAGTTAACATATTAAACACAAAAAACATGCACGGACACATAAAACATATAATAAAGGGAGCAGGAGACAAGATGGGGAGAGAGAGGGAAGCACACAAGCACAACAACAGTAGAGAACATGAACGTTGGGAGATCTGTGGAAGGGAGAGCGCTGGGAAATGGGGAGGGGGAGGAAAGGGTACACAGTATAAAACAAATGAACACTACTAGGAATTTCAGGAAATAAGTTGGAGATTGAAAGAGGTGGATTTGGGGTGTTGTAACGGGGGTAGAAAAGATCAAGGTTTTGGATGGGGGAAGATAAGAGATGGTGGTGAACAGCTGTTTTGAAGACCTGGAGGGAGGAGAGAAATTGTACTACAGGATGTTTGGCACAATATTCATTTAAGAATACTTAGAAGCCTGGTGTTGGGCTAGCGGCTAGGGTGCCGGCTTTAGGATCCTAGGATCCTGGGTTCGAATCCCGGTCAATCGCTGAATTAACGCCAGGGGGGTTGACTCAGCCTGTCATCCTTCCGAGGTCGGCATAATTGAGTACCAGTTCACTGGTAATTCCCTGTTTGTCGTAAAAAGGCAACAAAAAGGGTTGGCGTCAGGAAGGGCATCCGGCCGTAAAACATTGCTTCAAAAAGGGGACCAACAACAAAAAACAACAACAACCATGGTCCCAGAAAAAGGCCAACCCCCGCTTGTGGGGAAAAATGGCCTCTAAAGGTGGTTATATATACAGAAGGCATGGGAAGATAGTGATAGTATTTAAGAAGATAAAGTTCAGACACACAAAGTAGTAACTGGTACTTTTAAATGGCATTGTTCTTATTGTTTAGTTAAGCGGTTTCGTTTATTTCATGGACATTTATAAAGGCTGTTAATGTACAAAAATATACACGTGACTGTTATCACTTATATTACCCAAGACTGGTGTCACACATGACTGATATTGCTGATAATTTGATGAATTTACCCAAAAGTATGAATATCATCGGAATAACCCAAACCTGTGCACGGTACTGTACGTATTCAGGTGGAAATACCAAACGGGCAATCCCGGATGTTCCACCAGCACAGGAGACATTGTGTTACAAGTTTGTTCTTCCTTTTCCGGTTTTAGTTTCTAGAGATGAGTTATATCGTGTCACTGATACAGAATGTAAACATTTGCTGTTGGAGAACTGAAACCTCTTTTCTATTTTCCGTCCTCAGATTCCACAGACCATTGCAAACCCCAGGGTGATGTAAGTTGACCTCTCACAACATGACCTTGGTCAGAACTTTATTGTCAAACGATATTCAAGATTAATCAGATCTCTGATATGGTAACTCTTCCAAATGATAAAGGAACAATTTGTTGTCCGTAGTCGTTTTTTCTGCCTCAACACGGGACCAGGTTCCTACAAGATACATACATGTCACCTTGGTGATTATTAGGATTCATTCAGGGATCAACACTGACACTTCAGAACAATCATGCATTTTCAGCCACTTTTGTTCATTTTGAACTCGTTATGTTCTCTTATTCTTACAGACAGACCAGACAGACCCGTTGTCACCAAAACCCACCGAACCGATCTATTTGGCAGCAGAAAGGTCTGAAGTTGTGGAGAGCCCATACAGCTCCCTCAATCCAACACGGCCTGTGCTTCCAGCAGTTCCGGTGCTTCCAACACGACCTGTGCTTCCCTCGTCCAGGAGCAAAATCCAGCGGTTGTGATCACAAACCATTTTGTATGTTATGCATTGTATGGACATGTTACCTAAACACATTTATGTAAACTATAAAACTACGGTACGGTAATCCCTCACCTGAACGGAAATTCACCTTATGGAAATGTAATAGTACGGAAATGAGGAAGTAGTGACTAAAATTCACATAACTGAAAGCAAAATTTACTGCAATGGAAATTTGAGTCTAAAAAGTTTTTTTCTTTCAATTCCCAAGTTTTACATTCACCACATGACCTGAGGGCAAAAGTATATCTGCACTTCAAGTCAACTTGCTTATTATAGGTGCCCTCAGGTCATATTTTACAAGTTAGTACTGTATGTGAACCCTTGGAAACGATATGTATTTACATATGTACTGTACTCTTTTTACCGTACGGATTGTCGACATTCCATATAAGAGTTGACTATTGGAATTCGTGCTTAAACAAATTATGTCACCATCTGGGTTTGAGTTTGACAATTTTTGGAGTATTAACGATCCCCCATCGACCACACGCATCCCCTTGCACTCGCTCCCAGAGAGCACTTCAGCAGTTGGAATTTCACTGCGCTTTTCACTACATCTCGTGGTTGGCTCTGCTCATGACTCCCGGAGTAATGCATTCACTCGTGTCCGTGTGTGTGTGTTTGTGAACAATATATCTGGAAAAGTTCTGAACGGATTTGGATGAAAGTTGGTGGGATGATTGCCCTTGGGATAAGGAAGAATTGATTAGTTTTTGGTGAAGCTCAGGATATTATTCCGGATCCAGGAATTTTTTGAAGGATTGTTTTGCCATTGGTTGACAGGGCTCATTTTTTTAAACATTATCTTCTATATATTCTATATTTAACATTGTGATATGAAAATAGTTTTCATATTTGTTATAAATGTAGTTTAAACTCGTGGTTATGCGTTAGAGCGGTGTATTTCTTTTTAGCAGCGTCGTCTTCAATGTTCATTATTTTCTAATAAAGACATATTCTATCATTTTAAAACCACCAAAGTGTGTAGTAGGTTCCCCGTTTAATAAAATGTATCGTTTGATACGTATAATGCTTTAAAATGTTTTTTTTTTCTTTCTTTTTTTTACCTCAGAAGAGATATCAACATTTAGCTCAGCGAATGTCATTCGCAGTGTCAGTATTTGATGAACTTACAAAGACTTAGTTCCAGATTTGTCAATGGCTGAGGTATATTAACAAACGAATAAAACAGATTTGGCAAAATTCTAACTTTTTTAAAAAAGATCGCGTATTCACCCAGCATTGTGAGAGGCTGAAGAAGAAGAAACCTCGCATGGGCTTCCCAGACCAAATAAATAATTCTGGTTCTGGCTCTGCGATTATCAGGTTTATTACTCCCGCCAGGGAGTAATGCATTCGATCGTGTCCGTCCGTGTCCGTGTGTGTGTGTTCGTGTGTTTGTGAACAAGATATCTGGAAAAGTTCTGAACGGATTTGGATGAAAGTTGGTGGGATGATTGCCCTTGGGATAAGGAAGAATTGATTAGTTTTTGGTGAAGCTCAGGATATTATTCCGGATCCAGGAATTTTTTTTGGGAAAGATTTTTTTCTGTTTTACTGCATTAAAGCTTTTATTCTTATTCTTAAATGATGTTTTTCTCCTCTAATTCCGAGATATATCAAAATAAATTCTCTGACAGTTAGGGCCTACTTTCTTTTTCATTTATTGTTTTGGGGAGAGGGGATGTTAAACAAAACGTATTATTCCAACTAAACCCACGGCGGGAGTATGCGCTCTCCTGAGTGGCGTTCTAGTTCCTTCAGTTTCACACGATGACTGAAAAACGACCTTCAAGTGAGGAAGTGTGGCGGGAGTGCAAAGAGCCCATAACGCAATCACAATGCACATGAAGCAGGATCACACTGGAAATGAAAGGAGGTTTGATGCTGGTGAAAAACTTAGTGACATTGTGTAAATACTGGGCCTTGTGACCTCTACAGTGGGCACAATAACGGTCAACATAGAAAAGGTAAGAGTCAGTGCACACTCAGCTGCTACAAGAAGCTGTATAAGAAGGAGAAGAGTGCAAAACAGACATTGTTGCATGTATATTTCTCCAAGAAAGATGATGGGGCTGGTACTTCCCAGAATGTAGCAGATGAACATGCCTGCCACCGCTGGACATCACCGCTGGACCTGCCACCCCTGGACCTGCCACCCCTGGACCTGCCACCACTGGACCTGCCACCCCTCAGCCTGCCACCCCTGAACCTGCCAACCCTGGACCTGACACCCCTGGACCTGACACCCCTGGACCTGACACCCCTGGACCTGACACCCCTCAGCCTGCCACCCCTCAGCCTACCACCGCTGTACCTGCCAACCCTGGACCTGACACCCCTGGACCTGACACCCCTGGACCTGACACTCCTGGACCTGACACCCATGGACCTGCCACCCCTCAGCCTGCCACCCCTGGACCTGCCACCCCTGGACCTGCCACCCCTGGACCTGCCACCCCTCAGCCTGCCACCCCTGAACCTGCCAACCCTGGACCTGACACCCTTGGACCTGCCACCCCTGGACCTGCTACCCCTCAGCCTGCCACCCCTGAACCTGCCAACCCTGGACCTGACACCCCTGGACCTGACACCCCTGGACCTGACACCCCTGGACCTGACACCCTTCAGCGTGCCACCCCTGTACCTGCCAACCCTGGACCTAACACCCCTGGACCTGCCACCCCTCAGCCTGCCACCCCTGGACCTGACACCCCTGGACCTGCCACCCCTCAGCCTGCCACCCCTGGACCTGCCACCCCTGGACCTGCCACCTCTGGACCTGCCACCCCTCAGCTTGCCACCACTGGACATGCCACCCCTGGGCATGCCACCACTGGACATGCCACCACTGGACATCCCACCCCTGGACATGCAACCTCTGCACCTGCCACCACTGGACTTGCTACCTCTCAGCCTGCCACCCCTGAACCTGCCAACCCTGGACCTGACACCTCTGGACCTGCCACCCCTGGACCTGCCATTGCTGGACCTGCCATCGCTGGAACTGACACCCCTGGACCTGACACCCCTGGACCTGCCACCACTGGACTTGCCACCTCTCAGCCTGCCACCCCTGAACCTGCCACCCCTGGACCTGATACCCCTGGACCTGCCAACGCTGGAGCTGACACCCCTGGACTTGACACCCCTGGACCTGCCACCCCTCTGGACCTGCAATCGCTCTGGACCTGCCACCGCTGGACCTGCTACTGCTAGCTCTCAGAGTGATGGTTATCACAGCCTGTCAGGAGATGTGACAGACTAGCTGTGGTGAACACCATCACGATGGAGACCCCACGATTCACCATCACTCAGCACTGACCTCCTCCCTCCAGCCGTCACACACGTCATCGCTGTCAATCAAACAATCTTTTTCTTTTTCTCACTGTAACAGTTTATTATTACATTTTATATCGAAGTCAACAAGCAAAACAGGTTAGTGTAAAGTGCTCAACTCCATGTTAGTACTCGTACACAGTATCACAGTATTGCATTAGTAGTTAAGAGTTTAAAGTAATGTACAGAGTATTGTTATGAAGTTTGTTGCCTTATTAAGTGTATTTGTTACATCGTGGAGTTCATCTTTTGTTCCGTAGAAACCTACCTCCTCTTCTATAATGGGAGTGAAAGGGAAAATCGGTTTCGATTTCCGGAAATTCACCTTACAGAAGGAATTTGCAGAACGTAACCCTTCCGTAAAGCGAGGGATTGCACAGTATACAACATAGAATTGTGCAGGAATATTCTTGATTTCTGTAAACTTTGTTCATTCTTTGTATTATTTGTACAAAGATTTATCGTACAAGTTCCCTTTCTAGGAACTTCAATACAGGAAGAAGCCATTGGGATCATCATGTCTGCACAACGGTTGTTTGTCTATGCTCTTGTTATTTATAAATGTTGAGCATCAAACAGGGAAGCAGAAGCACGCACCATTTTATAGTCTTTGCTGTTACTCGGCCGGGGTTCGAATTACTCCGACCTCTGAGACGCAGAGCAGACACTTCAACCATTAGGGCCAAGAGTCTAATATCTCTTCCTTCAGATAAAGGAAATTTCTTATTAAACTTTGTGAATGTTTTCGGATTTGTTCTAACAACTGTCAGAATGATATATGATTAAGAAGTGTTTACCAAATACTCTTATTGTTCCACATTCCAGTAAACAGACCATGAGCCACAGTACGGAACATCCACACAACTGACCCCAATAGAGAAGGAACCTGCACATCTCCCTCAAAGCAACAGCTCCAGTCATTCCTCACAGCCAGAATCAAAATCAAAATCCAGCTATCTCACTCTTCCATGATCCAAGATTATCTTTTGTATATTCTTATTATAAACATTTTTGTATATTAGGCGTTGCATGGATACACCTTACCTGAAAACGCATATATCAGCTTTTAATAACTACTAGCGTGACTCGGCGTGCTCCGCGCGCCTCACCACACGTCGATTCAGAGGATTAGGCATCTTTGACCATTTCGGTGTCTTTTGGGTCTTCATAGTGTTTTGGGTCTTCAGGGTCTTTTGGATCCTCTGGGTCTTTAAGAGTATTTTTGGGTCTTTGAGGTGTTTTGGGTCTTCAGGGTCTTTTGCGTCTTTGGTGTCTTCAGAGGCGTTTAGGTCTTAAGGGTCTTCGGTGTCTTTTGGGTCTTCGGGGTCTTCAGGTGCTTTTGTGTCGTAAGGTTCTTTTGGTTCTTCTTGGTCTTTAAGGATCTTTGGGTCTTTTTGGGTCTTCGGGGTCTTTTGTGTCTTCTGGGTATTTTTTGGTCTTCGGTAATGTTATAAACACCATTAGCGACTGTTTAAAAAGCTAATAATGTGTGTTTGTGGTTTATAATATTTTACAAGCCTGGCTACACAGCTGTTAGACTTCTGGTCTTGTTTATTGAATGTTTAATATTGTAATGCCTAACAAGTAAAATATTTGTGTTTTGTTTGTAACACAAATCATTTTAGCGAGTGATGTAAGCTATGTAGATGTGCGTCATTTTCTCTAACATCATCTCGGATCATCAATTTAGTTTCAAACCAGGTCACTCCACCTTGAACACGCTATTACTTGTCTCCCAACAATGGATGGAGGCCCTCAATGTCAGAGCTGAGATCAGCACCGTCTCTCTGGACACATCTCGTGCTTTTGATAAAGTCTGGCATCCCACCTTGCTCCATAAAAACTCTACTTATGTATGGCATCCAAGGCCAACTCCACACCTGGATGACTGACCGCCTCTACTCTTGTAGACAACGTGTGGCACTCAACTGAATCCTTTCAAATCCTGTCCCTGTCAAGGCCAGAGTACCACAATGCAGCGTTCTGGGCCCAGTCCTATTCCTGATATTCATTAACAATCTCTCTGACTCTCTGGAAAATCCTCTTTATATATTTGCAATTTTGCATTTGAAAATCCTCTTTATGTACCCCACCCTTTGCAGTGACATCACTTATCCTTCAGACAGGCAGGCTGAAACCTCTTCCTCTTACTCTTATTTCCACCTGTGAAGCAACTCCCACATTCTCTTCGATCTCACTCTTCCATCCAGGTCTTCAAGACAGCTGTTCACCACCATCTCAGATCATCCCCCATCCACAACCATGATATTTTCTAGCCACATTTCCCCTGAACAAATATACCTCTTTCCAAGTTTCCAGTTTTTCCTTCTTGAGAGTTTGTGGTTGTATCCACCTTGTCCTTCGCAAGCCCTCATTCTTCCTCACCTCACATCCATTATTTCTACAAGTCTCCCTGTATTTTGTCCCTCAACCCTGCTGTTGGTGTGTTTCCACCTGCCTTTCTACTTTCCCATTTCCTCTGTTATGATGTGATCCGTTCTATGTTGTAGCTTCTCCACTAGCCTCAACTATACGACGCTGAGTTCCCATGTTGTATGTTGGTCAAGAGATTGCATGACAACAAAACAATGTTGGTTTTACACCATACAAACACACGGTACGCATTTCTAGGCCAAGGACCCATGTGAGCAGGCTAAAAAAACAAAAACAAAAACAAACCACCTTTGGAGGCCATTTTTCCCCGCAAAGCGGGGGTTGGCCTTTTTCGGGCACCGTGGTTGTTGTTGTTTTTGTTGGTCCCCTTTTTTTGAAGCAATGTTTTACGGCCGGATGCCCTTCCTGCCGCCAACCCTGTTTGTCGCCTTTTACGACAAACAGGGTATTACCAGTGAACTGGTACTCAATGCTCATGCTCATGTGAGCAGGCTAGATAAAAGGTAATACCTGCATCACATTACACTATACCACCATAACCTAGGCCAAGGACCCATGTGAGCAGGCTAGCTAAAAGGTAATACCTGCATCACATTACACTGTACCACCATAACCTAGGCCAAGGACCCATGTGAGCAGGCTAGATAAAAGGTAAAACCTGCATCACATTCTACTGTACCACCATAACCTAGGCGAAGGACCCATGTGAGCAGGCTCGCTAAAAGGTAATACCTGCATCACATTCTACTGTACCACCATAACCTAGTCGAAGGACCCATGTGAGCAGGCTAGATAAAAGGTAATACCTGTATGACATTACACTGTACCACCATAACCTAGGTGAAGGACCCATGTGAGCAGGCTAGATAAAAGGTAAAACCTGCATCACATTCTACTGTACCACCATAACCTAGGCGAAGGACCCATGTGAACAGGCTCGCTAAAAGGTAATACCTGCATCACATTCTACTGTACCACCATAACCTAGTCGAAGGACCCATGTGAGCAGGCTAGATAAAAGGTAATACCTGTATGACATTACACTGTACCACCATAACCTAGGTGAAGGACCCATGTGAGCAGGCTAGCTAAAAGGTAATACCTGCATAACATTACACTGTACCACCATAACCTAGGCCAAGGCTCCATGTGAGCAGGCTCGCTAAAAGGTAATACCTGCATCACATTCTACTGTACCACCATAACCTAGTCGAAGGACCCATGTGAGCAGGCTAGATAAAAGGTAATACCTGTATGACATTACACTGTACCACCATATCCTAGTCGAAGGACCCATGTGAGCAGGCTAGATAAAAGGTAATACCTGCATCACATTACACTGTACCACCATAACCTAGGCCAAGGACCCATGTGAGCAGGCCAGCTATAAGGTAATACTGTGGCGGACACGAAAGCCCACTGGCGTGGTGACATCATTCCGCGCTCCAAGTGGGCGGCGGTGTCATGTATGCAGTGCAAATGTTCACCATTGTATCCCTACACCGGGACCGGGTTGTATCCCTACGCCAGAGGTCGGATGGCGCTGCTGTGAATCGGGCCTTGTTCGGCAGAGTGAATAAACGCGTACGACAATTGATCGCAGTTTGTCGAGATACTTTACATCTTCAAAGGATGTGGGTAGGCGTGGCCTCAGGATATACACCGGGCGCGCAGCCAACGCGGTCCAACCAACGCGGTCTCCATCAAGCTCCCCGAATTCTGGGAGTCACAAGCCGAAGTCTGGTTCCTGCAGGCGGAAGCCCAGTTCCGACTTCGAGGCATCACGGTGGACGAGACCATGTACTGCCACGTGGTCGCCACCCTCGGGCCCGGCATGGCCACCCGCGTTGTATCGGTCCGAAGGGATCCACCTGCCGACGGCAAGTACGAGGCGGTCAAGCGTCTCCTTCTCACCACGTTCGGCCTTACAGTGGACGCACGGGCCGATCTCCTCTTGGACCTCCCCGAGATCGGGGACACCTGACCGTCGGTCCGTATAGACCATATGCTGGCGCTCATGGGTGACGAAACCCCGAACGCTCTATTCCGGGCGTTATTTCGCCGCCAGCTGCCAGCACGAGTCCGCCTCGCTTTGGCTGGTTCCGCGTTAACGGAACCCCGTGCGCTCGCTGCCGAGGCCGACAAATACTACGCGGCTTTGGACACGCAAACGAGTCTTGGCACGGTTGCCGCTCCCGAGGCTCCCGAGGCTTTCCCCGATGCACCGCACCTCGTGTCCGCCGCCGCGCCCCGACCACCACCGCCGCCGCCGCCGCGAAGAAAACCGCGGCCTCCGACGCCGCAGCTGCCTGCCTGGTGTTTCTTCCATGCCAAGTTCGGCCACGAGGCTCGGCAGTGTCGCCCGCCGTGCTCATTCGGCAGGTCGGGAAACGGGCGAGCCGGCGCTCGGTGGCAACGGTGAGCGTTGGCAATTCCAACAGCCTTCTGTACATAACGGACACCTTGTCCGGGTGCCGTTACCTGTGCGATACGGGAGCGCAGGTGAGTGTCGTTCCTGCCGGTATGTCCGACAAGCACACCGCGGGCCGAGGTCCCGCGCTGCTTGCGGCCAATGGTACGTCTATACGCACGTACGGAAAACGCTGTCTCTCCCTGCAGTTCGGAGGGCAGGTTTTCCGTTGGTCGTTCGTTATGGCCGACGTGCCCATGGCACTGCTCGGCGCGGACTTCTTATGTGCTAATGGATTACTGGTTGATGTAAAGCGCAGAAGGCTTGTCCAGGCTGAGACGTTCACCTCGCTCGCGTGTGCGCTGCCCGGCTCGTTGAGCAGCTCAGAGCGGCTCATCGAGCGGCTCGCCGAGCGGCTTGCTGAGCGGTTCCGTTCCGGCCAGGTTCATCTGTACGCTTCCAGCAGCGGACGAATTCGCCCGCCTCCTCGCGGGTTTTCCGGCCCTCATGTGGCCGACCTTCTCGGCGGGGACCGTCAAGCATGGGGTGGAATACCACATCCCCACCCCCGGGCCACAGGTCTACGCCCGGGCACGCCGCCTCTAAAGCGGAGTTCGCTACGCTGGAGCGGCTCGGCATCGTGCGGCGCTCCGAGAGCGCGTGGGCGTCCCCGCTCCACATCATGCCCAAGCCTGGCGGGGGGTGGCGACCGTGCAGGGACTACCGGCGCCTCAACGACGCCACCACCCCCGACCGCTACCCCGTCCCCCACATTCAGGACTTTTCCGCCCGCTTGGCGAATATGTCCTTCTTTTCAAAGGTGGACCTCGTACGCGGCTACCATCAGGTCCCTGTCAGGCCGGAGGACATCCCGAAGACGGCTGTCATCATACCATTCGGGCTTTTCGAATTTCTTCGGATGCCCTTCGGTTTGAAAAATGCGGCTCAGGCGTTCCAGCGCCTCATGGACAGCATCTTGCGCGGCTTGGATTTTTTGTACGTATACCTGGATGACATCCTCCTCGCCAGCGCGTCCCGCGAAGAGCACCTTCACCATCTCCGCACGCTCTTCGAACATCTGGGCCAGCACGGCCTGATCGTGAACCCCGCCAAGTGCCGGTTCGGTGTCGCTGATATCGACTTTTTGGGGCACCGCGTCACCAGGCACGGGGCCGTCCCCCTACCGGCCAAGGTGGAGGCGGTGAAGGGGTTTCTGTGCCCCCGCACGATCAAGGGGCTCCAGGAGTTCCTGGGCATGGTAAACTTTTACCATCGGTTCCGGCCCCGCATCGCCCAGCTCCTGCGCCCCTTACACGAGGCCCTTCGAGGGAAGCCGGGCAAAGGTGACGTTACCTGGACCGAGCAGATGGACGCGGCGTTCTCGGGCGCGAAGCTCGCCTTGGCCAACGCCACCATGCTCGCGCACCCGGCGCTCGATGCACCGATCGCCCTCACCTCCGACGCCTCAGACTACGCGGTGGGCGCGGTGTACGAGCAATGGGTGCATGGAGCTTGGCAACCGCTGGCGTTCTTCAGCCGGCAGCTTCGCCCGCCCGAACGCCATTACAGCACCTTCGACCGCGAGTTGCTTGGGCTTCACCTGGCGGTCAGGCACTTCCGCCATCTGCTCGAGGGCCGTGCGTTCACGGCCTTCGTCGAGCACAAGCCGCTGGTTTTCGCGATGGGCAAGGTCGCCGAGCCTTGGTCGGCCCGGCAACAGCGTCACCTCGCGGCCGTGTCCGAGTACACGACGGACATCCGCCTCGTCGCGGGAAAGGACAACCTGGTGGCCGATTGCCTTTCCCGGGCCGTCGCCGTCGCGCGCCCCGGCCACGCCTGAGGGGTAGGCGTGGCCTCAGGATATACACCGGGCGCGCAGCCCAGAGCGCGCCAGTGCTACAGTGACCTCTTTGAATAAAGAACATTAAACTTACCACGTTGTCCGCTTCCTCCTTGGTAGCAAGTCGCACGCGTAGCACTGCATGCTTCAATACCTGCATCACATTCTACTGTACCACCATAACCGAGGCCAAGAACCCATGTGAGCAGGCTAGCTAAAAGGTAATACCTGCATCACATTACACTGTACCACCATAACCTAGGCCAAGGACCCATGTGAGCAGGCGAGCTAAAAGGTAATACCTGCATCACATTCTACTGTACCACCATAACCTAGGCCAAGTACCCATGTGAGCAGGCTCGCTAAAAGGTAATACCTGCATCACATTACACTGTACCACCATAACCTAGGCCAAGGACCCATGTGAGCAGGCGAGCTAAAAGGTAATACCTGCATCACATTCTACTGTACCACCATAACCTAGGCCAAGTACCCATGTGAGCAGGCTAGATAAAAGGTAATACCTGCATCACATTCTACTGACCACATACCCGAGGCGAAGGACCCATGTGAGCAGGCTAGCTAAAAGGTAATACCTGCATCACATTCTACTGCACCACCATACCCGAGGCGAAGGACCCATGTGAGCAGGCTAGATAAAAGGTAATACCTGTATGACATTACACTGTACCACCATAACCTAGGTGAAGGACCCATGTGAGCAGGCTAGATAAAAGGTAATACCTGCATCACATTACACTGTACCACCATAACCTAGGCCAAGGACCCATGTGAGCAGGCTCGCTAAAACGTAATACCTGCATCACATTCTACTGTACCACCATAACCTAGGCCAAGGACCCATGTGAGCAGGCCAGCTAAAAGGTAATACCTGCATCACATTCTACTGTATCACCATAACCGAGGCCAAGAACCCATGTGAGCAGGCTCGCTAAAGGGTAATACCTACATCACATTACACTGTACCACCATAACCTAGGCCAAGGACCCATGTGAGCAGGCTCGCTAAAACGTAATACCTGCATCACATTCTACTGTACCACCATAACCTAGGCCAAGGACCCATGTGAGCAGGCTCGCTAAAGGGTAATACCTACATCACATTACACTGCACCACCATAACCTCGACCAAGGACCCATGTGAGCAGGCTAGCTAAAAGGTAATACCTGCATCACATTCTACTGTACCACCATAAGGCAAGATAAAAAAAATGAGTTGGTGATCGTCCCCGCCCGACCCTACGAAACACACCCGACCCGAAACTTTTTTTATTTTTTATTTTGAAAAAAATCATTCAAAAACGATCTTTTCAGTCAAATTTGGCGCCGTTCTGCACCGCATGCGCAGTGCGTGCTGCGCAGAGCGTCGCAAGTGCCTGAGGCAACTTCACTTCACCCATTTTACGTTAGCCATTCATGGCGGCTATTATGTGAGATTTTTCCCGCTGAAATCTGTATCGATTCGTGATAGAATCGGCTTGAAATGCCTATTGTGATCGCATCAATAGCCCGTGAGGGCTCTTCCAAGACGGTGAAGGACTGGTTTGCGTGCAATATCGAGTTGGATGTTACAATCTCGGACTTCTATGCAGAGTTCTCAGACGGCAAGTATGATGGGGATAGGGAGCCATTGCCTGACGATACGCGCGGTACTTTTGTCAAAGTATTCGCCGGCCCCAGTAAAACCGACATGACGAAAGTTTCACCAGCTTGCAAAGTTTCTGATGTGACAAAGACTCTTGGCTCATTTCTCAAATTTGTGTTGGCTGCAGACACGGCCACGGATCACAGGATGGAACCCGATAGTCGACCAACTGTTTTTAGTGTCCTCATGAATGCTGCCCGTGATGATGCTTTTTGTACTTGGGTGCCAAGGTGCCAAGGGCATGGTGTTTATCTGTTTTTCCGATGTCATGGTGTATATACATGTACAGGTGTCTTGCCCTTTCACTACCAAGCTCAGCTAGGACATTCAACATCATCCAAAATCACACAAACACTGTGTTTCATAGAGATTTGGGCAATGTCTGTAAATCTGTGAGATGAATGAAGAAATTAAATCATTTTGAGGAGAAAGGAGTCTTTATTTTATATTTTTCCATGTCAACAAAACTCAATGGAAAGTAGGAAAAAAAAAAAAAAAAAAAAAAAAAAAACCTCCCTCCCTACCCGAACTTTTGAGAAAAAAGGACGATCACCAACTCATTTTTTTTATCTTGCCTAACCTAGGCCAAGTACCCATGTGAGCAGGCTCGCTAAAAGGTAATACCTGCATCACATTCTACTGTACCACCATAACCTAGGCCAAGGACCCGTGTGAGCAGGCTAGCTAAAAGGTAATACCTGCATCACATTCTACTGTACCACCATAACCTAGGCCAAGGACCCGTGTGAGCAGGCTAGCTAAAAGGTAATACCTGCATCACATTACACTGTACCACCATACCCGAGGCCAAGGACCCATGTGAGCAGGCTCGCTAAAAGGTAATACCTGCATCACATTCTACTGCACCACCATACCCGAGGCCAAGGACCCATGTGAGCAGGCTCGCTAAAAGGTAATACCTGCATCACATTCTACTGTACCACCATACCCGAGGCCAAGTGCCCATGTGAGCAGGCTCGCTAAAAGGTAATACCTGCATCACATTCTACTGTACCACCATAACCTAGGCCAAGGACCCGTGTGAGCAGGCTAGATAAAAGGTAATACCTGCATCACATTACACTGTACCACCATACCCGAGGCCAAGGACCCATGTGAGCAGGCTCGCTAAAAGGTAATACCTGCATCACATTCTACTGCACCACCATAACCTAGGCCAAGGACCCATGTGAGCAGGCTTGCTAAAAGGTAATACCTGCATCACATTCTACCGTTCCACCATAACCTAGGCCAAGGACCCATGTGAGCAGGCTCGCTGAAAGGTAATACCTGCATCACATTCTACTGCACCACCATAACCTCGGTGAAGGGCCCATGTGAGCAGGCTAGATAAAAGGTAATACCTGTATCACATTCTACTGTTCCACCATAACCGAGGCCAAGTACCCATGTGAGCAGGCCAGGTAAAAGGTAATACCTGCATCACATCTACTGTACCACCATAACCTAGGCCAAGGACCCATGTGAGCAGACTAGCTAAAAGGTAATACCTGTATCACATTCTACTGTACCACCATAACCAAGGCCAAGTACCCATGTGAGCAGGCTAGCTAAAAGGTAATACCTGCATCACATTCTACTGTACCACCATATATGAGGCCAAGGACCCATGTGAGCAGGCTAACTAAAAGGTAATACATGTATGACATTCTACTGTACCACCACAACCTCGGCCAAGGACCCATGTGAGCAGGCTAGCTAAAAGGTAATACCTGTATCACATTCTACTGTACCACCATAACCGAGCCCAATAACCCATGTGAGCAGGCTAGCTGAAAGGTAATACCTGTATCACATTCTACTGTACAACCACAACCTAGGCCAAGGACCCATGTGAGCAGGCTAGCTAAAAGGTAATACCTGTATCACATTCTACTGTACCACCATAACTTCGGCCAAGTACCCATGTGAGCAGGCTAGCTAAAAGGTAATACCTGTATCACATTCTACTGTTCCACCATAACCGAGGCCAAGTACCCATGTGAGCAGGCCAGGTAAAAGGTAATACCTGCATCACATCTACTGTACCACCATAACCTAGGCCAAGGACCCATGTGAGCAGACTAGCTAAAAGGTAATACCTGTATCACATTCTACTGTACCACCATAACCAAGGCCAAGTACCCATGTGAGCAGGCTAGCTAAAAGGTAATACCTGCATCACATTCTACTGTACCACCATATCTGAGGCCAAGGACCCATGTGAGCAGGCTAGCTAAAAGGTAATACCTGTATGACATTCTACTGTACCACCACAACCTCGGCCAAGGACCCATGTGAGCAGGCTAGCTAAAAGGTAATACCTGTATCACATTCTACTGTACCACCATAACCGAGCCCAATAACCCATGTGAGCAGGCTAGCTGAAAGGTAATACCTGTATCACATTGTACTGTACAACCACAACCTAGGCCAAGGACCCATGTGAGCAGGCTAGCTAAAAGGTAATACCTGTATCACATTCTACTGTACCACCATAACTTCGGCCAAGTACCCATGTGAGCAGGCTAGCTAAAAGGTAATACCTGTATCACATTCTACTGTACCACCATAACCTAGGCCAAGGACCCATGTGAGCAGGCTCGCTATAAGGTAATACCTGCATCACATTACACTGTACCACCATAACCTAGGCCAAGGACCCATGTGAGCAGGCCAGCTAAAAGGTAATACCTGCATCACATTATACTGTACCACCATAACCTTGGCCAAGGACCCATGTGAGCAGGCTAGATAAAAGGTAATACCTGCATCACATTACACTGTACCACCATACCCGAGGCCAAGTACCCATGTGAGCAGGCTCGCTAAAAGGTAATACCTGCATAAAATTCTACTGTACCACCATAACCTAGGCCAAGGACCCATGTGAGCAGGCTCGCTAAAAGGTAATACCTGCATCACATTCTACTGTACCACCATAACCTAGGCCAAGGACCCATGTGAGCAGGCTAGATAAAGGTAATACCTGCATCACATTACACTGTACCACCATAACCTAGGCCAAGGACACATGTGAGCAGGCTCGCAAAAAGGTAATACCTGCATCACATTCTACTGTACCACCATAACCTAGGCCAAGTACCCATGTGAGCAGGCAAGCTAAAAGGTAATACCTGCATCACATTCTACTGTACCACAATAACCGAGGCCAAGTGCCCACGTGAGCAGGCTCGCTAAAAGGTAATACCTGCATCACATTCTACTGTACCACAATAACCGAGGCCAAGTACCCACGTGAGCAGGCTTGCTAAAAGGTAATACCTGCATCACATTCTACTGTACCACCATAACTGAGGCCAAGTGCCCATGTGAGCAGGCTACCTAAAAGGTAATACCTGCATCACATTCTACTGTACCACCATAACCTAGGCCAAGTACCCATGTGAGCAGGCTCGCTAAAAGGAAATACCTGCATCACATTCTACTGTACCACCATAACCGAGGCCAAGTACCCATGTGAGCAGGCTAGCTAAAAGGTAATACCTGCATCACATTCTACTGTACCACCATAACCGAGGCCAAGTACCCATGTGAGCAGGCTAGATAAAAGGTAATACCTGCATCACATTCTACTGTGCCACCATAACCGAGGCCAAGTACCCATGTGAGCAGGCTAGCTAAAAGGTAATACCTGCATCACATTCTACTGTACCACCATAACCGAGGCCAAGTACCCATGTGAGCAGGCTAGCTAAAAGGTAATACCTGCATCACATTCTACTGTACCACCATAACCGAGGCCAAGTACCCATGTGAGCAGGCTAGATAAAAGGTAATACCTGCATCACATTCTACTGTACCACCATAACCGAGGCCAAGTACCCATGTGAGCAGGCTATCTAAAAGGTAATACCTGCATCACATTCTACTGTGCCACCATAACCGAGGCCAAGTACGCATGTGAGCAGGCTAGCTAAAAGGTAATACCTGTATGACATTCTACTGTACCACCACAACCTAGGCCAAGGACCCATGTGAGCAGGCGAGCTAAAAGGTAATACCTGCATCACATTCTACTGTACCACCATAATCGAGGCCAAGGACCCATGTGAGCAGGCTCGCTAAAAGGTAATACTTGCATCACATTACACTGTACCACCATAACCTAGGCCAAGGACCCATGTGAGCAGGCGAGCTAAAAGGTAATACCTGCATCACATTCTACTGTACCACCATAACCGAGGCCAAGTACCCATGTGAGCAGGCTCGCTAAAAGGTAATACCTGCATCACATTACACTGTCCCACCATACTCTTGGTGTAGAACCAATATGAACTGTTAACCTCAGGCCCAGGTTAACTATTCACTTTTTTTTTTTTTCTACACATGTAATAAATTATGTTTGTGCTGCTAATTTTTGGAGTAATTTTACCACAATTAACAGAATTTCTTCTTTTGTCAAACTCGTTGTTTACCGAATGTTTTATTAAAAAATAAAATTTGACGTGCAAACATTTTGTGTGTTCTGTGTGTTGTCAGATTGTTGGCTGATTGCCTTTTCATTGCGCTCAGTTGTATGGAAGAATGTCCATGTACGAGTTGCTTTCCGGACGATGTACAAGTTGTACTTGAGGCGTCTCCTCTTCCTCCATCTTGCTGGTTGTGTTGGAGCTGCGACACCAGAATAATGGGCCATGCAACATTTTCTTATAGTTTGCTAGCTTTGATGGATTTGTTCAAGAACTGTGCTGTGCAACTTCTTCCCTCTTGGAAAATTGCAAACATCACTCCTATCCATAAGAAAGGTTCCAAAACAGATTCCCTCAACCTCAACGCCATGAGATTTCTTCGACATCAAAAGCAAAGTAATGGAGTCCATCGTTATCACCAACGTCAGTCACTACCTTTTCCATAACTTACTCTGAAAATCAGTTTGGCTTCTGACCTGGAAAATTCCACCTTTAATATGTCAGTCCTTCAGACACAGCAGTGGATGGGTGCCCTGAACTATAAAAGCAGGAGGTTAGGCCCTGGGGAGATATCTGGAACCTCTGATATACAATGTGTTATCTAGCCTTGATTTCTAAGTTGTTTTCATTTGGTATTCAGGGCCCCCTACTCAAGTGGTCATCTGATTTCCTCTACGAGTGGAAAGTGTGTGACTCTTGATTGTGTGTACCCGTTACCATGATCTTTCCCTTCAGGTTGGGATTCCACAAGGCAGTGTCTTGGTATCGACACAACTCTTGATCTACATCAATGATCTCTGTCTGATTCTCCTGAAAATCAAACAGATTTTGCTGATGACTTCACCCCATGTAGAATGAACATCGTACTCGTGAAAGGCCGACCACTGTTGAATACCTTTCATCAGTTCTGAATAAGGTAACCTGATGGTCAGCTACTTGGAACACGATGTTCAATCCTAGCAAGTCACATGCTCTCTCAAACACTCTCCACGAGGATTGGCAATCAAACATCTCTTGTCCGATATAAGAGGTGGACTTCCTGGAACTCTTTTTGCCTCACTGACAAACTTTCATGGATGAATCGTATCACCAATTGTCCATGGAGTTAAGTGAAATCCCGAGCAGCACTGAGCTCATCACATGGTTTTCTTGACTGAGCACAAGGCTTTCATTTGTAGCTCTATTGGGTATTTCTCTCCAATCTTGATTCCTGCTCCCGCTTCCCAAATTGCTCCTCTTGAGGTGGTTGAAAATGAAGTGGTGTGTGTGTGTGTTAGTGTGTGTGTTAGTGTTAGTGTTAAAGTCAAAGTCGGAAACTGTTATACGGTACGTTGAGAACGGTGTTATAGTTGACCGCACTTGAGGATGGGAGCCTGATGGTTGTTGTTGTTTTAAAGTTTCAAACACAACTCCAAAACGACAAGACACACTTGTGTGAAAGGAATTGACAAGGGGAATTTGTTTTAAATTAAATAAAATCCCGGAGGGTTTGGGAGGAAGGTGCTCACCACCTACGTAGTAATTATCACCAAGATAACTATAAACAGTTCATACTTCATATGTAGAACACCTTACCCTGCACAGTATATAAATCAATAATTCAATTGAAATAAAAAACGATATTAAAGATCGTATAAAATAAATTCCGGAAGTTTAGCACCATTGATGCAGTCTTATACACCACGTCGTTTAACATGTCCAACTCCTGCTAAACGGAAGAGGTATTCAGTGTCACAAAGGTGATTTCTGTTCGACAGTGTTCAAGTACATCATTAAATGGAAATAAAATAGAGACTTTAATGGTCGTAGAAAAAAAACAAAACCAGGAAGTTTCCCTCTGTTGATGCAGCAACTTTTACACCACCTTATCCAACGCATAACATGAGTTCTTCTTACCTGCTGTTTGTGACGTTTATGAGTTGATGTCCTTAAAAACAATACGCTTCCTGTTTGGAATATTTTCAATTTTGTCTGACTGCTAGGCAGACAGAGTAAAATATATCTGTCATCCTACTCTTCTCTATACATGTATGATCGAGCGAGACCAAGTACTGCTAAACGACAGGTTCATTTTCCGATTCATGTTACAATTTGTGTTCAAAATATAACACTCAATTGAAATCAAGTTGTTCCCCGATCATAAACTGGCGCTTGCAAACACACACACAGACAGACAGATAGACAGACAGACAGTGAACCAATTGCTTAACCCCACTTTACTATTTGCGTCCGCAGAGTAATTATCTCATAACTGGAGCCCAGTGAGGTTTGAGAGCAAAAATGTAGGGGAGAAAAGGGAGGGGGTTTAACCAAAACGTCAGGTGCTCAGAGGGCTGCTGTATATACCCTGGCAGGGTTAAGGGCCAGTGTCCAACGCCCAGGGACTGCTGTGGGTTCCCCTGCAGGGTTCAGGGCCAGTGTCACAGCAGAGGGCCCAGGGACTGCTGTGGGGTCCCTAATAATTAGGGACAAGGATAACAGAACATAATAATTAGGGACAAGGATAATGGAACATAATAATTTTGGACTAGGATAACGGAACATAATAATTAGGGACTAGGATAATGGAACATAATAATTTTGGACTAGGATAACGGAACATAATAATTAGGGACGAGGATAATGGAACATAATAATTAGGGACGAGGATAACGGAACATAATAATTTTGGACTAGGATAACGGAACATAATGATTAGGGACGAGGATAATGGAACATAATAATTAGGGACTAGGATAACGGAACATAATGATTAGGGACTAGGATAACGGAACATAATAATTCGGGACTAGGATAACGGAACATAATAATTCGGGACGAGGATAATGGAACATACTAATTAGGGACTAGGATAACGGAACATAATGATTTGGAACTAGGATAATGGAACATAATGATTAGGGACTAGGATGACGGAACATAATGATTTGGAACTAGGATAATGGATCATAATGATTGGTGTTACGTGTTACCTCCCCAAACACCGGGTACGGTGCCCCTCAGAGTCTCGAGATGGAACATGGCAGAAAGATTTCTTATTTTGAGTGTTCTAATAAATCATGGTAAAACCACACCAATGCAATTGGGCAGAACATAATAAGTAATTGTATTAATAACTCTCACAAACACAATAATAACACTCTTAAAGCTCTGAAATGCTCTGAAATGCTCTGAAAGCAATAAACTCACGATACGCAAGCGCGAGTGTAATGTAACAATCCCTAAATCCATGTACGAATCCCCACGCTGGGTGAAGGTCGAAGGCGTGCACAACGGCAAGAACAATCGGCAGGTATCGGTGCGGCTGCGGATAAGGAGTTACAAGGTGAGAGGACAGGCAGATGGGAGCCGATATGGAGACCAACAGAGATCCACACGATGATGTCGACATGGGAATCCCAACGACAAAACACGATGCACCAGGCGGACGACTTCCTCGAGGAAAAATGGCGTAGCGGCCTGTAATGGAGGCGCTTGCTTTCCCGCCAACAATAGTTCACACTTGGTCTCAAAACCTGGGACGCAGGTTTAATTGCAATCGCAATATGGGACGATGTCGTGGGCAATCCCTTTCACAGGAAGCTTCGATTCATTCGCGACCAATATTGAGGAAGTCTGCTCGCAGCCTCAATGCGACTCGCGGCTGTCTCTTTTCCATGCCGATTTTCCTCCTCCCTCGTCTGGTTTCTTTGCCGCGTTTTTCTTTTTCCTCCACAAACATTTATTTTTACCTTTTACTAAAGTCATCTCCATTTCACACAGAAATCTTAACAACAATATTACTTGAAACTAAAAATCCTACAAGTATATAATAACAACAAAGGCAGAAGTGACAAATCCGTAACACTCCCCACCTTCAAAGAAGAAAGTTTGAACATGGTGAAAATTTTCTTTCCATGCAAAAAGTATCTTTAACAACCAGGAGTAATACTCACACCCATAAAACTACAAATCAAAAACTATGGCTGATCAAGTGACTGAAGCAACCAGTCATTTAAGCTGATCAAGTCACGACCAGGTACATCTGTGAACAAATGTGCAAACTCAGAAATTAGGTTGGATAATTGTCCTTGTTGTTCCCTCGTCCCAATCCTTGTCACATTCAAAGCAGTAAGTTCTGATCATATTCTTTAATGTCTGGTGAAACCTTTCCAAGGCCCCTTGGCTCTTGGGACGGTAAGTACTTTACCTCACTTGTTTCATTCCCAACAGGTGTACAACTTGCTGAAAAAGCTTTGACATGAAGTTGGAACATTGATCCGACTGGATGACCTTGGGTAGGCAAACCAGGGTGAAAATTGAATCAAGGCCTTCACAATAACTGTCGCAGTAATTTTCCTAAGAGACGCCGCTTCTGGGAACCTAGTGGAAGCGCACATAATGGTCAGCAAATACTGATGTCCAGCCTTAGTTTTAGGTAAAAGACCTACACAGTCAATAATGACTTGGCTGAATGGCTCTTCAAAAGCTGGAATCTGTTTTAAAGGCACAGAAGGGTTTTGATGATTAGGTTTGCCCACCAGCTGACAAGAATGATAAGATTTACAGAATTCCACCACATCATGTCGCAATCCTGGCCAGAAAAAATGTGCCAGAATTCTTTCACACGTCTTGTTCACTCTAAGGTGCCTGGCCAAAGGTGTCTCATGTGCCAAACTCAATTTCTCCTGGTACGGTTGTGGCAGCACAATTTGGTAATGGACTTTCCACTCGTCATTCGCTGGTACCTCAGGTGGTCTCAATTTTCTCATAAGTATTTCCCCTTTCATGAAGTAACCAACAGGTATGTTCATAGTCTCTTCTTCTGTAATGGCTTTACCAATCAGACTGTGGAGTTCAGAATCTCTGTGTTGCTCTTCAACAAGTCTTTCAGACAAGCACCGTTTGTTCAGCCTCATTCCCAGATGTCTCCGAAGGACACTCCATTTTATCCCTTGGTCCAGATGAAACCTTATCATTAGGTTCCTTGGTGTCACTACGTTTCCTACCGTATCTCCCAGACCTTTCCTCCAATATCTCTATGGAACACAAATCCACATCACCTTCCTTCTCATTCTCTTCAGAGCACTTCCTACCCATAGCACGAGTCACTGCACATGATGGAAAGATACCCCGGAATCTCCTGCTCTAACTGTGCTGTGTTAATTTCCATACTGGGCTTTTCAACCAACATCGGATTACCGGAAACTCGACCACCGGCCAAATCGTTCCCGATAATAAAATTAATTCCCTCCACAGGAAGAGTGGCTTGTAACCCAACAGTGACTGGTCCTGACACCAACTCAGACTTTAAATGGGTCACATGAAGAGGAGCTTTAACGAAGCTACCAACCCCTTGTAAGAGGGGTTGGTAGCTTCGTTGCAGTTTTTAGGTAGTTGCAGGTAGCACAACTAGCCCCAGTTGCAGTTTATTCAGACAATGGCAAAATGCCCTCGAGCATCAAAGATTGATGTGCTCCCTTGTCCCTCAATACCCTAACAGGTCTCTGGGTAGTTAAGTCCCCATCCAGTAACACAAACCCCTCGGAAATGAAAGGTTTGTAACCCTCTTGGACAAGGTCGTTCTCTGATGCAGTAAGTTTGGCACGGGGACCTCCACAATTCAATGTCCTCCAAGGACGATTTCTCGCACTGGCCAACGAATTCGGAGTTGAACTAGCCTGACGCTGATCCTGATTTCTCCTTTTCAGGGCATAACATTGGGACATGAAATGCCAAGGTTTTTTTATTTTTTGGATACAAGATCGAGGCTCCTGTAAGAGATAACATTGATAACAAAAAGACAAACTGACTCAAAAAACATAAGATGAACGGGAGACAAGATGAAGAGCAGGGACATCGGGAGGTATGCGGGAGGGAGAGGGCTTGGGGTGAGGAGGCATGGGAAGGTGGGGAGGGGTGGGAGAGGTGAAAAACACATGGACACTGCTTGGACTTCAAGGAAAGAAGTCGGTATTTCAAAAAAGTGGATTTGGTGTGAATTAACGGCGGTAGAAAAGATCAAGGTTTTGGATGGGGGAAGATAAGAGATGGTGGTGAACTGTTGTTTTAAAGACCTGGAGGGAGGAGTGGGATTGAAGAGAGTGAGGGAGTTTGTTCCAGAGGCGGGAGAAAAGGGGAATGAAAGAGTGAAGGTGAGCAGAGAGTCTTGATTTTGGCAGTTTAACCATAAGAGGGTTACTGGCAGATCTTGTGCGACCTGTAGGAATATTTGCGGGACAGAGCACAGACTGTCACAGAGCTGGGGGAGCTAGGCCGGAGAGGAGTCGGTAGAAGACAGAAGGACCACCAACCTGCCTGTGATGAGTGAGTGAAGGACCTCCAGAATCAGCTTCATCGCGGGAGATTCCAATGATTCTGAAAGCTTTGGTTTCTACAGCGTGAAGCCGAGCGAGGTGTGAGGCAGGAGCACTGGCCCAGAGAGGAGAGCAGTATTCCATTGAGCTGCGGATGAAAGCCTTGTATGTGGTGAGGATCACAGAAGTGCCAAGGAAAGACTTTGCATGACGGATGATGGCCAGTTCGCAACTGGCTTTGGAGGCCAGCTTGGACGTGTGGTTTTCCCAGGAAAGATCATGGCAAATAGTGAGACCCAAAAGCTTGAGTGACAGAACTTCTTGGAGAGGATTGTTGAGAAAGGAGATGGGAGGATTGTCCAGTCGATATTTTCGGAGAGACATAGTGAGAGTGTGACATTTGTCGGGATTGAAAGACATGTTCCACTTGTTTGACCAGTCTGTGATTTTGTCCAGGTCTGCAGAGAGTGATGAGGCTGCAGACTGCCGATCTGAGGGTTGAGGTATGGAGCGGCAGAGAGTGGAGTCATCAGCAAAGAGATAGAGAGGATTTTCCAGAGAGTCGGAGAGATCATTGATGAAGACCAGAAAAAGCACAGGGCCCAGAACACTGCCTTGGGGAACTCCAGCCTGAACAGGAAGGGGAGATAAGAGAAAACCATTCAGGGCCACACGTTGTCTACGACCAGAGAGGACGTCCGCAAGCCATGCGTGGAGATTTCCAAGCATACCATCGGAGGAGAGTTTGGTGAGCAGAGCGGGGTGCCAGACCGTATGGAAGGCACCTGATATGTCGAGGGAGACAGCTTAGATTTCCCGTTTGGCATTAAGGACCTCCATCCATTGTTGAGACAGCAGAAGCAGCATGTCCAGAGTAGAATGACCTGATCTGAATCCAAATTGATGATCCGAGATTAACCCATTGGAGAAGAGGAAGGATTTGATGTCAGAAGCGATGATTGATTCCATGACCTTGCTGATTATTGGGAACAGGCTGATTTGTCTGTGGTTGTAAGTATCTGTTTTTGCACATTTTTTGTGTAAAGCGGTAACTTTCGCTGATTTCCAAGCAGATGGCAGATGACCTTGAGAAAAAGAGAGGGTGAAGAGAACAGAGAGAGGGTGAGATAGAGTGGCAGAGCAGGATTTTAGGACCCGTGGGCTGATGCCGTCTGGTCCAGTTGCAGAATCAGAGTCGAGGTTTGACAAAAACGTATCCACCTTGTCAGGAGGGAAAGACACAGAGTCCAGGAGCAGCTGGTTTCGACTGGGAAAGGTGGGTACAGGGAGAGATAAGTTCGGGACACAAGATTTTGAGGCAAACATAGAGTTGAGGCATTCGGCTTTTTCACGTGCGGTGTCAGCTGTGTAGCCGTTTGAGGTAAGGGAGGGGATGGAAGGGGAACAAACACCAAAACAGATTTGAGCAGAGGCCACCAGGATTTGGAGGAGGGAGACAGGTTTGAGAGTTCCATCTTGAGAGTAGAGAGATATTGTTTCCTGGCTTTCCCTAGGGTAGACATAAAACTTGTTCCGAGCTTTGTGAAAGGAACTGAGATTACCTTTAGTTGGATTAGCCTTCCATGAGGTGAAGGCAAGTTGCTTCATGGCAACTGCCTCACCACAAGCTTCAGTTGTACCATAGATGGGAGGAAGGGTACAACAACTGAAGACGAGATGGGATAAATTTGTGCATGAGAGAGAGTTTCTTACAAAAAGTGCAAGTAGGCCCGGAGGAAAATCCCGTGGTCTGCCTCGGGCCCCCTGGAAGTTAGGTCTGCCTTGGACAGTCAGTCTTTTGATCACTAAATTTGAGGTACCGTATTTTGCCCGATACGCCTCTCTGGGCTGCCTCCCAGGGAATTTGCTCTCCAAACCTGATTTAATGTCACTCCCCTGACTAACTCGAGGTGGGAAGTTAGGTTTGTGAAACTCCATCCTGTGTGTCAAGGCATAGTCATCTGCCACTCTTGCTGCCTCATACAACTCAGGCATTTTTTTCATCCAAATGAACTTTAATGTCCGCATGGACACACTGTTTAAATTCTTCCACCAAAATCAATTGTCGTAAACGGTTAACGTCTTCCCCAATCTCCTTCGAGTCACATCACCTATCAAACATAGTTTCCTTCTCTCTGGCAAACCGACCACGGGTCTTCTCCTGCTTCTACTGCACCGAGGAAAAGGCTACCGTCTTTCTTAACAGCATGCACTGCTTTAGCCGATCTCCAAAATTTGCTAAAGTGTTCCCTTTTCCCCACACGTGTGGCATGTTACTCCTTTAGCTGGGCACCGCCATCTTGTATGTGTTGAACATTTACCGCATGTCGGGCAGATTATCTCATCTGGCTTACTCTGCTGTGTAGCTGGCCTAGCCTGCGCACCTGGTTTTGCTTTGTAAGACTGCTTGTGCTTGTCGGCCATTAAAGCATCTATAGCATTGTTCACACCGCCCCTTATATCTGTTTGCTGCCGTTTTATCTCCTCCGATTGCCTCGCCATACTTAGGGCTTTAGAAAGGGTTAGATCCTTGTCCACCTGCATTCTTTCCGACAGTGCAGTGCATCTCAGACCAACCACCAATCTGTCCCTGATGAGCTCATCATGAAGTGGCCCATCATTGCAGTTTTCGGCGAGCACGAACAACGATGTGCCAAGGAGTCTATTGGCTCAGTTACCTGTTGCACTCTCT
This sequence comes from Myxine glutinosa, assembly GCF_964187855.1. Taxonomy (NCBI): domain Eukaryota; kingdom Metazoa; phylum Chordata; class Myxini; order Myxiniformes; family Myxinidae; genus Myxine; species Myxine glutinosa. The sequence continues at coordinate 137,271,921 of NC_136270.1, forward strand.
AGTTAAACCTGGCCCTCTCGTAGATTACGGTTTTCTTTGGCACGAAGAACCAGTCAAAGCTCTCTTTCACGACGCTGTGCTGCAGCCGTTCATTCTCATCCAAGCTCTGTCCTCTCAGCGCGCCATCTGCTGCGTCTCCCATACAGTACACCAATGTGTTCACATGGTTTTCCTGCGACGGATGCAGATTGCTGGCCAATCGGAATCTCTCGAACCTTCGGATCCATTTATCCCATTGTTGTAGTTTCGAGAAGTCAAATAGCACCAGAGGTTGGATGGTGAAAGTGTTGCTTGATGGTGCGCTCGCTCGATGGTGCGCTCGCTCGATGGTGCACTCGCTCGATGGTGCACTCGCTCGATGGTGCGCTCGCTCGATGGTGAGCTCGCTCGATGGTGTGCTAGCTCGATGGTGCGCTCGCTCGATGGTGTGCTCGCTCGATGGTGCGCTCACTCGATGGTGCGCTCGCTCGATGGTGCGCTCGCTCGATGGTGCACTTGCTCGATTGTGCGCTCGCTCGATTGTGCACTCGCTCGATGGTGCGCTAGCTCGATGGTGCGCTAGGTCGATGGTGCTCTCGCTCGATTGTGCGCTTGCTCGATGGTGCGCTCGCTCGATGGTGTGCTAGCTCGATGGTGCGCTCGCTCGATAGTGCACTCACTCGATGGTGCGCTCGCTCGATGGTGAGCTCGATCGATAGTGCGCTCGCTCGAGGGTGAGCTCGCCCGATGGTGTGCTAGCTCGATGGTGCGCTCGCTCGATGGTGTGCTCGCTCGATGGTGCGCTCGCTCGATGGTGCGCTCGCTCGATGGTGCGCTCGCTCGATGGTGCGCTCGCTCGATGGTGCCCTCGCTCGATTGTGCGCTCGCTCGATTGTGCACTCGCTCGATTGTGCGCTCGCTCGATGATGCGCCTGCTCGATGGTGCGCTCGCTCGATGGTGCGCTAGCTCGATGGTGCGTTCGCTCGATGGTGAGCTCGGTTAATTGTGCGCTCGCTTGATTGTGCACTCGCTCGATGGTGCACTCGATGGTGTGCCCGCTTAATTGTGTGCTCGCTCGATTGTGCACTCGCTCGATGGTGCGCTCGATGGTGTGCTCTATGGTGCGCTCGCTCGATAGTGCGCTCGCTCGATAGTGCGCTCGCTCGATAGTGCGCTCGCTCGATTGTGCGCTCGATGGTGTGCTCGATGGTGTGCTCGCTCAATGGTGCGCTTGATGGTGTTCTTGATGGTTTGCTCGCCCGATTGTGTGCTCGCTCAATGGTGCGCTTGCTCGATGGTGCGCTAGCTCGATGGTGCTCTTGCTCGATTGTGCGCTTGCTCGATGGTGCGCTCGCTCGATTGTGCGCTCGGTTGATGGTGCGTTCGCTCGATGGTGAGCTCGGTTAATTGTGCGCTCGCTTGATTGTGCACTCGCTCGATGGTGCACTCGATGGTGTGCTTGATGGTGTGCTCGCTTAATTGTGTGCTCGCTCGATTGTGCACTCGCTCGATGGTGCGCTCGATGGTGTGCTCTATGGTGCGCTCACTCGATAGTGCGCTCGCTCGATAGTGCACTCGCTCGATTGTGCGCTTGCTCGATTGTGCGCTCGATGGTGTGCTCGATGGTGTGCTCGCTCAATGGTGCGCTTGATGGTGTTCTTGATGGTTTGCTCGCCCGATTGTGTGCTCGCTCAATGGTGCGCTTGCTTGATGGTGCGCTCGATGGAGTGCATGATGGTGCGCTCGCTCCATTGAGCACTCGCTCGATTGTGCACTCGTACGATAGTGCGCTCGATGGTGTGCTCTATTGGGCGCTCACTCGATTGTGTGCTCGCTCGATGGTGGACTCGCTCGATGGTGCGCTTGATGGTGTGCTTGATGGTGTGCTCGCTCAATGGTGCGCTTGATGGTGTTCTTGATGGTGTGCTCGCCCGATTGTGTGCTCGCTAAATGGTGCGCTTGCTCGATGGTGCGCTCGATGGAGTGCATGATGGTGCGCTCGCTCGATTGAGTGCTCGCTCGATTGAGCACTCGCTCGATTGTGCACTCGTACGATGGTGCGCTCGATGCTGCGCTTGATGGTGTGCTCGATTGTGTGCTCGCTCGATTGTGTGCTCGCTCGATTGTGTGCTCGCTCAATGGTGCGCTTGCTCGATGGTGCGCTCGATGGAGTGCACGATGGTGCGCTCGCTCGATTGAGCACTCGCTCGATTGTGCACTTGTACGATGGTGCGCTCGATGGTGTGCTTGATGGTGTGCTTGATGGTGCGCACACTCGATTGTGTGCTCGCTCAAGGGTGCGCACGATGGTGCACTTGCTCAATGGTGCGCTCGCTCAATGGTGCGCTTGCTCGATGATGCACTCGATGAGGCGCTCAATGGTGTGCTCGCTCGATGGTGTGCTCGATGGTGTGCTTGCTCAATGGTGTGCTTGCTCGATGGTGTGCTCTCTCGATGGTGTGCTCACTTGATGGTGTGCTCACTCGATAGTGCCCTCGCTCTATGATGCGTGCGACGGTGCGCTTATTGGTGTGCTCGATGGTGCGCTTGCTCAATGGTGCGCAAGATTGATGCTCAGAGGGCTGAGGCCAAAAACATGAAAGGACTTAAAGAGGAAATGGAAACTCGTTTCCAAGTAATGGAGAAGATGTTGGAAGGGATTAGGACAGATAAAATGAAAGAACAGAATACATGGTGTCTGGGGGACATATCGCAACCCGGGACTGTCTCCCTATCTGCTGTCGGGCTAAGCGGGCTTAATGCTTCCGTTACTATGGGGACGATGGCGGTAACACATGCAGTCGAGACATCGCATGTGGCCCCTATAATGGGTAAGAAAACTTAGTGGCATATTTAGCACAATTTGAGTGCGTTGCCAGGTTGAACAGTTCGACAGTTAGTTAAAAGGCGGCCATGCTGGTAGCGACATTGAGAGGAAGGGCATTGGCGATACTGAATGGCTGGCTAGAAGACCCACTGGGCTATGATGAAGTGTTACAATGCCTCACAAGACGTTTTGGGACAGCACATCAGGTCGAGTTGGCACGGGTACAGCTCACGCAGCAGAAGTGGTGATCCCCGTAGACGTTCCAGAATCTGGCGGGTGACATTGAATGGTTAGTAAAGTTGGTTTACCCGGAGGTGAAGGAACTGGGATTTGAAAATCTGGCTTGTGAGTATCTCATAGCAGCCATAGGTGGGGAATTGCAATCACAAGTTCGTCTTCAACGGCGTCAGGGTCTGTATCATGCGGCGAAGATTGCTTCTGAATTGTGGATCATTAATACACAGCGGTCACCCCATACGCAACGGGCAGTAATTCGTCAGGCACATCAACCAGGAACCGAAGAGGTGGAGACTCCCAAGCGGTATGAAGGACCAGCTGACGGTATTGAAAGGGGAGAAGGTTACGCCACCAAACAGGATGTGCAGAGGCTTCGTGAGGTGATACAGCAGGGTTTTGGGACCTTATAGGGAAGCAACCTTGGGGGGAGGGGGGGGGGGACACCAGGAAACAGGGTGTTTTCTGATCCCCGCTTATAAGGACCCCACATGCTGGGGGTGCGGAATACAGGGCCACTTGCAGTCGGAGTGTAGGTGGCACGGACGTCACAGGAGTTCGCAGGAGGAAGGGGACCGAGACGGGAATGTACATCCATGGCAGTCGCTCCGATAGGGAGGGGGGGGGGGGCGTTAAGCCCTATTGCAGAAGGGAGATCAGAAGCCCAAGACGAGATGGAGCTAGTCATTTGGGAAACCGGACGTAGCCTGTCATGTGGGGCCACAGCCGGCTGTGAATACGGCAGCCTCAGTCATGGTGCTTGGTTTGAGTGGAGTTGGTGAACAGCTGCAGAATGTCGCAGTTTCCTGTACAGTAGAGGGGAAGCAGATTCGACCAATTGTGAATACGGGGGGGGGGGGGGGGGGGGAATGCAACCGTTGTACATCCAGACATGCTGCGACACACAACAAAGGGATGGAAACCACTCGCCCGTGGAGCAGGGTATCATCTGAAATTGGCCAGTGGGGAGACAGTGCCAATACTCAGGAGTGGAGTCATCAACTTGTGGTTGGCTGGGATGGAGTATAACACAAAGGTGTGGGTGGCGAAACTCTGTGACCCTTGCTTGATTGGACTGGATTTCCTGGCCGAGAACGGCTGCCAGTTGGGTTTTGATCAGATGTGCTTGAAGATTGGAAAGGACATGGTTCTATTTGAGGAGCAGAGAGAAAAAGATCCAAAGGATGCAAATGTAATTGCGCCTGTGTCTGTGACTGTACCACCAAACTCAGAAATGCTGATCATCGCGCAGCGAGCTGTCGTCAGGTGTGAATGATCCCCTCTGGGATTAGTGGAACCGATGGAAGAGCCAATGACTTACGGAATCGCAGCAGCACGAACGTTAGCAGGGTCCGAAGGAACACGGGTACCAGTACAGGTGCTAAATGCCACAGATCAGCCAAGGGTTGTGAGAGCGGGCACCCAGATCGGACATCGGGGATAGAGGTGGTAGAGTGCAATGGGAGGTCCGGAGTAGAGGATCCCACAGGGCGCGACGATGGTGAGTGGCCTGAAGAACTCGCAGATCTAGAACAACGCAGTATTGCAGGACTCAGTGAGGATCAAGCCAAACAAGTCCACTGGTTAATTCCCCATAACCGAGACTTGTTCATGCTAGCGGGTAAGAAGCTGGGTCGCACAAAAATGGTAAACCATCGGATTGAGATGGGGGCGGCAAGACCGATTAAGCAACCACCAAGACGGCTACCATTTGGCAAAAGGAAAACTGCTGAGGGGGAAATTGCCAGAATGTATGCCGAGGATGTAATTGAACCCTCTGATGGAGCATGGGCATCACCAGTGTTCCTGGTGTGGAAGAAGGATGGGACAGTTCGATTTTGCGTGAATTACAGGAAATTGAACGATGTGACCAGAAAGAATTCATATCCTCTTCCTCAAATCGACGAGACATTTGATGTGTTAGCTGGATCGAAGTGGTATAGCACTTTGGACCTAAAGAGTGGCTACTGACAGGTTGAAGTCGACCCGGCCAGTCGTGAAAAGACCGCATTTTCAGTGGGAACAGGTCTATGGCAATTCAGGTTATGCCATTTGGTCTGTGCAATGCTTCCGCCACATTTGAAAGGCTTATGGACAGAGTTTTGGAAGGGTGGCATTGGAAATTCTGTCTCGTCTATCTGGATGACGTTCTCGTCCATTCATTAACATTTGACCTTGCTATTTCCCAACTGGAACAAGTTTTTTCATGTTTTCGGGAGGCGGGGTTGACATTGAACCCGGGAAGTGCCAGCAATTTCGGGCGAGAGTCGCCTACCTGGGACACATTATCGGTCGAGAGGGTGTGTCGACCAACCCGACAAAATCTCAGCAGTGCAAGATTGGCCTACTCCCACGAATGTACGGCAGGGACAGGCCTTTCTGGGGTTATGCTTTTACAACTGACGATTTATAAAAAGCTTTGCAGACATCGCACGACCCCTACACAGGTTGACAGAAAAGAAAAACACCAAGTTTGTCTGGGCCAATGGCTGTGAGGATGCGTTTAGAGCCCTAAAGGATACATTGATGGGGAGCCCCATACTGGCTTTCCCTGAAAGTCAGGGAGAGTTTATCCTGGATACAGATGTTAGCCACTTGGGCCTGTGCACAGTACTTTCCCAAGAGCAGGGGGGCACAGAGAGGGTAATCGCCTACTTCAGCAGGGCTTTGTCTAAACCGGAAAGGAACTATTGTGTGACGCCAAAAGAGTTGCTGGCGTTGGTGACCGCGGTTTATCACTTCCGACCGTTGTATCCTCGGGAAAAAAATTGAGGTTCACACAGACCATGCGTCTCGAGGATGGCTAATGAACTTCAAGTCGCCGGAGGGTCAGGTGGCCCGCTGGTTAGAAAAGTTACAGGATTTTGATTTCAACATTGTGCATCGCCTGGGTCGGCTCCATGCCAACGCCGATGCCTTGTCTAGAAGACCGTGCATCGAGCAAGGTTGCCGCTTTTGCAAAAGAAAGGACATGAGGAAGGAGGAGGAGAACAACCAGAATGATCATGTGTGTGTAATGCGTGGAAGTGTGCAAGCCACAAAGAGTGATAATGATCTGCTGACAGACTTTGGTGTGGCACAACGAGAAGACTCTGACTTGAACATGGTCATTACCTGGAAGGAGGCGAACAGATGATCCGACTGGGAAGATGTAGCGGCTCTTATGCCCAACTTGAAAGTGTACTGGGGACAATGGGACACTCTCGACAGACAGCTGATGGAGTACTTTCAAGTTGGGCATAAGAGCCGCTACATCTTCCCAGTCGGGCAGTGGCCGCCATGAACAAGTATGTGTGGTTACTGGTAAGACCACAGTGGAAGAAGTCTGAAATATTTGAGCGCTATCACAGACCAAAGGCAATGGGCCACTTTGGGGTGAATAAAACGCTAAAGAAGATCCGGCAAAATTTTTATTGGATCCATTGCAAAAGAGACGTGGAGGCCTGGTGTCGCAACTGTGATAAGTGTTCTGCTAAGAAGGGCCCCTCGAGGAAATAATCAGACCTGTTGCAATTATAGCAAGTGGGCACACCCCTGGAGAGCGTGGTTGTGGATGTTACAGGACCTTTCCCAGAAACCTCCCGGGGAAACCAGTACATCTTAGTCACTATGGACAACTTTACGAAGTGGCTCAAGGCTTATGCGTTGACAAGTATAGATGCGAATACAGTCGCGCAGGCACTTGTAGACGGTTTCATCACCCAGTACAGAATCCCTTCTGAGCTACATTCAGATCAGGGAAGCAATTTTGAGTCTGAGGTTTTTCGAACAATGTGCAATCTTCTCGGTATACGGAAAACTCAAACCACTCCTTACCATCCCCAATCCGATAGCATGGCAGAACGTTTCAATCGGACCAGAGGTACCCAGCTGGCAATGTATGTGAATGATACTCACACCGACTGGGAGGAGGGGTTACCACTGATTCTACTGTCATGCAGAATGGCGGTGAGCGAAGCCACTGGTTGCACACCCGTACTCCTGATGTATGGTCGAGAACTAAGACTCCCCCCAGATTTGATTTATGGAGGACCACCCGATCAACACACCCAGACCTGGCCCCACTATGTCGAAGGCCTACAACATGATATTGAACAGGCGCATCAGTGTGCTTGGGACAGGTTGCAGCACTCTGTCCGGACAGCGCATAAAAAGTAGGTACGACACACAAGCCCGGGGAAAGCAGTTTAAGAAGGGAGACCTGGTGTGGGTGAGCAACATGAGGCGGCGGAGAGGGCTCTGTCGCAAGTTTGATGATCGTTGCCAGGGTCCGTTTCTGGTGATGAAGCAAGAAAATGACGTCATTTATCACGTGCGGCAAGGACAGCGAGTTGCGCCACGCATCCTACACCGGGACAGGCTGAGGGAATATAATGGGGACTCCATCCTTGAGTGGGTACGATGAGGCCAAAATAAGTTGGGGAAGGGACCGAAAACCCACACTCCAAATACCTGTACCCCACAAAGCATGACCCAGGGGATGGAATCGGTAATAACAATTTGGCCAGCCAAAGTGGAAGGGGAAGACGCATATTCATTGTCCAGCGTATCTGCGCGACTATGACTTGACTTGAGAGGATGCGGGGATAGGTCTATTTGGGGAGGGGTTGTTGGCCTTGTTCCCCCCTTCCCTCCCCTAGATTAGGCGGAAACTACTTGCAATATTCCTTGTGGCGTACCCCATCTTCGCCTCAAGCTTGGAAGAGAGAGAGAGAGGGATGCAAGTTGGTTACCTTGCTTGCTGTCGCTTGAATCCTGTAAACCATCTGGACGCAAGTTTGTTTTTTGTTGTTTATTATTATTATTTTTTAACTGTGCCGTGCGACTATATTGTGATGGAGGACCATGGTCCCTATGTTTTGAATTTTGTGTTCGTATTATATGTTCTGTGTTCTAGGACTAAACAGGGGTGGAGTAGGGAACCCGCATTTACTTAAATTAGATTATATAGCATAGCCGGGACGGATATGGAAGAAGGATGGGAGCAGTATTACACTTGTGGTGTGGATTGTTTAATGATGGTACCCTCGTGGGGCTGGGCTTGCAATGACGAGGAGCTGTGATCGTTGGGGTGTATCTCATGTGAAATTCCAAGCCGGCTGTGAAACCAGATTTGCTCTTTTCTTTCTTCCTTCCCTTTCGACTTTATTTTTTATTATTTTGTTAAAAAAAAGAAATACAAAGATCTTCCTTATCGACCTTCTCCCTTCCACCAGAGCCCTACATAATTGAACAGAGAAATAACTTCTGGGAGAAAAAGAAAGAAGAGGAGGAAGAGAGGGGGAAGAAGAGTGTGTCGGGTCAGTGGAGGAAGGCGAAAACGAACGCAGGACGTGTGGTCCAGGTTTTGACGAGAAACTCGGCCTGTATGAGCTTTTTGAGGCTTTGATTAATCTCTCCTGAGGGCTGCTTGTTGGAGGCATAGTCGGTGCCGGACAGATTAGGGTGGTGGAGGATTTTCTGGGTGCACGTGGGATCGTGAGGAAAAGTGATAGAGGGAGCAGAAGCGTTTGCTCCTCGTCAAGTTTCGTCTGAGCCGACCGGAGGCAACATGCGGCTTCATGGTCTTGCAGAAACTGCTCTGGGCAAGTCGTTCGTGGAGTTTGATGACAGCCACTGAGAAAGAGAAGAGTGGAGGGGAGGCGCCATCCTCGGGACACGTGTCTGGAGTGAGGCAGCCAGAACAACACCTGAAACAGGCCTGAATTTCCCTCCTCCTCTCCTGGTTATATTTTACCTTTTATTTTCATTATATCCTGGCAAATAATTCTTTGTTATTTTGCTTCATCCTCCCTCCACTTTGGAATTAGCTAGGGATACCGGGTGGGTCGTTTAATTGTCTTGTCTGTTTTGTCTTGGCGCCTGTCTGTCCTTCTTTACTTACTTGATCTTTGCCACTGCATATCAGTGGGATTTCTTTTCCTTATGATTTATCTATTCCTTGGTGATATACACTGTGTTTTTTCTTGATTTTGAGTAAAGGATTGCATTTATTCCGCTGTTTTGAATTTGCATTGCATTTCTGGATTGCCATACTGTGTGTTGAAGAGTGGGGGGTGTAAAATTGCATTAGCATTTGGATGGTAACTTCGCTCGGTCACTTCTGACAGCACATATGGTGCGACCAGCCCATGGGGAACGTATTGGCCTCCCGAGCATATCGATTAGGATCTCTGGAGCAATAGGCAGTACCCCGAGCTCTTCACTCAGGGGCCAGGTTGTAACAGCGCTTGCTCGATGGTGCGCTCGCTCAATGGTGCGCTCGCTCGATGGTGCGCTCGCTCGATGGTGTGCTTGCTCGATGGTGCGCTCGCTCGATGGTGCGCTCACTCGATGGTGTACTCGCTCAATGGTGCGCTCGTTCAATGGTGCACTCCCTTGATGGTGTACTCGCTCCATGGTGCGCTCGCTCGATGGTGCACTCGCTCAATGGTGCGTTCGCTCGATGGTGCACTCGCTCAATGGTGCACTCGCTCAATGGTGCGCTCGCTCGATGGTGCGCTCGCTCGATGGTGCGCTCGCTCGATGGTGCACTCACTCAATGCTGCGCTCCCGCCGTCCATCTTGTTTTTCCACGCTGACTTGGTTTCTTTAAAACCCTACTGTTACAACACTTCCTGACACCGTGTCGCGTTGGGCACTTTCAAGGATTCTACAACAGCAAAGGCTCAACTGTTTATTACCGTATGAAGCAAACCAGTCACTACTTGGGTTTCAGATAATAAGGTCGTGCCTGAGAGCTCACAACAGCATATCCTTCACCCCTGGCTCAGCACGCCAGACTCCTCCCCCTGTGTCACGTCACATCCCGTGACGTGTATCCATGCATCAACTCTACTTGCATTGTACATTGTATGTTTGCATTATAACCCAGGTAGGAGGAAAATAGGTAGACCGTGGTTGAGATGGGAGGTTTGTGTGAAGAGGAATATCAGTAAGGTGGGGTGGTTGGAGAGTGGAGACAGGGCAGGAGCTTGGTGCCATCGGACTTCACCCTTTATAATGGGAAGAGGAGTAGAACAACAAGTCGCCTCTAAGCCGAGTAGCCTGGGTTAGAATCCTGAACCAGGTAAGTGGGCATCCTGGTGTTTTACAGACGGTAGGTGACATCAGTAGGTGACGATTCATCAATGTGTGTGCTGTCCCTTGGATGGACGTTAAACTGGGCGTCCTGTCTGCCGGCATTTGAATTGATGGACATTAAATATCCCACGATGTCCTTCGTGAAGAGTAGGCGAGCTGTTGTCGACACCCTGAACAAATTTCTGCCCTAACCTACAGACTACAGGGGGCACTGCATCAACGGCACAGCTGCGCCCCTGGGAGCTCTGATGCGAATCCGCAGCTATGCTCTGTGTACCACAACGTTTTTCTCCACTGGTTTACCTTAATATAAAAAATAATAAATTAATCACTTTGCATTTCTCTCATCACCACTCCCAGCCCTGTGTGCATTTTATTGCCTGGAATATTAATGCGAATGGATCCACTTATCCAGGTCCCTGTGTGCAGGAACCTTTTATTCAAAGAGCCCTTCCCTATGAGCTCCCACCATGCTTGGTCCAGCTTGCATCGCTTTTGGAGGTGTCCCGGAAAGTAGGAAAGCATTCAGGTGAAAGTGAAACAATGGTGTTATAGACATCACATTACACCACCATGATTCCCAATGCCAGGGATGAATCACGTGATAACTTCACCACCCCAGATAACAAGCTCTGTCTCAATATCCTCTCCAACTCTTCCCTCTCTTACCTTTTTTGGTAAGATGTGACGTGACGCCATAAAAGCCTAGCCTAGTGCTAGACGTAACAACATAAAGGCCTAGCCTAGTGCTAGACGTAATGCCGTAAAGGCCGAGCCTATCACTAGATGTAACGCCGTAAAGGCCTGGCTTAGTGCTAGGCATAACAACATAAAGGCCTAGCTTAGTGCTAGACGTAACGCCATAAAGGCCTAGCTTAGTGCTAGACGTAACAACATAAAGGCCTAGCCTAATGCTAGATGTAACGCCATAAAGGCCTAGCCTAGTGCTAGACGTAACGCCGTAAAGGCCTAGCTTAGTGCTAGGCGTAACAACATAAAGGCCTAGCCTAATGCTAGACATAACAACATAAAGGCCTAGCCTAATGCTAGACGTAACGCCGTAAAGGCCTAGCCTAGTTCTAGACGTAATGCAGTAATGACGTCTCAGATATAACACCATCTTACTACATCACAACTTACTAAATCCGTCATCCCGGTTCCCGGTTGACCGTTTTTAGACTGCCGAATTCCTCAAAGATAAGTACTCCCGGTAGTTTTATCGAGTTTTTGCTGTTTATTTTGCTGTCTCTGCGTTTACTCTTTGCTTCTAGCTCGGTTTGTGTTTTTAAACTTCTACCAATTTGTAAATATTCGTGTCATTCCAGTGCAGTGTCTATCACTTAACCCGTCCTGTCGCTTTGCTGACGACAGTTAAACAGCATAACCCAAACATCTGACCATATAACATCTGTAGACGATGGGCCGTGTAGCAGACGCTAAGCTTCGGGATGTCGGATATAGTAAGATGGTGTTACGTCTTACATGACAAATATGTCTAGCGCTAGGCTAGGCCTCTAAGAACATGTACATCATCCAGCACTGAAAACCGGTGTCTATCACATTTCGGTGTCTATCACTTAATGCGTCCTGTCACATCGTTGACGGAAGTTGAACAACATAACCCATATATCTAACTATCTGACGTCAGTAGGTGATGAGACTGTATGCCAGAAACTCTGCGTCGGGATTGATATATACACAAAGAATTAAGTTAAGCACCCCCCCCCCCCCGTTTTTTTACAACCTCGCACATTACAAGTTTGTTGTCGTCAAAACAGTGTAATATACCCATGATATTGCTATATTTTCTGGAGAAGTGATATTATGGTCACATAAAAACATAACAATCATGCCGTTTTCAATATTTTATTCTGAATAATTTAAGGTGAAATTTATTGGGAATTTTAGGCATATTTTCACCTCAATTTAAGTATGGAGCTATAGGTCCATCACGGACAGTGTGGATGACGTTTATGTTTTCTAACGTACAGTCATTGTTCTGAGAGGACCTCTAGCGATCTTTGCGTCAATAACGTGTGTAGGACCCACGTGATCGGATCACTGACTCAACCCTACGTCTCATAGACCCTGTAAGCCGTCGTATGCGTTGCTGTGGCAGGTTGAACCCCCTCGAGCACGTTTGGGACATGTTGGGACGACAAATTGCGAAGATGGTCCCTCCAATAGCCAATCTGGATGAATTGGAACGTGCATTACATCGGGAATGGAACAACCTGCCACAGCAACGCATACGACGGCTTACAGGGTCTATGAGACGTAGGGTTGAGTCAGTGATCCGATCACGTGGGTCCTACACACGTTATTGACGCAAAGATCGCTAGAGGTCTTCTCAGAACAATGACTGTACGTTAGAAAACATAACCGTCATCCACACTGTCCGTGATGGACCTATAGCTCCATACTTAAATTGAGGTGAAAATATGCCTAAAATTCCCAAAAAATTTCACCTTAAATTATTCAGAATAAAATATTGAAAACGGCATGATTGTTATGTTTTTATGTGACCATAATATCACTTCTCCAGAAAATATAGCAATATCATGGGTATATTACACTGTTTTGACGACAACAAACTTGTAATGTGCGAGGTTGTAAAAAAACGGGGGGGGGGGGGTGCTTAACTTAATTCTTTGTGTATATTTTTTGTTTGTATAATAGGTCGAGGCTCGTGTAAGACTTTACACAAATAACATATAATAAAGGGAGTGGGAGACAAGAGGGGGAGAGAGAGGAACACACAACAACAGTAGAGAACAGGGACATCGGGAGATCTGTGGAAGGGAGAGGGCTGGGGGTGGGGGGGGGGGGGGCGGTTGGGAGGTGAGATTCGCGGTACAAAAACAAATGGGAATTACTAGGACTTTCAGGAAAGAAAAACGGAAATTGAAAAAGGTGGATTTGGGGTGTATTAACGGAGGTAGAAAATAGGATGGGGGTAGATAAGAGACGGTGGTGAACAGCTGTTTTAAAGACCTGGAGGGAGGAGTGGGATTGAAGAGAGTGTTGTGAAAATCAACCAAACCCACAACTCGTCCCATAGTGTAGCAGCATAGCAAACCTGTTGTGCATTTTGTGATACAAGCACCAAATTTGGCACAAATGTACATTAATATGTTGCGAACATTTTCAGATATTGGGCCACTTGAAATTCCGTAATTTTTTTTTTCAAATTTTTTCAAATTTCGTAATTTCAAATTTTTCGGGTGACACCGTCACAATTTCGGTCTTCGAGGCCGGCCGATATAGTGGGGCGGCTTAGCCCAAATATTCAAAAGAATTGTGCATTTTGTGATACAAGCACCAAATTTGGCACAAATGTACATTAATATGTTGCGAACATTGTGTGGTCAGCAATGAAGACGAGAGTCTGAATTACATGTATGCAAAAGACCTTGTGAACCAGTGAAGCAAATACACGGGTAAGCATGAATTAAATCTAGGGCATGATATCATTTCCATGATGTTTACCTCTACACTCAATGGTGGAAGGAGGTAATGTTTTGATCCCAGCTTGTCTGTATGTCTGTTTGTCTGTTAGTCCACAAAATTCCAGACAAAGCTTGTAGTAGTGGTAGTTGTAGTGGTAGTGGTGATAACAGAAATTGTTATATAGAACTGAACTTATATTATTATTATATGCAGAAAATAACTTCATTTCTATATGCCCTGCAGTGGACAGGTTAATTGGTTTATGCACTGAAGGGGTCACCCTGGTGTGCACTGCTGTGTTCTGCCTCACTGAGTTGTTCAGGTATGATGTACTCAGCACAAGCTTCCGGTCGGCCCGGAGGTGGGGGTGCGGGGCCTGTCACGGAACGTCAAAACAAACGGCCTGCCGGGGCCGCCCAAAAGTCGGGCGTGAGGGGCGCGTCCACTAATGGAACGCCTCTCGCTTCCCAGATCGAGGGCCACGTGGTCAGGAGAACCTCGTCCCTTCCGGTCACACTTTGCCTATCGGCCGGCCTCGAAGACCGAAATTGTGACGGTGTCACCCGAAAAATTTGAAATTACGAAATTTGAAAAAATTTGAAAAAAAAATTACGGAATTTCAAGTGGCCCAATATCTGAAAATGTTCGCAACATATTAATGTACATTTGTGCCAAATTTGGTGCTTGTATCACAAAATGCACAATTCTTTTGAATATTTGGGCTAAGCCTCCCCACTACCATAGATAGGTTTAATTTCAATTAGATCGAAACATCATCCTGTAAAATACACCATGCAACATATATGTCAGGATCAAGGCATCATATGAGAAAGATTGGATATATCAGTCAATGCAAGCAAGCCTAGAATATAAGTGGGTACGTACCATTCAATTCTACATGTCATTGTATAAAGTCGCAGGAGTGGCCTCGAGTCGCGGACGTCCCGAGGTCTTATAGACACCGCCCAGTGGTTTAAGTGAGCGTCACACCTGGGTTCAACTTACATTTTCACCACATTCTCCCCGCAGTTAGAACTATGCTGCCACTAGGCAGGAAGCGAGCGCGCGTCAGCATTAATAGGTAGAGGAAGTCATTATATCATTATTAGGGTGTCAAAGAAATATCCCTATTGATTCTTGTCTTTGCGCCATTGCGTTATGTTTCGCACACTGTCAAAGCGTCTTTAGGGCTTTCTGGAAAGCTCTATACGAAACAAATCCATTACCAGTAGTACAGGTCAGTCGGTCCATCCGTAGAGGTCAGTCTGTCAAAGCGTCTTTAGGGCTTCCTGGAAAGCTCTATACGAAACAAATCCATTATCAGTAGTACAGGTCAGTCGGTCCATCCGTAGAGGTCAGTGTGGCGAATTACCCTGCCAGCACAGGTTCGGAAACTACCGGGTACGTCGTCCCCAAATCCGGAGTCCCCTGCTTCGGAGTAGCCACTGGAGGCAGGTGTCGGAGGGGCACCTCAGTGCCCTCACCGCTTCAGGCAGGGGTGTATCAGGCGAAGGGAGGGACGGCAGATGTTCTCTAGGCGCACTCATAGCCTGGTTAGCAAACATGTCCGATACTGGCAGACGATGAGCCTGTGGGTCCCAATAGTCTAGTCTCACAGGCCTATGTGCTGGATAAGGTGTACCTTTGCGATATGCAACTCATTACATAAGGTGTACCTTGTCGAAGAGCGAATGTCCATTCGTCGCAACGCAACGCATTTCAGGCAGATGTGTCGATTTGGAAGATGTGTAAATCAGTAAGCCTCACGCCTCACGGTCACCGTGCATCTAAGTAAGATTAATCAGTAAGCCTCTTTACAGTAAGCTGTAACAGTAAGTAAGATTACATGACAGGAGGCCATGACAGTGTAAGTCAATTACAGTAAGTCTGTACCGGCCTAGGAGTTGTAACAGTAAGTAAGATTACATGACAGGAGGCCACTACAGTAAGTCCATTACAGTAAGTCTGTACCTGCCTTGGCTCCCAAGGGTACATGGTCGATCCACATTAGATCCATGTCATGGAATTGTCATGGAATGGGTACATGGTCGATCCACATTAGATCCATGTCATGGAATTGTCATGGAATGCGCATGCCGAGGGAGAGAACCGACGAGAGCCATAACGAGAGTTACGCGATACCCCGGAGTCCCCCTGTTTTGAAATCACGAGACTCGAGCGCTCTCTGACGGCAGCGCGTACGAATTACAAGCTTACAATTACAAGCAAATAGTTCCAAGCAAAACGTTCGCCACGAGTGCCCTCCGTAGGCTGCCCGAACGTCTGGCATGGCAGTTACGACGACGCACAAAACGACCGAAATGCGCCTTCCCAGCGAAGCGCGCAGAATCGCCCGACCTGCAGCACAGCGCGCAGAGGATCGGTGAAGATCGGCTATACCGGCTACCGTCCCGGAGGGATTGTCCCGGAGAGAAAACGTCGAGATCGACAAATGGAAATCGTCCCGGATGGATCGACATCCAAGAGAACGGCCCGGAAGGATGGATCGACATCCAAGAGGATGGCCCAGATGGATGGATCGACATCCAAGAGGATGGCCCAGATGGATGGATCATCATCCACCCCCTCACTCATCCATCCCCCCCCCCCCCCGTCGTGAAGTGTGAGATAACAGCTGCGCATCGCGCACCAAAGTCGAGCGACCTTCACAGTCTGGGTCAGAGGGAACGCAATCAGGCAGCGGCCGGGCGAGGCGTCTCGCAGTCTCGAAATGTGTGGAGGCGAGCCAGGGGACCTGTCCTAGAAGCAACAAGCCCAGAGTCAAGGGCGATCCAGCGGGCCGGTGCCCACGTGGCTTGCTCAGGAGATGAGGGAGTCGGGCGCAACGCTCAATGTCACCGTGTCATGGGGTCACCGTGCACCCCCAAATGCCCCGTGCCTTATCGATTAACGGCATAAGTCCGCGATGTTGGCTAGGCGCCCTCGAAGGCCGCCACGTTATGACACGCACTGTCGGGCAGGGGCGGTCAGATGGAGTATTTCGATGCTATCGATTTCTGCTATCTGTAGAGGTACCCAGGTAGACGAACTCTGATGACGCAAGCGTGGGAAACAGTTAAATCGGGATCGATCGGGCGTGGTGCTGTAAAGCAAACGCGAACGCGTGAGCAAAACGCGTGATCCCGTTAAATCGGGATCGATCGGGCGCGGTGCTGTAAAGCAAACGCGTGATTTAGTCGATGACGTCATCAATTGGTTCGGGCGCGTGCGGGCGGGTTTGACGGCGGGTTCCAGCTGAGCGGTATCCCCAGACGGAGTAAAGTAGCACTCCGAAATCTAAAGTCTCGCGTCCATTGGGCAGCAGCATTCGAGCGGGCTCGAGATCGGTGTACGGAATACTAACCCGGCCGACGAGCGAAAAGTATTATCTAGGGCGCACCGCGTACGAGGGAAACCGAAAGTTGAGCTCGGCCCGTTGAATCAGTGCGGCTACGCCGAGTCGAGAGGGTGAGCACGCCGAGTCGAGAGGGCGAGCATGCTTGGCAGCGATAGACTGCACGACCTGAAGTAGCGTCTCGTTTGTTTAGCTGTCGGGTCAGAGGATCGAATACATATCACGCCCTGAAGTAGCGTCTCGTGTGTTTAGCTTTCGGGTCAAAGGATCGAATACATGTCACGCCCTGAAGTAGCGTCTCGTTTGTTTAGCTTTCGGGCCGTGTTTTGTCCGGAGTTTTAGACATAGTTAGTCATATAGAATACACATGGTATACGATACATGCCGGCATGCCGATACATGCCATGCCGATACATGCCGATACGATAGTCATATATATAGAATACACATGGTATACGATCATCTATCATAAGCATAAGCCCGAGTGTCGTGAAAGGCTATGAAGGTCCCGCTCGACGTCCTTAGAAACTCATCCGTGCTGCGACGAGTCCTCGCATGGTGCCAAGCGAGCCTCCATTGAGGCGATTCCGGGCAGCGGAGTTCGCCGGCCTCGTTGAGTAGCCACATGTAGGTGGGATTTCGATGAGCCGCGATCCGAATCGCCGGCCTCGCAGAGTGGTGCCCGCGAAGGGCGCAGTGCCTGAGCAGCCGGAGTGAGCCGGCCGTGTGAGGCACGGCGTGATTCCGACGAGCAGTGCGCGATTCACGCGGAGGAGAAGCGAGTGGTCAGGGTGAGCCGGCCGTGTGAGGCACGGCGTGATTCCGACGAGCAGTGCGCAATTCGCGCGGAGGAGGTGGTTCCACCGAGAAGCGAGTGGTCAGGGTGAGCCGGCCGTGTGAGGCACGGCGTGATCCCGACGAGCAGTGCGCGATTCGCGCGGAGGAGGTGGTTCCACCGAGAAGCGAGTGGTCAGGGTGAGCCGGCCGTGTGAGGCACGGCGTGATTCCGACGAGCAGTGCGCGATTCGCGCGGAGGAGGTGGTTCCACCGAGAAGCGAGTGGTCAGGGTGAGCCGGCCGTGTGAGGCACGGCGTGATTCCGACGAGCAGTGCGCGATTCGCGTGGAAGAGGTGGTTCCACCGAGAAGCGAGTGGTCAGGGTGAGCCGGCCGTGTGAGGCACGGCATGATCCCGACGAGCAGTGCGCGATCCGCGCGGAGGAGGCGATTCCACCGAGCAGCGAGTGGTCGGAGTGTGCCGGCCCGCGCGGAGGAGGCGATTCCACCGAGCAGCGAGTGGTCGGAGTGTGCCGGCCCGCGCGGAGGAGGCGATTCCACCGAGCAGCGAGTGGTCGGAGTGTGCCGGCCGTGTGGAGGCATGGCCGACATGGGAGTCGTGATCACTCGCGTGGGAATCTCATCTCGGGCCGAGGCACGCAAATCTAGGATGATTCTCTCGGACGGAGCCGTTAGCGTTTCGAGCAACCGAGGCTAGATTCGTACCTTCGGCGCCAAGCGGGTCCGTCGTTCCGACGGGGTTGCGGCCCAGGACATTTCCCAGTGGCCTCCTTCAGCAGGCGCCTTGCCGGAGTCCGTCATGCCTGCTCCGGCGTTCGGGCCTCAGGAGAGCAGTTTGCGTTTTGACGACGCGGTCCCGCAAAAGGCTTGCGAGGTCCCCATCGCATCCGGTCCTTTTGAGGCAGACCGGCGGCGAGAGTAGTCGGAGCTCCGTAGCTGGAGCTAGCTCGACGGGTCCTCCGCCGGTCATTCTTCTCCGAGGTGGGCCTCGCAGGAGCGCGGAGAATGTCGGGAACGCTCGTCTGTGATCTGCGTTCATCCGGCCATCGCAAGACTCGTGTCCCGCCATTTCCGAAGATCATAATTGAAATTAAGTGTTGTGAAAATCAACCAAATCCACAACTCGTCCCATAGATAGGTTTAATTTCAATTAGATCGAAACATCATCCTGTAAAATACACCATGCAACATATATGTCAGGATCAAGGCATCATATGAGAAAGATTGGATATATCAGTCAATGCAAGCAAGCCTAGAATATAAGTGGGTACGTACCATTCAATTCTACATGTCATTGTATAAAGTCGCAGGAGTGGCCTCGAGTCGCGGACGTCCCGAGGTCTTATAGACACCGCCCAGTGGTTTAAGTGAGCGTCACACCTGGGTTCAACTTACATTTTCACCACAGAGAGTGTGGAATTTTTTTCCAGAGGCAGGAAAAAAAGAGAAATGAAAGAGTGAAGGTGAGCAGGGAGTCTTGATATTGGCAGTTTCACCCGAAGAAGGTTACTGGCAGATCTTGTGTGTCCTGCAGGAATATTTGGGGGATGGAGCACAGACAGATCTGGGGGAGCAAGGCCGGAGAGGAGTCAGTAGAAGACAGAAAGACCACCAACCTGCCTGCGGTGAGTGAGTGAAGGACCGCCAGAATCAGCTTCATCGCGGGAGATTCCAATGATTCTGAAAGCTTTGGTTTCAACAGCGTGAAGACGAGCTAGGTGTGAGGCAGGAGCACCGGCCCAGAGGGGAGAGCAGTATTCCATTGAGCTGCGGATGAAAGCCTTGTATGTGGTGAGGAGCTCAGGTGTGCCAAGGAAGGACTTCGCACGACGGAGGATGCCCAGTCGGCGACTGGCTTTGGAGGCCAGATTTGAAATGTGGTTTTCCCAGGAAAGATCATGGCAGATAGTGAGACCCAAAAGCTTGAGTGACAGAACTTCTTGGAGAGGATTATTCAGAAAGTGGATGGGAGGGTTTTCCAGTCGGTCTTTTCGGAGAGACATCGTAAGAGTGTGAGATTTGTCAGGATTGAAAGACATGTTCCACTTGTTTGCCCAGTCTGTGATTTTGTCCAGGTCTGCAGAGAGTGAGGAGGCTGCAGACTGCCGATCTGAGGGATGAAGAATGGAGCGACAGAGAGTAGAGTCATCAGCAAAGAGATAGAGAGGATTTTCAAGAGAGTCAGAGAGATCATTGATGAAGACCAGAAAAAGCACAGGGCCCAGAACACTGCCTTGTGTAAAGTGTGTTAATGTCATTTAGAAAGTAGTTAGGATTAAAAAATCCCTTCGCTCCATCTACATCCACTCACCTGAGGTGATGACATAACTCCACGCCAGGGTTTGTTTATTTTTGTTGCAAATGTTTTGGAGTGTAAGACGCATCATGACGTGGGGGTGACATTGTGTTGTTGTTCCATCTCTTCCTCCTTAAGAGGGATTGATGATGAATTGGGTGATGGCAAATTTGGTTAGAAATTGGGATTGGTAACGAATTTGGTATTAGGGGAGATATGGGGAAGACGAGACAGTAGTGACGGAATTTGTAAATGTAAATTGTTGTGTAAATATGGGGTAAGTGGCAAGGGTAGATTAGGTGACAGGGGGAGGGGGGGGGGTGACGTACGATAGGGACGAGCTTTCTCTGCTCGCTCTCCATGCGCACCTCACCTCTGCATTGCCTTGTGTTGATGTGTACCCTTGCGCCCTTACCCATCGCTGACTTTGCTTTGTCTTCCTCCCCACCCATGGACCGTCACCTCTCTAGTCGGGTGACACCGTCACAATTTCGGTCTTCGAGGCCGGCCGATAGGCACAGTGTGACCGGAAGGGACGAGGTTCTCCTGACCACGTGGCCCTTGACTTGGTTTGTCTGCACAATGTGGGCGCTTTCAGGATGAACTTTAGCCGGGGAGCGTTTGGGCGCCCCAGTCTGATACTGCCGCCCACGCGCAGAACAACTTGTGAGTGCACGTGGGTCCCGGCGGTCCCACTGGCCTAGCGCTACCATGTTTAGACAGCGAACTCCGTCCCCGGGCACTGGCACCTACTCCCGGAAGCAAGAGAGATCAGCAGTGCCGGGCACGGTAGGACACCCGCGGAGCCCCGGCGGACCAGGGGCGCGCGAGCCTACGCGTTAGCGTGCTACGGCGGAATCAACGGCTTCGGCCACGGCCGGGCCGAATATCGGCCCGGTCGCACCGGAAATGACCTGGTTCGACGCCCGCGCTAGAGAGGTCGCGGGCGACTGAGATGTTTTAACAAATTAGTTAATTAATTTGAGACGTCCGATTTCTAGTGTTTGGAAATTTGGAAGAGCTTGACCCTAGCCTTTCCCTTGCGAGGGCAAGGAGGAACTTAACACTTGACACTTAAGCTTAGTTTGAAGTACACCCTGCCAGCGCTCCCGGTGGGACGGCAGGGCAACCAGAAGGGACGAGGTTCTCCTGACCACGTGGCCCTCGATCTGGGAAGCGAGAGGCGTTCCATTAGTGGACGCGCCCCTCACGCCCGACTTTTGGGCGGCCCCGGCAGGTCGTTTGTTTTGACGTTCCGTGACAGGCCCCGCACCCCCACCTCCGGGCCGACCGGGCGACCGGAATGAATCCCGGTGTCCCGATCCGAACCTTCAGAGCACTGAGGGACTCTCTGGGCACTGAGGGAAAGCGTGCAGGAGCCGCATCTGTGTGCCCGAGCCGCCGCTGCACAGCCTGCCTGGATCGGTACACCACCTTGTGGATCGCACGACTTGCGGCCTAGCACCACTTTATGGACCACACGTTTGTGGCCAAGCACCACACCCATATGGACCCCACGTGTTGGGGCCTGGCCCCTCTGCTGGGACCGGCCATGATGGCCAGGGAAGAGTTGGCTTGCAGACCACAGTGAGGTGGCCCCTTTTGCCCTACAGGTGGACCACCCATAGTTGGCCCCTGTGGGCCATAAATAAAAATGGACACGTTTTGTGCTTTTTATTATTATGTGCAAATAGGCAGCAAGCCAAGAGCAAGAAAAGAACAACATCAGGAACATCGGCCAGCAGAGGGAGCATCAAGAAGAACCGGGCAACAGTTGTTTTATTGACATTGAAATGTATGACTGTGCACTGGATGGTGCTTGATGGTGCTTGTCATTGGTGCTTTTTTTTTTTTTTTTTGGTGCTTGCATGCTCGGGGATGCATTGCAATATCAATTCTGCATCCCCGGGCATGTGAGGGTGGTGTGTCGGTGCAGTGCATACTTTTCCTCTCTCCCACAGGGTTCTTTTTGTTTCCCAGATGACAGATCCTGGGTTTGCAGTTTTATAAATAGCCAAAATAATGTCACTTGTAAATAACATGCTCCCCACCAGCTAAATGTATAGTTTGCAAATAATTCCGCAATTTGGTTATCCTGTGGGTGTGAATCTGTTAGGCAGGATGCAACGTAGCAGGGGGACATACTTAATTGTGTTTCAAAACTGTCGCACTCAAGGGTGAGGTTAATCGTAGAGGGTAACTGCATCTGAGTGTCACATTAAGTTAATGTTTTTTCGGCCCGGGACGTGCCTGGAGGAATGGGTGTGCTTTGTTGGGGTTTTGAGAACCCTGCACTTGTAAATTGTTGTAAATATACCCTTTGTAAGTAATTCCCTTTGTAAATACCTCCATTTCCTGTAAAGATCAAAGGTTGTCCCCTAGTTAGTCCACATCGCAACACGTAGCGAACCATAGGCCTTCTTCATAGTTATTTCATTATTATGTGTTTCAGGTAAGGCTGTGTTTCCAATAGTTTGACTCTACGTTGCATTAATCAAATAAGATAGGTCCCTTTCGTTCCCTTCAAAAGCAGTAAGAATGGTTTTCTATCCCGCAAGACGCCATTGCCCATGTGCAACATCCCGGAGAAGAAGGGGGGAGGAGCCGCCGGATCACGGGCGTGGCATCGACTCGTCATCAAAGGTGGAGTCAGCCAGCCCGAACCAGCCAACCAGCATCGCGGTGAGCGACCCGGTAGGCGTGCCCTCGCAGCTTGATACGGCCACGAGTGATAAAAGCGACTGCGAGGGACTGCTTCGGCAGACGCGTGAGGATTTTCATGAGAGAGAAGGAAGAGAGCGGAGCACCGATGAACACGAGAGATGAGCACGGCAGAGTTGTGAGGCAGGAGAGTTGGGTCCGTTGACGGCGAAAATACCGGGCAGATATTCACATTATCCATGCGTGAATGAGACACGGAGCTGCCGGCCGCTTTTCGCCACTGAACCGGAGCGTGGACGTTCGAGCGGGACCTCAACATCGTGCCACCGGCCCCGGACCTTCCTGCCCGCCAGCTTCTTGGACCGTGTCCCTCTTCCAGATTCCTACCATTGCCATTCTCCCATCCGTGTAAGTCTGTCTGTATTGTCTGGGGCATTTGATAAGTTAAGCCTGTATAAGCTTGCCCTGTGTATCTGCTTTCTCTTCTGTAAATTACTTTAGTTTCTCTTTCTTTGGTTTTGTGTAAATAATTAATATATACCTGTTCCTCCTTATTCTTTGGTTTCATTCTCATCCGATCGCTTTAGTCTTTTCTTTCAATTGAGTACCTGTGGCGCGATTTTTGGCCAAACGCTTTATAATTGGGTTTAGTCCTTTGATAACGGCTCAAACCGCAGATTGCTAAACCGCTCGGCAAATACCATCTTGGCCGTGGTTCGAGCGGTACTTGTCTTCCTGTTTTGTGGAGGGATTGACAAAGGTATTCGGGAAAACACCTGGACCAATAACCCTGATCAATCCCACCCCGCAAAAGAGCGTTATAAGTACCAGGACCGGTCGGACAGCCAGCTTAACAGGACAAGGGGATTAACCCCCCCTTGCTAACGGGAGTGCCGTCCCCCGGATCTGTAATAGTTTTGAGAATAAAGGATGACCACCCCTCGTAGGTAGACGCACCACAACATGTAGCCTCGCTGTAGTATAGTTATTTCTTTGTAAATGTAAGGTAGTCTCCTTTCCTGTGTTAGTTTTGCGTTGAGTAGTCCAGTGAGTAGGCCTCAATTATGCTGTAATACCATGTGCTTCGGCCTGAACAACTCTGGCAAGGCCGAAGGGAGGAGCTGTAGGGTGAGTGGCCAGTAAGCAACGAGCCGCCAATCAGAGATCGAGCGGAGTGGCTCACAACGGCGACAAGAGGCGGGGCTTGGAACATTCGGGTAAGATCGGGGAGGGGCCATATAAGGAGCTGCCCCGAGCCCAGCAGGGCAGAACGCACGAGAGGTCAGAACGCGCAGAAGTCAGAACGGGTGAGAACGAAGCGGCGTTTGTGGGAGTGCATCAGAGCTGAACACGTCAGAATGAGAGACGAGGAGAGAGAGTCGCCCAGCCCCTGAACAAGTCAAAGCGCTTGAATTGAGCTGTTGTTATAGCCTCATTGCACACGAATCCCCCGTGCCCTGTGCCCTGTGCCCTGTGGCTGTATAAATCGCGCTTGTGAAGACGACCCGTTCCGGGCCACAGACGCGCGATCTCCTCCTGCCTGCATTTTCCCTGCATATGTGCCGTGACCGCCAGAGGGCCACGCCGGGCGAGCTGTCCGGGAGCGACCGACGGCAAGGCACGTTTTGCGCGCGAACCTGTTCTTCTTATTTTTCCCCGCGTGAGTGATTGGGCCCTTTGTCTGGGTTTAGTTAACATTGTTTAAGTGCCTGCTCTGTGTCTCCTGATCCTTGTACATTATAATAAATCGTGTTCTTCCTCTTATTTGACCGTTCCTGTCCCTTCCATTAATTGGCCGAGCATAGTACGAATAAAACCGCTCGAATCGGGTTCCATAAAAGTAACGGCACGAGTTACGTGATACGCACACCGCTCGGGCGTAATCAATTAGTGTGGCTTGTGCGAGGTCCGATCCCCATTTTCGTGGCAGCGTGGGTCAAAGGTACGTGCGGCGTCGACCCGATACCCTTTTTCATGCTTGATGTGGAAGTGCCGATTTGGCCTCATGGACACGAAGACCCAAGGGGAAAAAGGGGCTTAATCCCCTCTTTGTAACGTGGACGGGCTTCGGGAGATTCCCAACAAATTGGTGTCGGGAGTGGGATAATTGGACCTAGAGTGCGCTTCACACACTCTAAATTACGAGCGCACGAAATTTAGTTGTAACATCAAATTTATATTCGTACCATGGCTGGCCAAGGCGGTCAAATGCCGGTGGGAATAATAGATGAAGAGGAAGAATTAATGACCCAGGACCAACAGGGACAGTTGGTAGTGGAGGAAGCCGAAGAGGGGGCGGCAGCAGGGGTATAAAATGGCGGCCCCTCACATGTGGCGGTGGCAGCCGGGCCCGCTGTGCGGGCCGGGCTCGACATTGAGTTATACCTGGCCCAAATAATTGCAAAAATGGATACCCAGTGACAAATCCACCAGGGAAATGAACAAAATGGGTGGTCAAATGAAAGAAATGGGGGACAAATCCCCCCGGGAATTGAAAGAAATGGGGGACAAATCCACCCGGGAATTGAAAGAAATGAGGGACAAAATAAAAGAATCCAGGTGCGAAATGGAAAAAATGAGGGCAGCGTCGAAGAAAGAAATAAAAAAATGTGGGAGGACATCGGGCGCAAGTTGAGTGAGGAAGTAGTAGTGGTACGCGATGAGGTGACCCAGTGCGGAGAGCACGTGGGGAGCGAGGTAGATCAGAGGACAGCCAAATTGACTGGGGCTATGAGGGTAGCGACGCGGGGTGTAGAGGAGCCGGCGATCGTCGCATTGGAAAACCAAATTTTGGGGGCACCGGCGAAGGCTGAGTTGGAAAAGGAAATTATAGGGGTGCCGACGGTCGTCGAGGTAAAATAAATAAATGGAATGAAAAAGACACAAGGAGAGACAGGGAGTGAGACACGGGAAGAGGTGATGGAATCCGTGCAAAGTTTGTGCTTGCACCATGATGCCATGCTTGCAAACCCAATAAAAGGTTTGCAGGTGCTGGCGGAAAAGGAGGTCTCCGAGGTGAGTAGCGAAAATGGCGCGAATGTGTTTGGCGCGAACGGGTTCTCGGTGCGCTTGGGAGAGAAGCGAGACCCGGGCGTTCGCGAAGGGGCCATTGTGCGGTGTACGAGGGAGAGTGGTACGGAGTGCGAGGAGTGAGAGAGTGTACCAGAATGCATGGAGAAAGAGTGTGTTACGGAGTGTGTAACGGAAGAGTGTGCACCAGGGTGTGCGATGGCTGAGTGTGGAAGAGAAAAGTGTGCACCGGAGTGTACGATGGCAGAGTGTGTGGAGGAGTGCACAGCAGAGTGTGTATGGGCAGAGTGTGTACAGGCAGAGTGTGCATTGGAGCGTGAGGGAGAATGCACACCGGAGTGTGTGTGGGAGAAGTGTGCACCGGAGTGCGAGAAAGAGTGCACACCGGAGTGTGTGGAAGGAGAGTGTGCACCGGGGTGTGCGATAGCGAAGTGTGTGAGGGGTGCGTGTGCGCCTGGGTGTGCGAGTGTAGGAGTGGGTTGCACGTGGTGGGGACGTGGCTCATGCATCGACACCGACAGGGGTAGCGCGTAGTGGGACGGGTAGCATATGCGAGCCCCCGGTGAGTTGTGTGCAGCAGGGATCTGAGGAGATCGGTGCCGCGTCGGTCTCACAAGGACCGGCGTGCACAATTCGTGCCTCCGGCCCCCGCACTGTATGGTTGGTGCCGTGCCGTGGCGCAAAGGCGATCGGCGAGGTTCAAGGGGAGGTAGGAGATTTCGGAGCCACGCACCTAATTGGGTGCGGTGCTCTGACCGTGGCCGGCTGGGTCACCGTGCGTGGGACCGCGAGGCCCCACGCAGGGATGGAGCCCTGCACCTGGGCCCATCAATCCCTCCCCCCTTGGATCGAAAATGCCGGACGGCACCACCTACAGGCGACAAACCACCCGCATGGATCGCTCGGCCCTTCGAGGCCGAGCCGTGACAATGTACCTCCATGAATGGGGGCTCGTAGTGTAGAGGACTGTGAGAGTAGTGTACCCCCCGTGGGGGAATGGTAGTGTCACCATTCCTCCCACGAAAGGGGGCCCATGAGCATTAGCTTAGGGGGATGGCAGTGATAGGCACATGGGGGTGCCAGCAATGGTTGCCTCCATGGGGCACCGAAGCTAGCCGAGGGAGGGCTAGGATAATGGTAGGGAATTAGAAGACCGTAGGGACAAGAGTTAAGTAGTGACACCTGAACTATAGAGGGGACGTAGAGAGTTTAGGTGGATGTTAAATAAAGGGAGTGCATAGTGTAAAGGGACGACGGGGAAGCATGAGTTTTAGGGGAAATTAGATAGGTAGATGATGCTGTGTGTTTGATGATGCATTGTGTGAAAAAGAAATGGAATTGTGTTGAGGAGTGAGAACAAAAAGTGGCGTGCAAGGTATTTGGTGTGAGAATGCTTGGTGTGGGATGATTGGTGAGGAGTGCATGGTGCAAAAGACTGAATGGGGGGGAGTGGAACCCATTCACGGAAGCCCGGGGGTGTAGTGTAAAGCCAGGTAGAGGGCATAGGTAAATTTGTATGGATATTGACGCCTGTGGTGTGGGCAGTAGCAAGAAGTGTTTTGCAGGGTGCAGTAGTCAGTGACATGGCTGGGCGTGTGGCTTAATTGGTGCGTCTGGTTATTGGGGCACTCCACCACTGGTAGTTTGTCGGCCAGGTGAGGCCGTAGGTAGGCTCTGGGAGCCTGTTAAGTTATAACTAACATAACTTTTGGTTATGACTAACTTCCCTGAAAATGTCTGCTGCTCTTCTTCTGCTCCGATCGGATCATCTGATCATGTCCTTGTTAAAGTGGACATCTCTCTGACCATCCTCAGGGAGCCTGCTCAGCGTCGACGAGTCTGGCATTTCACTCAGGCCAACTGGCGCGGTCTTCAAGCAGCCATCAATCATCTGGACTGGTCTCCCATCTCTACCACCTCTGACATCAACTCATCCTGGGAATTCTTCCAAAGTAAATTGCTCTCTCTCATGCACAGATTTATCCCATCTCGTCTTCAGTTGTCATACCCTTCCTCCCGTCCATGGTACACGGAATCTTGTGATGAGGCTGTTGCCCAGAAACAACTTGCCTTCGTCTCCTGGAAAGCAAATCCAACGGAAGGAAATCTCATTTCCTTTCACAAAGCCCGAAACAAGTGTGTGTCCACCCTCAGGAGAGCCAGGAAACAATATCTCTCCGTTCTCAAGACCGAACTCTCTTATCTGTCTCCCTCTTCCAAATCCTGGTGGCGTCTGGTCAAATCCGTTTCTGGTGTTTGTTCCCCCTCCATCCCCTCCCTTACCTCAAACGGCTACACAGCTGACTCCGCACGTGAAAAAGCTGAATGCCTCAACTCTGTGTTTGCCTCTAAATCTTGTGTCCCAAACCCATCCCTCTCTGTACCCACCATACCCAGTCGTACCCTGCTGCTCCTGGACTCCGTGTCCTTTCCTCCTGACAAGGTGGAAAAGTTTCTGTCAACCCTCGACTCTGATTCTGCAACTGGACCCGACGGCATCAGCCCACGGGTCCTAAAATCCTGCTCTGCTGCTCTATCTCACCCTCTCTCTGTTCTCTTCACCCTCTCTTTTGCTCAAGGTCAACTGCCATCTGCTTGGAAATCAGCCAACATCACCGCTTTGCACAAAAAAGGTGCAAAAACAGATCCTAGCAACTACAGACCAATCAGCCTTCTCCCAATTATCAGCAAAGTCATGGAATCCATCATTGCTTCGGATATGAAATCTTTCCTCTTCTCCAATGGCTTGATCTCTGATCATCAATTTGGTTTCAGACCAGGTCACTCTACTCTGGACATGCTGCTTCTGCTGTCTCAACAATGGATGGAGGTCCTCAATGCCAAACAGGAAATTAGAGCTGTCTCCCTCGACATATCACGTGCCTTCGACACGGTCTGGCACCCCGCTCTGCTCACCAAACTCTCCTCCTTTGGTATCCATGGAAATCTCCACGCATGGCTGGCGGACTTCCTCTCTAGTCGTCGTCAACATGTGGCCCTGAATGGGTTTCTCTCATCTCCTCTTCCTGTTCAGGCTGGAGTTCCCCAAGGCAGTGTTCTGGGCCCCGTGCTTTTTCTGGTCTTCATCAATGATCTCTCTGACTCTCTCGAAAATCCTCTCTATCTCTTTGCTGATGACTCCACTCTCTGCCGCTCCATTCCTCTTCCCTCAGATCGGCAGTCTGCTACCTCCTCACTCTCTGAAGACCTGGACAAAATCACAGACTGGTCAAACAAGTGGAACATGTCTTTCAATCCTGACAAATCTCACACTCTTACTATGTCTCTCCGAAAAGATCGACTGGACAACCCTCCCATCTACTTTCTCAACAATCCTCTCCAAGAAGTTCTGTCGCTCAAGATTTTGGGTCTCACTATCTGCCATGATCTTTCTTGGGAAAACCACATTTCCAAGCTGGCCTCCAAAGCCAGTCGCCGACTGGGCATCCTCCGTCGTGCGAAGTCCTTCCTCGGCACACCTGAGCTCCTCACCACATACAAGGCTTTCATCCGCAGCTCAATGGAATACTGTTCTCCCCTATGGGCCGGTGCTCCTGCCTCACACCTAGCTCGGCTTCATGCTGTTGAAACCAAAGCTTTCAGAATTATTGGAATCTCCCGCGATGAAGCTATCTCTGAGGGCCTTTCACTCACTCACCGCAGGCAGGTAGGTGGTCTTTCTGTCTTCCACCGACTCCTCTCCGGCCTTGCACCCCCAGCTCTCTCTGTGCTCTGTCCCCCAAATATTCCTACAGGTCGCACAAGATCTGCCAGCAACCCTCTGATGGTTAAACTGCCGAAATCTCGGCTCTCTGCTCACCTTCACTCTTTCATTCCTCTTTTCTCCCGCCTCTGGAACAAACTCCATCACTCCCTTCAATCCCACTCCTCCCTCCAGGTCTTTAAAACAGCTGTTCACCACCATCTCTTATCTTCCCCCATCCAAAACCTTGATCTTTTCTACCCCCGCTAATTCACCCCAGATCCACCTTGTTTGAAATTCCAACTTGTTTCCTGGAAGTCCTGGCAGTGTCCATATGTTTTATACCTCTCCCACCGCCCCCTTCCCATGCCACCCCCCCCCCCCCCCAAAGCCCTCGCCCTCTCTCAGATCTCTCGATGTCTCCATGTCTCTCGGTCCCTGCTCTCAAATGTTGTGTTTGTGTCCTTCCCCCTCTCCCCCCATCTTGTCTACCGCTCCCGATGTTATATGTTTTATGTGTCGGTTTGTCTTTCTGTGTGATTAATGTTCGCTCTTTCACGAGCCTCGATCTTGTATACAAAAAAAAAAAAAAAAAAAAAAAAAAATAGTCCGGCAGCCAAATTGGGATTTTTGGCCCAACCTTGCACTGGAGTACGTACAATTTTGTTTTGCAGATTATGCATCTATGGACCCTCCATATCAAGATTCCGAGTGAGGCCAAGCTGGCATCATTGAGCATTTTGAGAAAATGGCCCGTTTCCATGGCAACCATTACTAACATCGAAAAATACAAAAACTCAAATATCTCAGGATGTAGATGAGCGATTTTCACAATTTTGGTGTCTAAACATATATTTGAGAGGATGGTCTATCGATTGGGGTCATGACCTTGATGTTTCAAGGTCAAAGTCATTGCGAAAATCCAAGGTCAAACTAAAAAATTGATTTATTTTCTCGTAAATTGCCGTGAAATAGCGA
Organism: Myxine glutinosa; assembly: GCF_964187855.1. NCBI lineage: Eukaryota > Metazoa > Chordata > Myxini > Myxiniformes > Myxinidae > Myxine > Myxine glutinosa. Next base: position 137,302,314 of record NC_136270.1, read on the forward strand.
TTATTGGCTCCGAAGATTAAAACAGACCTTTGGCGAATCCTGACAAATTCAAGGCTTGTTTCATTTAGCTGCGAAATCACATTTCACATTGTAAGCCATTTTATAAATGCCAACTTTCTCATTATTGCCTAGCCTATAGACCGTCTATGTTCCTATGGCGAGGCCTACTTTCATGTAACATTTCTATTTCATCTCATTATTTACTAACGTTGGCCTTAGCCTAGGCCTAGGCCTAGAGACCTTCTACCTCGATAGGCCTAGAGCCGTGTTTCAGGAAGAAGAAGTCAAGAACACACATTCGACAGAAGTCAGTCATTATGTTGACTGGTGTGTCGAACTGTGTGGGTTTGGTAAATTACGGCTTGTGATTTGTGACAACATTCAACGACAACCACTCCGATTTATTTCAGAGGCAACATCAGACGGGAGGGAAAACAAAAACCCCAAGTTTTCTGGGACTTAGTCGATCGTGTGGGAGAGCGCCGCCCCCCACCCCCGCGATCGTAACACATATATTGTTAATGCCATAAATTATGATATTGGCATATGTCTAACGCTCTGTCTCTCTTTTCTTTTCAGATGTGAATCATGGAGGAATGTGTCTTTTCCAAGGTGAATTATTGCGGAAATCCGAGGAAGCCATTGTCTGATGCGATACCCCGGAGAATTGCTTCTATCGTCAATGCTAGTAGGATCAGGGATGATGGACTATATTGTCACCTGGAAGGAGAACTGGCTACAGATCCGAACTTCAGCGTGAAGTTCCATAGAGACTCGTATATATATGAAGCTAGTATATATATTGTTGCGGTTTTGAGAACCCACACAGGTAACATCATTAAAGGTTAAAGGTTGCACCCCATAATTAGGCCACAAGCAACACGTAGGTCACCTAAGAACGTTAGTTATTTCTTAGTATATGTGTGATAAGGCCATTTCCAATAGTTATCATCTGCATTGTGTAAAACAAATAAGAGTATGCCCCGTTCAGTCTGCAGCCCTCCCTCCAATCGACTCCATTGCGAAAGCGGGACGATGGTTTTCCCCTCCGTGCGTGCGGGTGGGCATGCGTGCATGCATGCGTACATGCGTGCGTATGTGCGTAAGCGAAGGACCGAATTCTAATTTGGTGTGTGGGTGCAACCCACGTCAAAATCCAAGAGGGCCGCCGCCATGTATGTCTCACGCCATGTATGTCTGAACTTTGTGAGTGGATTATCTTGAAAAATAAGCGAAGTACCAACTTCTAATCTGGTGTGTGGGTGTATCTAGGCATAAGAAAGAATGCTATTAAAAATTGGGTCGCCACGGCAAAATCCAATATGGCCACCACCATGTATGTCTGAACCTTGTGAGCGGAATATCTTGAAAAATAAGCGAAGTACCAACTTCTAATCTGGTATGTGGGTGTATCTACGCATAAGGGAGAACGCTATTGAAAATTGGGTCGCCACGTTAGAATCCAAGATGGCCGCCACCATATATATGTCTGAACATTGTGAGTGAAATATCCTGAAAAATAAGCGAAGTCCTAACTTCAAATCTGGTATGTGGGTGTATCTACGCATAAGGGAGAACGCTATTGAAAATTGGGTCGCCACGTCAAAATCCAAGATTGCCGCCTTGCGTTTGCCACTTTGTCAACTCACATCACTTCACCGATGGGGGACCTAGGCGTAACGCTTGTTGTCCAACTTGTCCACCCCACACATCCTCTGTGTCCAACCCAATGTGTCTTCAGTATCTAACTTGTCCACCCCATGTGTCCACTGTATCCATCTTGTCCACCCCACACATCCTCCACGTCCAAATTGTCTACCCATCCTTTGTCCAACTTATGCATCTTTTTTATCCAACTTGTCCACCTCACGTGTCCTGTGTCCATCTTGTCCACCCCACGCATCCTCTGTGTCCAACTTGTCCACTCTTATGCTTGTCCACCGTGCTTTGCATTCTATTTTTGTCTGTTATGTCCTGATCCGTTCACTGTGCTTGCTCTTCCACGAGCCTCGACTATGTACATAAAAAGACTTTCTAGTTCTAAAGACGCCTACATCTTTTTATATAACTTTATTCTAAACATGTCATTAAATTTTCATGTGCATTGGTTTTCATAAAGGTGTTCAATTGATACCGTTCCGTGCATGTGAAAGCGTGTAGAGTGGTGTAGGTGTTGTTCCCTGGTGGACCGAGTCGTTGTAGGTAAGCTCTCAGATCATTAGTCGATCATGTAGAGCCCCACCTGATCTAGTAAGCTTATATTAATCAATAATTCTGGTCCTCTTCTTTATGGCAACACCCCAACACACACACACACACACACACACACACACACACACACACACACACACACACACACACACACACACACACACACACACACACACATTTTGCATCTGTAATAAGAGAATGAGACAAGTTCTCTGCATTTATGAAAGACTGTTTGAATTATTAATTCATCACCTTGCATGTATTTCACCACCACTCCCAGCCTTTTGCACAATGTATGGCCTGAATGAATGCTAATGGAACTACTTTCCCAGGTCGCACTTGGCAGGAACGTTTTCTCCAAAGCGTCGTTTTCAGTGAACATCCACCACACTTCCATCAGCCTGCATAGCTTTTGGCGATCTCTTGGTAAGGTGGGGAGCATTCCAGGTGAAAGGTAAATCGTATTATATTGATGTTACATGATCCATCATTATTCCCAATGCCAGGGGTGAATCACGTGATAACTCAAACAGGCCACAGAACAAGCCTGTCTCAATCTTAATAAATAGCACCGCAAAGCGGGTGTAACCCCTCTGCCCATGCATGGTGGAAACCAGTTTCAAGATGGCTGCCGTGGCGGCCAAATTGAAAATCGCAGCGCGCCCATTTTCGAAAGGCATCTTCCTCTACTCTTCCCCAACACACACTGCAAACATGGATTTAATCGGACAAGCCGTTCTGCTCGAAATTGACGGAAACCAATTTCAAGATGGCTATCGTGGCGGCCATATTGAAAATCGCAGCGCGTCCATTTTCGAAAGGAACCTTCCTCGACCCAACCCCAACACACACTGCAAAAATGAATTTAATCGGACAAGCCATTCTGCTCGAAATTGACGGAAACCAATTTCAAGATGGCTGCCGTGGCGGCCATATTGAAAATCGCAGCGCGTCCATTTTCGAAAGGAACCTTCCTCGACTCAACCCCAACACACACTGCAAAAATGAATTTAATCAGACAAGCCGTTCTGCTCGAAATTGACAGAAACCAAAAGTTGATGGACGCCCGGGTGTCCGGACGACGCCCGTGACGACAATAACCCTTAGCCCAATTTGGGCTGAGGGGTGAAAAGAGGAAAAATTGTTTTGCAATGCATGTCCCCTGCTGATGTGATATTTTCCAAGTCCGAAACGGGCAAAACTTGGTGAAAAATTGGCGAAACGTCCTGACACTCGAACGTCTTCTGTAACTTATCATAATAAAGCCATGGACCAAGTTTAACTTGAATATGATAGAGTATCGGGAAAAATTCTGGAAAACCACAGGTGGGACAGACAGACAGACAGACAGAGAGCAAACCTATTAGGTCATGGGCTACTATAGCTGCTGGTGTATCCCCACAGACCTGAACCTAGAGTATCCTGAACATGAAAAGAATTCAAATGTAAACATTATATAAGTTGGGACGAACTTGTCGTTTTGGATCCAATATTTAGAGGGACCCTCAAATGGATGAACGAGTCATTTTGGATCAATATTTAGAGGAACCCTCAAATGGGACGAACTGGTCATTTTGGATCAATATTTAGAGGAACCTTCAAATGGGACGAACTAGTCATTTTGGATCAATATTTGGAAGAACCCTCAAATGGGACGAACTTGTCATTTTGGATCAATATTTGGAGGAACCCTCAAATGGGGCGAACCAGTCATTTTGGATCAATATTTAGAGGAACCCTCAAATGGGACGAACTGGTCATTTTGTATCAATATTTAGAGGAACCCTCAAATGGGACGAACTTGTCATTTTGGATCAATATTTAGAGGAACCCTCAAATGGGACGAACTAGTCATTTTGGATCAATATTTAGAGGAACCCTCAAATGGGACGAACTTGTGATTTTGGATCAATATTTAGAGGAACCCTCAAATGGGACGAACTCAACATTTTGGATCAATATTTAGAGGAACCCTCAAATGGGACGAACTTGTCATTTTGGATCAATATTTAGAGGAACCCTCAAATGGGACGAACTAGTCATTTTGGATCAATATTTAGAGGAACCCTCAAATGGGACGAACTTGTCATTTTGGATCAATATTTAGAGGTACCCTCAAATGGGACGAACTAGTCATTTTGGATCAATATTTAGAGGAACCCTCAAATGGGACGAACTTGTCATTTTGGATCAATATTTAGAGGTACCCTCAAATGGGACGAATTAGTCATTTTGGATCAATATTTAGAGGAACCCTCAAATGGGACGAACTGGTCATTTTGGATCAATATTTAGAGGAACCCTCAAATGGGACGAACTTGTCGTTTTGAATCAATATTTAGAGGTACCCTCAAATAGGACAAACTGGTCATTTTGGATCAATATTTAGAGGAACCCTCAAATGGGACGAACTTGTCATTTTGGATCAATATTTAGAGGTACCCTCAAATGGGACAAACTAGTCATTTTGGATCAATATTTAGAGGAACCCTCAAATGGGACGAACTAGTCATTTTGGATCAATATTTAGAGGAACCCTCAAATGGGACGAACTGGTCATTTTGAATCAATATTTAGAGGAACCCTCAAATGGGACGAACTAGTCATTTTGGATCAATATTTAGAGGTACCCTCAAATGGGACGAAATAGTCATTTTGGATTAATATTTAGAGGTACCCTCAAATGGGACGAACGAGTCATTTTGGATCAATATTTAGAGGAACCCTCAAATGGGACGAACTGGTCATTTTGGATCAATATTTAGAGGAACCCTCAAATGAGACGAACTAGTCATTTTGGATCAATATTTAGAGGTACCCTCAAATGGGACGAACTAGTCATTACGGATCAATATGTAGAGGAACCCTCAAATGGGACGAACTAGTCATTTTGGATCAATATTTAGAGGAACCCTCAAATGGGACGAACTTGTCGTTTTGGATCAATATTTAGAGGTGCCCTCAAATGGGACGAACTAGTCATTTTGGATCAATATTTAGAGGAACCCTCAAATGGGACGAACTAGTCATTTTGGATCAATATTTAGAGGTACCCACAAATGGGACGAACTAGTCATTTTGGATCAATATTTAGAGGAACCCTCAAATGGGACGAACTAGGCATTTTGGATCAATATTTAGAGGAACCCTCAAATGAGACGAACTTGTCGTTTTGGATCAATATTTAGAGGTACCCTCAAATGGGACGAACTAGTCATTTTGGATCAATATTTAGAGGAACCTTCACATGGGACGAACTAGTCATTTTGGATCAATATTTGGAAGAACCCTCAAATGGGACGAACTTGTCATTTTGGATCAATATTTGGAGGAACCCTCAAATGGGGCGAACCAGTCATTTTGGATCAATATTTAGAGGAACCCTCAAATGGGACGAACTGGTCATTTTGTATCAATATTTAGAGGAACCCTCAAATGGGACGAACTTGTCATTTTGGATCAATATTTAGAGGAACCCTCAAATGGGACGAACTAGTCATTTTGGATCAATATTTAGAGGAACCCTCAAATGGGACGAACTTGTGATTTTGGATCAATATTTAGAGGAACCCTCAAATGGGACGAACTCAACATTTTGGATCAATATTTAGAGGAACCCTCAAATGGGGCGAACTTGTCATTTTGGATCAATATTTAGAGGAACCCTCAAATGGGACGAACTAGTCATTTTGGATCAATATTTAGAGGTACCCTCAAATGGGACGAACTAGTCATTTTGGATCAATATTTAGAGGAACCATCAAATGGGACGAACTTGTCATTTTGGATCAATATTTAGAGGTACCCTCAAATGGGACGAACTAGTCATTTTGGATCAATATTTAGAGGAACCCTCAAATGGGACGAACTGGTCATTTTGGATCAATATTTAGAGGAACCCTCAAATGGGACGAACTAGTCATTTTGGATCAATATTTACAGGAACCCTCAAATGGGACGAACTAGTCATTTTGGATCAATATTTAGAGGAACCCTCAAATGGGACGAACTTGTCGTTTTGAATCAATATTTAGAGGTACCCTCAAATAGGACAAACTGGTCATTTTGGATCAATATTTAGAGGAACCCTCAAATGGGACGAACTTGTCATTTTGGATCAATATTTAGAGGTACCCTCAAATGGGACAAACTAGTCATTTTGTATCAATATTTAGAGGAACCCTCAAATGGGACGAACTAGTCATTTTGGATCAATATTTAGAGGAACCCTCAAATGGGACGAACTGGTCATTTTGAATCAATATTTAGAGGAACCCTCAAATGGGACGAACTAGTCATTTTGGATCAATATTTAGAGGTACCCTCAAATGGGACGAAATAGTCATTTTGGATTAATATTTAGAGGTACCCTCAAATGGGACGAACGAGTCATTTTGGATCAATATTTAGAGGAACCCTCAAATGGGACGAACTGGTCATTTTGGATCAATATTTAGAGGAACCCTCAAATGAGACGAACTAGTCATTTTGGATCAATATTTAGAGGTACCCTCAAATGGGACGAACTAGTCATTACGGATCAATATGTAGAGGAACCCTCAAATGGGACGAACTAGTCATTTTGGATCAATATTTAGAGGAACCCTCAAATGGGACGAACTTGTCGTTTTGGATCAATATTTAGAGGTGCCCTCAAATGGGATGAACTAGTCATTTTGGATCAATATTTAGAGGAACCCTCAAATGGGACGAACTTGTCATTTTGGATCAATATTTAGAGGTACCCTCAAATGGGACGAATTAGTCATTTTGGATCAATATTTAGAGGAACCCTCAAATGGGACGAACTGGTCATTTTGGATCAATATTTAGAGGAACCCTCAAATGGGACGAACTTGTCGTTTTGAATCAATATTTAGAGGTACCCTCAAATAGGACAAACTGGTCATTTTGGATCAATATTTAGAGGAACCCTCAAATGGGACGAACTTGTCATTTTGGATCAATATTTAGAGGTACCCTCAAATGGGACAAACTATTCATTTTGGATCAATATTTAGAGGAACCCTCAAATGGGACGAACTAGTCATTTTGGATCAATATTTAGAGGAACCCTCAAATGGGACGAACTGGTCATTTTGAATCAATATTTAGAGGAACCCTCAAATGGGACGAACTAGTCATTTTGGATCAATATTTAGAGGTACCCTCAAATGGGACGAAATAGTCATTTTGGATTAATATTTAGAGGTACCCTCAAATGGGACGAACGAGTCATTTTGGATCAATATTTAGAGGAACCCTCAAATGGGACGAACTGGTCATTTTGGATCAATATTTAGAGGAACCCTCAAATGAGACGAACTAGTCATTTTGGATCAATATTTAGAGGTACCCTCAAATGGGACGAACTAGTCATTACGGATCAATATGTAGAGGAACCCTCAAATGGGACGAACTAGTCATTTTGGATCAATATTTAGAGGAACCCTCAAATGGGACGAACTTGTCGTTTTGGATCAATATTTAGAGGTGCCCTCAAATGGGACGAACTAGTCATTTTGGATCAATATTTAGAGGAACCCTCAAATGGGACGAACTAGTCATTTTGGATCAATATTTAGAGGTACCCTCAAATGGGACGAACTAGTCATTTTGGATCAATATTTAGAGGAACCCTCAAATGGGACGAACTAGGCATTTTGGATCAATATTTAGAGGAACCCTCAAATGAGACGAACTTGTCGTTTTGGATCAATATTTAGAGGTACCCTCAAATGGGACGAACTAGTCATTTTGGATCAATATTTAGAGGAACCTTCACATGGGACGAACTAGTCATTTTGGATCAATATTTGGAAGAACCCTCAAATGGGACGAACTTGTCATTTTGGATCAATATTTGGAGGAACCCTCAAATGGGGCGAACCAGTCATTTTGGATCAATATTTAGAGGAACCCTCAAATGGGACGAACTGGTCATTTTGTATCAATATTTAGAGGAACCCTCAAATGGGACGAACTTGTCATTTTGGATCAATATTTAGAGGAACCCTCAAATGGGACGAACTTGTGATTTTGGATCAATATTTAGAGGAACCCTCAAATGGGACGAACTCAACATTTTGGATCAATATTTAGAGGAACCCTCAAATGGGGCGAACTTGTCATTTTGGATCAATATTTAGAGGAACCCTCAAATGGGACGAACTAGTCATTTTGGATCAATATTTAGAGGTACCCTCAAATGGGACGAACTAGTCATTTTGGATCAATATTTAGAGGAACCCTCAAATGGGACGAACTTGTCATTTTGGATCAATATTTAGAGGTACCCTCAAATGGGACGAACTAGTCATTTTGGATCAATATTTAGAGGAACCCTCAAATGGGACGAACTGGTCATTTTGGATCAATATTTAGAGGAACCCTCAAATGGGACGAACTAGTCATTTTGGATCAATATTTACAGGAACCCTCAAATGGGACGAACTAGTCATTTTGGATCAATATTTAGAGGAACCCTCAAATGGGACGAACTTGTCGTTTTGAATCAATATTTAGAGGTACCCTCAAATAGGACAAACTGGTCATTTTGGATCAATATTTAGAGGAACCCTCAAATGGGACGAAATAGTCATTTTGGATTAATATTTAGAGGTACCCTCAAATGGGACGAACGAGTCATTTTGGATCAATATTTAGAGGAACCCTCAAATGGGACGAACTGGTCATTTTGGATCAATATTTAGAGGAACCCTCAAATGAGACGAACTAGTCATTTTGGATCAATATTTAGAGGTACCCTCAAATGGGACGAACTAGTCATTACGGATCAATATGTAGAGGAACCCTCAAATGGGACGAACTAGTCATTTTGGATCAATATTTAGAGGAACCTTCAAATGGGACGAACTTGTCGTTTTGGATCAATATTTAGAGGTGCCCTCAAATGGGACGAACTAGTCATTTTGGATCAATATTTAGAGGAACCCTCAAATGGGACGAACTAGTCATTTTGGATCAATATTTAGAGGTACCCTCAAATGGGACGAACTAGTCATTTTGGATCAATATTTAGAGGAACCCTCAAATGGGACGAACTAGGCATTTTGGATCAATATTTAGAGGAACCCTCAAATGAGACGAACTTGTCGTTTTGGATCAATATTTAGAGGTACCCTCAAATGGGACGAACTAGTCATTTTGGATCAATATTTAGAGGAACCTTCACATGGGACGAACTGGACATTTTCGATCAATATTTGGAGGAACCCTCAAATGGGACGAACTGGTCATTTTGGATCAATATTTAAAGGAACCCTCAAATGGGACGAACTGGTCATTTTGGATCAATACTTAGAGGTAGCCTCAAAACGTGACCATGGTCAATTCACATCACACTAAATTTCCATGTTTCATACTTTAGTAATTTGTGCGGTCAGTCATACATACAAATGAGGTACCAAATGAAATCTTAGCTTCTGCTGGTTCTTATGAAATCAATATTATCATGTTACAGAAATATCTCATGTGAGTTATTGGACTACATGTACCCGCACCCCATGTACATGTACATCGGAATCTGCTTCCGGTCCGGTCCGGAGAGGACGCTGGCGTCGCTTGCTCGCCGCTTCTCCGACTGGGCCATTGTCTTTAGCTTGCTTCTGTGGTGGTCGTGGCAGATTTTTGGCCATTGAGTCTGCCCTCTGCATGGTCCCGGCTCTGCTCCTAGCTTCGCCTGTCCGGATCCTTCGCTGTTTCCTCGGGCCCGCTCCCGTGGGTTGTGGCCATTGTTTGCAGCGGTGGTGGTGGCTGTTTGCCGCCATGATCTTGATTAGCGGCGGCGGTCGTTTGCCGCTGCATTTGCCGCTTTGCCTCCTCCACCTTGGCCTCGTGCTCGTCTCTTCGCTCCTGTCTGCTCTCTGATCGGTCCCGGCTCTGCTCCTGGCTTCACTTGCCCGGCTCCGTCGCTGTTTCCTCGGGCCCGCTCCCGTGGGTTGTGGCCATTGTTTCGCCTCCTCAACCTTAGCCTCGTGCTCGTCTCTTCGCTCCTGCCTGGCATGGCTCTGCGGTACTCCGCTGCAAGGCTTCTTCTGCTTAATACCCGCTCCACCCCATCATGCATCTCTGCAATCAAATCCAATGGACTCCTGCGACGACCCAGGTACATTCACCGTGGCTCCGGTCGTAAGTTTGTTCATTTACAATCAGGTCACTCCATCCCCGTCCTCTGGTGGGCTCAGCGCACTCCCAAACATCGTCCCAGCGCACCTGGTCACAGCAACGCACACAATCGCACCTCCTGTCTGCGAACCCTGGCCAAATCACCTGAGTTCATCCCCGCCGTACAAAACAACATCAAGCTCACCCTGTTCAATACCCGGTCCCTCAACAACAAATCCCTCATCCTGAACGACTACATCCTGGAAAATAAACTGGACTTTCTCTGTCTCACTGAAACCTGGCAACAACCTCTGGACAACTTCGCACTCTACCTCACCACACCCAATGGATATTCCTACATCAATAAACCACGCTCGGAGGGCCGAGGTGGTGGAATTGCCGTTATTCACCGACAAGACATCAGGACCAGCCTCATCTCCATCGCGTCTGCTCCATCATTTGAACACCTGGCTTTTAAACGCTCTGGTCACACGCAGTCAGTCATGGCTGTCGTCTACCGCCCTCCCAAACCACACCCATCATTCCTGTCTGACTTCTCCTACTTTCTGACCCAGCTATGTTCCCTCTCCCCCTCAATCCTCCTCCTTGGTGATTTCAATATCCACATGGACTCCACTGACTCCACGATAACCAATGACTTCACTGATTTACTCACCTGCTTTAACCTCACTCAACATGTCAACTTTCCTACCCATAACCGTGGGCACATTCTGGACCTTGTCTGCTCGACTGGATTAATCTTGCACCATCTCTCTGGCTCCGACCTCACCCTCTGACCACTTAGCCATCACTATGACCATCAACATCCCCGCCCCAACACCAAGGCATTATCGCACTATCAACTTCCGTAAGCTAAACGCTCTTTCACCTACCTCATTCTCATCCACCCTCTCTGAAAAAATGTCCACTTCTCCCTACGTTGACCTCCACACCCCTTCTGACCTCACTGACTACTACAACCACACTCTCTCCTCCTGCCTTGACCAGCTTGCGCCTATAAAAACCAAAACAGTTTCTTTCACCCATTCTGCTCCCTCGTTTACCCCTGAACTCCGCCTGATGAAAACTCGTGCTCGCCAACTTGAAAGACTCCGCAATAAAACAGGTCTCACAATTCACTCCCAAGCCTACAAGGACCACCTGCAGCACTACAAAGATGCCCTCTCCCGTGCCCGCATCGCATACTACTCTCAAAATTATCCACTCTGGCTCCGGAAACCCAAAAGCACTCTTCTCTACAATAAACAAACTCCTCAGCCCCCTGGACACCACCACCAAGTCATTCACAGTAGACAACTGCATCTCCTTCCTTTCATTCTTCCAATGCAAAATTGACAACATCTACAACAGCTTAACCACCACCGCACCTGCTCCCCCTCAAACCACCTGCCCCCCCTTATCCTGCAAACCCCTGTCTCAATTCTCCCCAGTCTCCCCTACTGACCTCTCTGAATTCCTCATAGGAATGAAAACTGCCACCTGCACTCTTGACCCCATCCCCTCCAGCTTTGTCAAGGCCTCCCTTCCTGCTCTCTCTCCACTTATCACTGCAAAAATAAACTCCTCCCTGTCTACAGGCATCGTCCCACCATCCCTCAAAATTGCTGCTGTTACCCCCATTCTGAAAAAACCTGGACTCAACCCTGACACCCTAAATAACTTCAGACCCATCTCCAACCTACCCTTTCTGTCAAAGGTTTTGGAACGCGCTGTAGCCACTCAACTCAAACATCACCTCTCTGCCAATAACCTGTATGAAACATTCCAATCTGGATTCCGCTCCAACCACAGTACTGAAACTGCTCTCCTCAAAATCACCAACGACCTTCTCCTCTCCTCTGACGCTGGCAACCTCAACATTCTCATCCTCCTCGACCTCAGCGCCGCCTTTGACACCATCAATCACACCATCCTCCTCACCCGACTTGAAACCACCTTTAACATTACCGGCACTGCCCTCTCTTGGGTCAAATCATACCTCTCTGACAGACGCCAGTTCATCTCCATCAATAACTGCAAATCCCCCACTGCTCCCCTCCCCCAAGGTGTCCCCCAAGGTTCAGTTCTTGGCCCCCTCCTCTTCATCCTGTACCTGTCCCCCCTTGGTCACTTAATCCGCCGTCATGGTCTCCAATTCCACTGCTTCGCCGATGACATCCAGCTTTTCATCTCCACCAAATCCATCTACACCGCCACCCACTCTATCCTGACAAACTGCATCACTGAAATAAAATCCTGGCTTCAAATCAACTTCCTCAAACTTAACTATGATAAATCTGAAATAATCATCATTGGCCCAAAAACGCTCATAAAATCCACCAATAACTTTGCCCTCAACATTGACGGTATCCCAGTATCCACCTCCCCTCACATCCGGAATCTTGGCATCATCTTTGACCAAACCCTCTCCTTCGACAAATACACTAAACAGATCACAAAGACAGCCTTCTTTCACCTGAAAAACATCGCCCGTCTCCGTCCATCCCTCTCCTCCATGGCTGCAGAAACCCTCATCCACGCCTTCATCACCTCCCGTCTGGACTACTGCAATAGCCTCCTCTATGGTTCACCCTCAACAATCACCAATAAACTCCAATACATTCAGAACTCTGCTGCCCATCTACTCACCCATTCCCGGACCCGTGACCAAATCACCCCCGTCCTTTACAAGCTTCACTGGCTCCCCATCTCCCAGAGAATCCAGTACAAAATCCTCCTCTTGACCTACAAAGCCCTCCATAACCTGGCCCCATCCTACCTGGCTGACCTCCTCCCCAGACACACTCCCAACCGCAACCTCCGCTCTGCTGGTACCAACCTCCTGACCCCCCCCCCCCCCATCCGGACCAAATTCAGATCCTGGGGGGACAGGGCCTTCTCCATCGCTGCTCCCACCCTCTGGAACTCACTACCTCACACCATCAGAGACTCCTCCTCACTCACCACATTCAAAACATCACTCAAGACCCACCTGTTCAACACAGCATTCAACATTTAACCCACAGCATTTAACCCCTGACTATCTCTTCTCCTTCTTCCTCCTTTTTGCTTTGAATATTTCACTATTGATTACTGTTTTTTGCAATTGTTTTTATGTTTTGCTATGCATTATGTTTTGCACTCTGTCAAAGCGTCTTTGGGCTCCCTGAAAAGTGCTATATAAAATAAATGCATTATTATTATTATTATTACATATCCAGAGCGTCACAAAAATGATCACATTTCTACATTTTATTTTGTATGAAGTGCATACGTGAGAATTTACGCATCCACGTCATCTTATTATAATAGAGCAAACGTATATGGTTATGTTTATATGCGACAAAAACGTCTTCTTCTTCAAATAAAATTAAAACCCAAAACACGGTGCGTGAACTCTTAATTACGTTTAGACTGCTGAGGCCCCTCAGATCTTTAACGACCCTTTATCACCCAAAATACTTTTAAGACCCCAAAGACCCAAAATACCCTGAAGACCCAAAACACCCAACAGACCCCGAAGACCCCAAAGGCCCTGAGGATCCAGAAGACCAAAAAGACCCCGAAGACCCAAAGGACCCAAAACACCCTGAAGACCCAGAAGACCCAAAAGATCCTGAAGACCCAAAATACCCTGAAGACTACAACGACCCAAAATACCCTTAAAGGCCCAGGGGATCCAAAAGACCCTGAATACCCAAATGGTGCCAAAGACCCTGAAGACCCAAACATCCCATAGACACAAAAGACCCCGAAGACCCAAAAGACCCTGCAGACCCCAAAGACCCAAAACACCCTGAAGACCCAAAATACCCTTAAAGGCCCAGAGGATCCAAAAGACCCTGAAGACCCCAATGGCCCTGAAGACCCAAAACACCATGGAGACCCAAAATACCCTGAAGACCTAATAGACCCTGAATACCCCAAAAATGCTCAAAGATGCCTATCCCTCTGAAACGACGTGTGATGAGGCGTATCTAGTATCTATAATAACTAGATGGTATTCATAGAATACTTACCCTGCACAGTCAACTTGGTGTGAGCCAACTCTTCTGTTTTTGAACGTTTCTTTTTTTTTGATCCAATATGGCTGCCAGCCAAAATCATAAATTTATATTCTCCAAATAATTGTTGCATAAATCATGCTAAATAATTTTTAAACTGATCATACGAAGCGTTGTCCCTGTCGGATTATGACGTCATATTTATGGCACCAATGACGTCATCGTTAACAACACCTATTTCCCATATGGAGTTTTCTTTACAATGAGCCACATTTAAATTTTTCCCATAGAGCGGTTTTGGAAATATAGAGGTGCAACGTTTTTCGGTTTTTCCAAGATGGCGCCTGTAACACATGACCTATGATGTCATGATTATCATTAAAATATTCTAAAGAAGGAGGCGCTCCTATGGTGAAAATTTCGTGTTCATCAGAACAACAATTGCTGAAATTTTAAAAATAATGATCGGATGGATAATTGTTGTATTTGTCGAATTATGACGTCATAGCAAAGGCACTGATGATATCATCATTAACATATTGTTATGTGGTAGGTAGAGGAATATCTACATCCAGGTAGGTCTGCATAGATAGGTGCTCGACTGTCATGATAGGGAATCTATATGTAATAAGTTCTGTGTGTAGCCCGGATGTCGGAATAAGTTGTATCTGTGTCCCCACCGTGAGGGGGCGGTGCATGCTAATTAGTACAGAGATTATGGGTAAAATTCCCTCGTGTGTCGTTCCCCTCTGTCGCCAACCCAGTGTCCCTTATGGCAACACACTCCCATAGACACGAGATAGGCCCATTGGTGCACCACGTTAATTAAATCCCCTCCCTTACAATAAGACTTACAGAAAGACAAGCAGGAAGCGGCCACGTAGTACGCCACCATGGGCGACAGACATCGTGGCAGGCGGGAGCCATGTCCAGTGAACGTGTGATCAGTGAGGAAGGCGCGAACATTCGGCCAATCAGTGCAGAAGGCGTGAACACACTACTCAGAAGCAGGTCGCTGATTGGAGGGGAAGGGCCGGTGACGTGAGAAGGCGCAAAAGACCAATAAGAATCGAGGCTCTGGTTGGGGCAGAGAAAGGGGGACATCAGAGACCGCAAGTGACAAAGCGACTGGCTCGGCAGCATTTTGTCTCTCTCTGCTCTGGACTCTTGGAGATCTCTTGGCGCTCGGAGCTCTTGCCTGGTTTCTTCCCTGGTTTTTCTTCGCGCTCGCTTCCCTGGGCGCTCTTGGTGCTCTTGGTGCTCTTGGTGCTTGGTGCGACGAGCGAGGCTTGCAGGTGGAGCGAGGGGCCTGACGGCGCGCCTGAAGTGAGTGACCCAGTCCCTGTAAGGGAGTGAAGCCTGACGGCGCGCGAACAAGGGCGCATCAAGGCCTGCTTCCCGCCAACATCGGAGCCACGGCGGGCTTGTGCGCTTGGAGCCGTCGATCCCTGACATCCAGCCAGACAGATTAGATAAGACGCACCACAGAACACCACACGACGATTTATTACTTGCAAAATCGAAGATTTTTCAAGTATATTGATCGGTTCCGTTTGTGGGTCTGTCTGTTTGTCTGTTTGCCACCGGCCTAGAGGTCACAATTCTAAACCGATCGTCACGAAACTTCACCACGTTGTATAAGTCGTCCCAATTGAGAAGCCTATTTATTTTGAGGTCAAAGGTCAACTGGATGTCAAATTTCTAAAATCGCCATTTTAAATCCAGTTGACTTGAAAATTGAATAGCATTTGTATATGAAGTCAACAAATTGGGAAGCATACTATTTTTGAGGTCAAAAGGTCAAAGGTCAACTTAAGGTCAAATTTTTAAAATCATCAATTTTCATCTAAAAAGCTGTCAATTCTCAACCGATTGACTTGAAAATTGAACAGCATTTGCAGATCGAGTCACTAAATTGGGAAAGATACTATATTTAGGTCAAAAGATCAAAGGTTAACTCAAGGTCAAACTTCCAAAATCATCACTTTTTATCTAAAAAACCATCAATTTTCATCCGATTGACTTGAAAATTGAACAGCATTTGCACATTGAGTCACTAAATAGGGAAACCAACTATTTTTGAGGTCAAAAGGTCAAAGGTCAACTCAAGGTCAACCTTCCAAAATCATCATTTTTCATCTGAAAAATCGTCACTTTTCTTCCTAATGACCCGAGCTTTGATCAAGATTGTCAATTTTAATCTTGATGAAATGGACAATTTGCTGTATCAATGGAATCTTTTTTCTTGTGGAGGGGGTGGGGCATATTTTGCAAGTATCGTGCTCCGCATGACGTCTTCTTGTTTATTTCATTCATTCCCCTGTGCTGTCGGTGAAGTGAGGTGTGCGGGATCCCAATTTCGAATTAGTTTTTACCGTCGCGTTTCTTTGTATCGGGTTCCGCAGAATAAATCATCCCTTTTGTACATTTTACATCTATTTTTGGTTGTTATTAATTTCCTACAGGATCGAAGACTGCCGGTGAGATCGTGTCAGGTAAGAGCTTGCCGCTTCTTCCTTTTCCTTCTTACTCCCGTGCTTTTATAGTCGAATCTGTCATTGATCATCACCTCCATTTAAGTCCGTTTGGGCCACCCGTGATCCTACGGTATTAACTGAGGGATTCGCGCAACAATATCTTATTCCCCATGAGGAGTCAGTGACAATGAGCCAGGTCTCAATTTATTCAATCGAGTGTTTTCAGAGATATATAGGTGCGAAGTTTTTTCAAGATGGCGCCTGTAACACGTGACATATGACGTCATAATAATCATTAAAATATTCGACAGGAGGAGGCCCTCCTATGGCGAAAATTTCGTGTCAATCTGACCAAGAATTGCGGAAAAAAATTTCATACTGATCGAATCAAGCGTTGTACTTGTCGAATTATGACGTCATAATTAAAGTACCAATGACATCATCATTAACATATCTTATTCCTCAAGCAGATTACTTGACAATGAGCCATGTTTCAGTTTTTTTCCATGGAGCGGTTTTGGAGATATAGAGGTGCAACCTTTTTACGGGTTTTCCAAGTTGGCGCCTGTACCACGTGACCTATGACGTCATAATTTTCATTTAAAAAATTCCACAGGAGGAGCCGTTCATGTTCTGAAAATTTCGTGCCAATCGGACTAATAGTTGCAGAGTAATTATGTAATTATGACTTCATAATTAAGGCACCAATGACATCATCATCAACATATCTTATTCCCCATGGTGAGTATCTGACAATGAGCCATGTTTCCATTGACCGGTTTGGGAGATATAGAGGTGTAACGTTTTTCCAAGATATTATCACGTGACCTGTACCACGTGACCTATGATGTGATAATATTTATTATAATATTCTACAGGAGGATGCCCTCCTATGGTGAAAATTTCATGTCAATTGGACCAACACACCCAAACTTTGCATGCATACACCTGGACCTACAACAGATGTCAAGGATGCAAACTGGGTGTTTGGGTGTGTTATAAATTATAACACCCTTTCTGAAGATGATTATGGAGGTGCTCGTAAGAAAAAACCCAAAAAGGCTTACCAAATGGAGGCCGGCCATATTAGTCAGCCCACTGCCACTCGCTGGGTTATTATGCCGCCATTTTGTTTCAGTCTCCTCAAACGTGCCTTGCCTTGGAAGCACGATCGATTATCATTACATAATTGAAGCATATCATCATAATCTGGATTCTGATATGAGGATTGGATGCTGTAGACTAAATAAATGTCCAAATATGGAGTGAAATCGAACAAAATGTACCATATATAGCGATTCTTATAAAAGTGTATATATGCATTTATTTAAGCGAGGCTGTCATTCTCCTTCCGAGTTTAGTTTTTTTAATTTAACATAACTAGCAATGGTACCCGCCCAATGGGCGGGGCTTGAATTGGGAAGCCGAAATGAAAAGGCAAAATATCAGAAATTGAAGGCAGAATTTTTTTATTTTAAACGATTCATATAAACATCCGTCAAATCATATCACACGTAAATCATCAAAATCAAAACAGTATATTTAGAATTTCAATAAAAGCCACATCACTGTTCATATCACTGTGAATTGTGATTGTGTTTCATTGTGATGTTTGTGCGGCGACGGGCAGTGTGTACAAAGGGCAGGGACTTAATCAACGCGAGCTGATGACTCGCGCTTACTGGGAATTCCTCGTTTGTGGGACACTGTCTCAAGCCCATCACGGATGGGGCTCAGCAGTTTACCTGAGCATGACGGCGAAGGGCAAGGTACACGCTGGCCCGTCCAGTGTAGCGCGCGTGCGGCCCCGGACATCGAAGGGCATTCAACGTTTATTAAACATTAAACGTTCATTAAACATTAAACGTTCATTAAAGGATTACGAAACGAAAAACATTACGAAATTACGTTCACACCGTCACGTCAAACACTACCGTGAACACATACATCGTCACAACATCGTCACAATGAGAACATCGTCACAATGAGAACATCGTCACAATGAACGTTATGCGAACGCGAATGTTATGCGGGAGTCCAAACCTGAGAATGCTGGAGAGCAAAGCTGAAATTGGGAAAACTAAATGTCCTATTTTACACCCAGCGGTCCCAGGATTACCAACCCAAAATATATTTGCCATCGGTTCAGCAGTTTTTACGGTACCCTCAAACAGACAGACGGACATTTGGTGAATTATAGTAAGATAATAATTTTTTACTTAATTCATACTTCCACGGGATAGGGTGTCAATCCACTGCATGCACTAGCGGAGCAAGGGGGGGGCGCTGGTCGAAGGTGGCAGCCGCCCTTAGCGGGACTCGGGGGGGGGGGGGCACTTTTGGTCGGCCAAAATCCGCCAACACCGCCCGGAGACACGTTTTTTGAATGAAACGATTTCAGCAAATGAACACTTTTTTAGTAGTCGGAACTGCTGTTGAACTCAATTCTGCAGTTTAAATTTGGAAAATTGGTTCAGATTAAGAGTTTGTGGAGTGTATCACATTTTAGTTTTTAACTGTGTGCGGAAATGAAATAAAGGCATGAACACCGCCCAGTGAAGTCCGGAGAGTTGTATGAGGGTGGAGGGAAGAGTGGGATGGGGTTGGAGGGATTAAGGGAGAGTTATATGGGGGTGAATTGGTGGGTGGGGGTAGGAGGATGTCGGTCCCTGTACATAGAGTCCCGACCTGGTGGTGTTCATGCCTTTATTGCCAAAGACTTATGAGAACTTATGAGGGGCAGCGATTTGACATCTCGCCTCGAGTGTCATTTACCCACGATACGCCACTGCTCGCTCCAGTGTACCTGCGATCTGTTAAAAATTCCCTCGAGATGATGGACCCAGATTGCGTATATCATATTCCCATCAGGAAGTGACTCATTGTTACCCAGCATCGCCTCGTACTTTTGCTGGTATTACAATAAACGGTGTCCACATACCTAACATTTGATACCACACCAATGATTTTATGTCATAAACTGACAGAGTTATGGAAAGTTCAAAAATGGTACTCGTTAATAGAAGAAAGCAAAGCCATGAACGATACATTCATGGGATTTAATACAGGAACAACTCATGTACCAATTATTTATTCTATGCTTCTCTGATGTAACACATGGTCATTAAGATTACGAATATGATGAAGGGCGAAACTAGCATGACTGAATGTATGCACATTAATATATGAATAAGGTACGTACCATAAAGCAAGGTATACTGGGTAATGTATTCAACATAATGTTCGGGCACAGAGTCCATTCACTAGTGAACATTGTCAATCTTGATCACTGCCAGTGCTGTCTCCAACAAAATGATATAGGATATCTGTGAACATTGTCAATCTTGATCACTGTCAGTGTAGTCTCCACCACCGTGGTATGGGATATCTGAACATTGTCAATCTTGATCACTGTCAGAGCTGTCTCCAACAAACTGATAGAGGATATCTGAACATTGTCAATCTTGATCACTGACAGTGTTGTCTCCAACAAACTGATATGGGATATCTGAACATTGTCAATCTTGATCACTGTCAGTGCTGTCTCCAACAAACTGATATAGGATATCTGTGAACATTGTCAATCTTGATCACCATCAGTGCTGTCTCCACCAAACTGATATGAGATATCTGAACATTGTCAATCTTGATCACTGCCAGTGCTGTCTCCAACAAAATGATATGGGATATCTGAACATTGTCAATCTTGATCACTGCCAGTGCTGTCTCCAACAAAATGATATGGGAAATCTGAACATTGTCAATCTTGATCACTGTCAGTGCTGTCTCCAACAAAATGATATGGGAAATCTGAACATTGTCAATCTTGATCACTGCCAGTGCTGTCTCCAACAAAATGATATGGGATATCTGAACATTGTCAATCTTAATCACCATCAGTGCTGTCTCCAACAAAATGATATGGGATATCTGAACATTGTCAATCTTAATCACTGTCAGTGCTGTCTCCAACAAAATGATATGGGATATCTGAACATTGTCAATCTTGATCACTGTCAGTGCTGTCTCCTACAAACTGATATGGGATATCTGAACATTGTCAATCTTGATCACCATCAGTGTTGTCTCCAACAAAATGTTATGGGATATCTCAACATTGTAAATCTTGATCACTGTCAGTGCTGTCTCCACCAAAATGATATGGGATATCTCAACATTGTCAATCTTAATCACCATCAGTGTTGCCTCCACCAAACTGATATGGGATATCTGAACATTGTCAATCTTGATCACTGTCAGTGCTGTCTCCAACAAAATGATATGGGATATCTCAACATTGTCAATCTTGATCACCATCAGTGCTGTCTCCAACAAAATGATATGGGATATCTGAACATTGTCAATCTTGATCACTGACAGTGTTGTCTCCACCAAGCTGATATGGGATATCTGAACATTGTCAATCTTGATCACTGTCAGTGCTGTCTCCAACAAACTGATATGGGATATCTGAACATTGTCAATCTTGATCACTGTCAGTGCTGTCTCCAACAAAATGATATGGGATATCTCAACATTGTCAATCTTGATCACTGTCAGTGCTGTCTCCAACAAAATGATATGGGATATCTGAACATTGTCAATCTTAATCACTGTCAGTGCTGTCTCCAACAAAATGATATGGGATATCTGAACATTGTCAATCTTGATCACTGTCAGTGCTGTCTCCAACAAAATGATATGGGATATCTCAACATTGTCAATCTTGATCACTGTCAGTGCTGTCTCCAACAAAATGATATGGGATATCTGAACATTGTCAATCTTGATCACCATCAGTGTTGTTTCCACCAAACTGATATGGGATATCTGAACATTGTCAATCTTAATCACTGTCAGTGCTGTCTCCACCAAACTGATATGGGATATCTGAACATTGTCAATCTTGATCACTGCCAGTGCTGTCTCCAACAAACTGATAGGGAATATCTGAATATTGTCAATCTTGATCACCATCAGTGCTGTCTCCAACAAAATGATATGGGATATCTGAACATTGTCAATCTTGATCACCATCAGTGCTGTCTCCACCAAACTGATATGGGATATCAGAACATTGTCAATCTTAATCACTGTCAGTGCTGTCTCCACCAAACTGATATGGGATATCTGAACATTGTCAATCTTGATCACCATCAGTGCTGTCTCCACCAAACTGATATGGGATATCTGTGAACATTGTCAATCTTAATCACTGTCAGTGCTGTCTCCAACAAACTGATATAGGATATCTGTGAACATTGTCAATCTTGATCACCATCAGTGCTGTCTCCACCAAACTGATATGAGATATCTGAACATTGTCAATCTTGATCACTGCCAGTGCTGTCTCCAACAAAATGATATGGGAAATCTGAACATTGTCAATCTTGATCACTGCCAGTGCTGTCTCCAACAAAATGATTTGGGAAATCTGAACATTGTCAAACTTGATCACTGTCAGTGCTGTCTCCAACAAACTGATATGGGATATCTGAACATTGTCAATCTTGATCACCATCAGTGCTGTCTCCAACAAAATGATATGGGATATCTGAACATTGTCAATCTTAATCACCGTCAGTGCTGTCTCCAACAAAATGATTTGGGAAATCTGAACATTGTCAATCTTGATCACTGTCAGTGCTGTCTCCAACAAACTGATATGGGATATCTGAACATTGTCAATCTTGATCACCAACAGTATTGTCTCCAACAAAATGATATGGGATATCTGAACATTGTCAATCTTGATCACTGTCAGTGCTGTCTCCAACAAAATGATATGGGATATCTGAACATTGTCAATCTTGATCACCATCAGTGTTGTCTCCACCAAACTGATATGGGATATCTGAACATTGTCAATCTTAATCACTGTCAGTGCTGTCTCCACCAAACTGATATGGGATATCTGAACATTGTCAATCTTGATCACTGCCAGTGCTGTCTCCAACAAACTGATAGGGAATATCTGAATATTGTCAATCTTGATCACCATCAGTGCTGTCTCCAACAAAATGATATGGGATATCTGAACATTGTCAATCTTGATCACCATCAGTGCTGTCTCCAACAAACTGATATGGGATATCTGAACATTGTCAATCATGATCACCATCAGTGCTGTCTCCAACAAAATGATATGGGATATCTCAACATTGTCAATCTTAATCACCATCAGTGTTGTCTCCACCAAACTGATATGGGATATCTGAACATTGTCAATCTTGATCACTGTCAGTGCTGTCTCCAAGAAAATGATATGGGATATCTGAACATTGTCAATCTTAATCACCATTAGTATTGTCTCCAACAAAATGATATGGGATATCTGAACATTGTCAATCTTGATCACTGTCAGTGCTGTCTCCAACAAAATGACATGGGATATCTGAACATTGTCAATCTTGATCACCATCGGTGCTGTCTCCAACAAAATGATATGGGATATCTGAACATTGTCAATCTTGATCACTGTCAGTGCTGTCTCCAACAAAATGAGAAGGGATATCTGAACATTGTGAATCTTGATCACTGTCAGTGCTGTCTCCAACAAAATGATATGGGATATCTGTACATTGTCAATCTTAATCACCATCAGTGTTGTCTCCACCAAACTGATATGGGATATCTGTACATTGTCAATCTTGATCACTGTCAGTGCTGTCTCCAACAAAATGATATGGGCTAGCTCAACATTGTCAATCTTGATCACTGTCAGTGCTGTCTCCAACAAAATGATATGGGATATCTGAACATTGTCAATCTTGATCACTGACAGTGTTATCTCCACCAAACTGATATGGGATATCTGAACATTGTCAATCTTGATCACTGACAGTGTTGTCTCCACCAAAATGATATGGGATATCTGAACATTGTCAATCTTGATCACCATCAGTGTTGTCTCCACCAAACTGATATGGGATATCTGAACATTGTCAATCTTAATCACTGTCAGTGCTGTCTCCAACAAAATGATATGGGATATCTGAACATTGTCAATCTTGATCACTGTCAGTGCTGTCTCCAACAAAATGATATGGGATATCTCAACATTGTCAATCTTGATCACTGTCAGTGCTGTCTCCAACAAAATGATATGGGATATCTGAACATTGTCAATCTTGATCACCATCAGTGTTGTCTCCACCAAACTGATATGGGATATCTGAACATTGTCAATCTTAATCACTGTCAGTGCTGTCTCCACCAAACTGATATGGGATATCTGAACATTGTCAATCTTGATCACCATCAGTGTTGTCTCCACCAAAATGATATGGGATATCTGAACATTGTCAATCTTGATCACTGACAGTGTTGTCTCCACCAAACTGATATGGGATATCTGAACATTGTCAATCTTGATCTCTGACAGTGTTGTCTCCACCAAAATGATATGGGATATCTGAACATTGTCAATCTTGATCACTGTCAGTGCTGTCTCCAACAAAATGATATGTGATATCTGAACATTGTCAATCTTGATCACCATCAGTGTTGTCTCCACCAAACTGATATGGGATATCTGAACATTGTGAATCTTAATCACTGTCAGTGCTGTCTCCAACAATATGATATGGGATATCTGAACATTGTCAATCTTGATAACTGACAGTGTTGTCTCCACCAAACTGATATGGGATATCTGAACATTGTCAATCTTGATCACTGACAGTGTTGTCTCCACCAAACTGATATGGGATATCTGTGAACATTGTCAATCTTGATCACTATCAGTGCTGTCTCCACCAAACTGATATGGGATATCTGAACATTGTCAATCTTAATCACTGTCAGTGCTGTCTCCAACAAAATGATATGGGATATCTGAACATTGTCAATCTTGATCACTGTCAGTGCTGTCTCCAACAAAATGATATGTGATATCTGAACATTGTCAATCTTGATCACCATCAGTGTTGTCTCCACCAAACTGATATGGGATATCTGAACATTGTCAATCATGATGACTGAAAGTGATGTCTCCACCAAACTGATATGGGATATCTGAACATTGTCAATCTTAATCACTGTCAGTGCTGTCTCCAACAAAATGAGATGGGATATCTGAACATTGTCAATCTTAATCACCATCAGTGTTGTCTCCACCAAACTGATATGGGATATCTGAACATTGTCAATCTTAATCACTGTCAGTGCTGTCTCCACCAAACTGATATGGGATATCTGAACATTGTCAATCTTGATCACCATCAGTGCTGTCTCCAACAAAATGATATGGGATATCTGAACATTGTCAATCTTGATCACTGTCAGTGCTGTCTCCAACAGAATGATATGTGATATCTCAACATTGTCAATCTTAATCACCATCAGTGTTGTCTCCACCAAACTGATATGGGATATCTGAACATTGTCAATCTTGATCACTGTCAGTGCTGTCTCCAAGAAAATGAGATGGGATATCTGAACATTGTCAATCTTGATCACCATCAGTATTGTCTCCAAGAAAATGATATGGGTTATCTGAACATTGTCAATCTTGATCACTGTCAGTGCTGTCTCCAACAAAATGATATGGGATATCGGAACATTGTCAATCTTGATCACCATCAGTGCTGTCTCCAACAAAATGAGATGGGATATCTGAACATTGTCAATCTTGATCACTGTCAGTGCTGTCTCCAACAAAATGATATGGGATATCTGAACATTGTCAATCTTGATCACTGTCAGTGCTGTCTCCAACAAAATGATATGGGATATCTGTACATTGTCAATCTTAATCACCATCAGTGTTGTCTCCACCAAACTGATATGGGATATCTGTACATTGCCAATCTTGATCACTGTCAGTGCTGTCTCCAACAAAATGATATGGGATATCTCAACATTGTCAATCTTGATCACTGTCAGTGCTGTCTCCAACAAAATGATATGGGATATCTGAACATTGTCAATCTTGATCACCATCAGTGTTGTCTCCACCAAACTGATATGGGATATCTGAACATTGTCAATCTTAATCACTGTCAGTGCTGTCTCCACCAAACTGATATGGGATATCTGAACATTGTCAATCTTGATCACTGCCAGTACTGTCAACAAACAAACTGATAGGGAATATCTGAACCTTGTCAATCTTGATCACCATCGGTGTTGTCTCCACCAAAATGATATGGGATATCTGAACATTGTCAATCTTGATCACCATCAGTGTTGTCTCCACCAAAATGATATGGGATATCTGAACATTGTCAATCTTGATCACTGACAGTGTTGTCTCCACCAAACTGATATGGGATATCTGAACATTGTCAATCTTGATCACTGACAGTGTTGTCTCCACCAAAATGATATGGGATATCTGAACATTGTCAATCTTGATCACTGTCAGTGCTGTCTCCAACAAAATGATATGTGATATCTGAACATTGTCAATCTTGATCACCATCAGTGTTGTCTCCACCAAACTGATATGGGATATCTGAACATTGTGAATCTTAATCACTGTCAGTGCTGTCTCCAACAATATGATATGGGATATCTGAACATTGTCAATCTTGATAACTGACAGTGTTGTCTCCACCAAACTGATATGGGATATCTGAACATTGTCAATCTTGATCACTGACAGTGTTGTCTCCACCAAACTGATATGGGATATCTGTGAACATTGTCAATCTTGATCACTATCAGTGCTGTCTCCACCAAACTGATATGGGATATCTGAACATTGTCAATCTTAATCACTGTCAGTGCTGTCTCCAACAAAATGATATGGGATATCTGAACATTGTCAATCTTGATCACTGTCAGTGCTGTCTCCAACAAAATGATATGTGATATCTGAACATTGTCAATCTTGATCACCATCAGTGTTGTCTCCACCAAACTGATATGGGATATCTGAACATTGTCAATCATGATGACTGAAAGTGATGTCTCCACCAAACTGATATGGGATATCTGAACATTGTCAATCTTAATCACTGTCAGTGCTGTCTCCAACAAAATGAGATGGGATATCTGAACATTGTCAATCTTAATCACCATCAGTGTTGTCTCCACCAAACTGATATGGGATATCTGAACATTGTCAATCTTAATCACTGTCAGTGCTGTCTCCACCAAACTGATATGGGATATCTGAACATTGTCAATCTTGATCACCATCAGTGCTGTCTCCAACAAAATGATATGGGATATCTGAACATTGTCAATCTTGATCACTGTCAGTGCTGTCTCCAACAAAATGATATGTGATATCTCAACATTGTCAATCTTAATCACCATCAGTGTTGTCTCCACCAAACTGATATGGGATATCTGAACATTGTCAATCTTGATCACTGTCAGTGCTGTCTCCAAGAAAATGATATGGGATATCTGAACATTGTCAATCTTGATCACCATCAGTATTGTCTCCAACAAAATGATATGGGATATCTGAACATTGTCAATCTTGATCACCATCAGTATTGTCTCCAACAAAATGATATGGGATATCTGAACATTGTCAATCTTGATCACTGTCAGTGCTGTCTCCAACAAAATGATATGGGATATCTGAACATTGTCAATCTTGATCACCATCAGTGCTGTCTCCAACAAAATGATATGGGATATCTGAACATTGTCAATCTTGATCACTGTCAGTGCTGTCTCCAACAAAATGATATGGGATATCTGAACATTGTCAATCTTGATCACTGTCAGTGCTGTCTCCAACAAAATGATATGGGATATCTGTACATTGTCAATCTTAATCACCATCAGTGTTGTCTCCACCAAACTGATATGGGATATCTGTACATTGTCAATCTTGATCACTGTCAGTGCTGTCTCCAACAAAATGATATGGGATATCTGAACATTGTCAATCTTGATCACTGACAGTGTTGTCTCCACCAAACTGATATGGGATATCTGAACATTGTCAATCTTGATCACTGACAGTGTTGTCTCCACCAAAATGATATGGGATATCTGAACATTGTCAATCTTGATCACCATCAGTGTTGTCTCCATCAAACTGATATGGGATATCTGAACATTGTCAATCTTAATCACTGTCAGTGCTGTCTCCAACAAAATGATATGGGATTTCTGAACATTGTCAATCTTGATCACTGTCAGTGCTGTCTCCAACAAAATGATATGGGATATCTGAACATTGTCAATCTTGATCACCATCAGTGCTGTCTCCACCAAACTGATATGGGATATCTGTGAACATTGTCAATCTTGATCACTGTCAGTGCTGTCTCCACCAAACTGATATGGGATATCTGAACATTGTCAATCTTGATCACTGTCAGTGCTGTCTCCACCAAACCGATATGGGATATCTGTGAACATTGTCAATCTTGATCACTGTCAGTGCTGTCTCCACCAAACTGATATGGGATATCTGAACATTGTCAATCTTGATCACTGTCAGTGCTGTCTCCACCAAACTGATATGGGATATCTGTGAACATTGTCAATCTTGATCACTATCAGTGCTGTCTCCACCAAACCGATATGGGATATCTGTGAACATTGTCAATCTAGATCACTGTCAGTGCTGTCTCCACCAAACTGATATGGGATATCTGAACATTGCCAATCTTGATCACCATCAGTGCTGTCTCCAACAAACTGATATGGGATATCTGAACATTGCCAATCTTGATCACCATCAGTGCTGTCTCCAACAAACTGATATGGGATATCTGAACATTGTCAATCTTAACACTGTCAGTGCTGTCTCCACCAAACTGATATGGGATATCTGAACATTGTCAATCTTGATCACCATCAGTGCTGTCTCCAACAAACTGATATGGGATATCTGAACATTGTCAATCTTAACACTGTCAGTGCTGTCTCCACCAAACTGATATGGGATATCTGAACATTGTCAATCATGATGACTGAAAGTGATGTCTCCACCAAACTGATATGGGATATCTGAACATTGTCAATCTTAATCACTGTCAGTGCTGTCTCCAACAAAATGATATGGGATATCTGAACATTGTCAATCTTAATCACCATTAGTGTTGTCTCCACCAAACTGATATGGGATATCTGAACATTGTCAATCTTAATCACTGTCAGTGCTGTCTCCACCAAACTGATATGGGATATCTGAACATTGTCAATCTTGATCACCATCAGTGCTGTCTCCAACAAAATGATATGGGATATCTGAACATTGTCAATCTTGATCACTGTCAGTGCCGTCTCCAACAAAATGATATGTGATATCTCAACATTGTCAATCTTAATCACCATCAGTGTTGTCTCCACCAAACTGATATGGGATATCTGAACATTGTCAATCTTGATCACTGTCAGTGCTGTCTCCAAGAAAATGATATGGGATATCTGAACATTGTCAATCTTGATCACCATCAGTATTGTCTCCAACAAAATGATATGGGATATCTGAACATTGTCAATCTTGATCACTGTCAGTGCTGTCTCCAACAAAATGATATGGGATATCTGAACATTGTCAATCTTGATCACCATCAGTGCTGTCTCCAACAAAATGATATGGGATATCTGAACATTGTCAATCTTGATCACTGTCAGTGCTGTCTCCAACAAAATGATATGGGATATCTGAACATTGTCAATCTTGATCACTGTCAGTGCTGTCTCCAACAAAATGATATGGGATATCTGTACATTGTCAATCTTAATCACCATCAGTGTTGTCTCCACCAAACTGATATGGGATATCTGTACATTGTCAATCTTGATCACTGTCAGTGCTGTCTCCAACAAAATGATATGGGATATCTCAACATTGTCAATCTTGATCACTGTCAGTGCTGTCTCCAAGAAAATGAAATGGGATATCTGAACATTGTCAATCTTGATCACTGACAGTGTTGTCTCCACCAAACTGATATGGGATATCTGAACATTGTCAATCTTGATCACTGACAGTGTTGTCTCCACCAAAATGATATGGGATATCTGAACATTGTCAATCTTGATCACCATCAGTGTTGTCTCCACCAAACTGATATGGGATATCTGAACATTGTCAATCTTAATCACTGTCAGTGCTGTCTCCAACAAAATGATATGGGATATCTGAACATTGTCAATCTTGATCACTGTCAGTGC
The DNA here is from genome assembly GCF_964187855.1 of Myxine glutinosa. Taxonomy (NCBI): domain Eukaryota; kingdom Metazoa; phylum Chordata; class Myxini; order Myxiniformes; family Myxinidae; genus Myxine; species Myxine glutinosa. The sequence continues at coordinate 137,332,231 of NC_136270.1, forward strand.
TGTCTCCAACAAAATGATATGGGATATCTGAACATTGTCAATCTTGATCACCATCAGTGCTGTCTCCACCAAACTGATATGGGATATCTGTGAACATTGTCAATCTTGATCACTGTCAGTGCTGTCTCCACCAAACTGATATGGGATATCTGAACATTGTCAATCTTGATCACTGTCAGTGCTGTCTCCACCAAACCGATATGGGATATCTGTGAACATTGTCAATCTTGATCACTGTCAGTGCTGTCTCCACCAAAATGATATGGGATATCTGAACATTGTCAATCTTGATCACTGTCAGTGCTGTCTCCACCAAACTGATATGGGATATCTGTGAACATTGTCAATCTTGATCACTATCATTGCTGTCTCCACCAAACTGATATGGGATATCTGTGAACATTGTCAATCTTGATCACTGACAGTGCTGTCTCCAACAAAATGATATGGGATATCTGAACATTGTCAATCTTAATCACTGTCAGTGCTGTCTCCAACAAAATGTAATGGGATATCTGAACATTGTCAATCTTGATCACCATCAGTGCTGTCTCCAACAAAATTATATGGGATATCTGAACATTGTCAATCTTGATCACTGTCAGTGCTGTCTCCAACAAAATGATATGTGATATCTGAACATTGTCAATCTTGATCACCATCAGTGTTGTCTCCACCAAACTGATATGGGATATCTGAACATTGTCAATCATGATGACTGAAAGTGATGTCTCCACCAAACTGATATGGGATATCTGAACATTGTCAATCTTAATCACTGTCAGTGCTGTCTCCACCAAACTGATATGGGATATCTGAACATTGTCAATCTTAATCACTGTCAGTGCTGTCTCCAACAAAATGATATGGGATATCTGAACATTGTCAATCTTAATCACTGTCAGTGCTGTCTCCAACAAAATGTAATGGGATATCTGAACATTGTCAATCTTGATCACCATCAGTGCTGTCTCCAACAAAATTATATGGGATATCTGAACATTGTCAATCTTGATCACTGTCAGTGCTGTCTCCAACAAAATGATATGTGATATCTGAACATTGTCAATCTTGATCACCATCAGTGTTGTCTCCACCAAACTGATATGGGATATCTGAACATTGTCAATCATGATGACTGAAAGTGATGTCTCCACCAAACTGATATGGGATATCTGAACATTGTCAATCTTAATCACTGTCAGTGCTGTCTCCACCAAACTGATATGGGATATCTGAACATTGTCAATCTTGATCACCATCAGTGCTGTCTCCAACAAAATGATATGGGATATCTGAACATTGTCAATCTTGATCACTGTCAGTGCCGTCTCCAACAAAATGATATGTGATATCTCAACATTGTCAATCTTAATCACCATCAGTGTTGTCTCCACCAAACTGATATGGGATATCTGAACATTGTCAATCTTGATCACTGTCAGTGCTGTCTCTAAGAAAATTATATGGGATATCTGAACATTGTCAATCTTGATCACCATCAGTATTGTCTCCAACAAAATGATATGGGATATCTGAACATTGTCAATCTTGATCACTGTCAGTACTGTCTCCAACAAAATGATATGGGATATCTGAACATTGTCAATCTTGATCACCATCAGTGCTGTCTCCAACAAAATGATATGGGATATCTGAACATTGTCAATCTTGATCACTGTCAGTGCTGTCTCCAACAAAATGATATGGGATATCTGAACATTGTCAATCTTGATCACCATCGGTGTTGTCTCCACCAAAATGATATGGGATATCTGAACATGGTCAATCTTGATCACCATCAGTGTTGTCTCCACCAAAATGATATGGGATATCTGAACACTGTCAATCTTGATCACTGACAGTGTTGTCTCCACCAAACTGATATGGGATATCTGAACATTGTCAATCTTGATCACTGTCAGTGCTGTCTCCAACAAAATGATATGGGATATCTGAACATTGTCAATCTTGATCACTGTCAGTGCTGTCTCCAACAAAATGATATGGGATATCTGTACATTGTCAATCTTAATCACCATCAGTGTTGTCTCCACCAAACTGATATGGGATATCTGTACATTGCCAATCTTGATCACTGTCAGTGCTGTCTCCAACAAAATGATATGGGATATCTCAACATTGTCAATCTTGATCACTGTCAGTGCTGTCTCCAACAAAATGATATGGAATATCTGAACATTGTCAATCTTGATCACCATCAGTGTTGTCTCCACCAAACTGATATGGGATATCTGAACATTGTCAATCTTAATCACTGTCAGTGCTGTCTCCACCAAACTGATATGGGATATCTGAACATTGTCAATCTTGATCACTGCCAGTACTGTCAACAAACAAACTGATAGGGAATATCTGAACCTTGTCAATCTTGATCACCATCGGTGTTGTCTCCACCAAAATGATATGGGATATCTGAACATTGTCAATCTTGATCACCATCAGTGTTGTCTCCACCAAAATGATATGGGATATCTGAACATTGTCAATCTTGATCACTGACAGTGTTGTCTCCACCAAACTGATATGGGATATCTGAACATTGTCAATCTTGATCACTGACAGTGTTGTCTCCACCAAAATGATATGGGATATCTGAACATTGTCAATCTTGATCACTGTCAGTGCTGTCTCCAACAAAATGATATGTGATATCTGAACATTGTCAATCTTGATCACCATCGGTGTTGTCTCCACCAAACTGATATGGGATATCTGAACATTGTGAATCTTAATCACTGTCAGTGCTGTCTCCAACAATATGATATGGGATATCTGAACATTGTCAATCTTGATAACTGACAGTGTTGTCTCCACCAAACTGATATGGGATATCTGAACATTGTCAATCTTGATCACTGACAGTGTTGTCTCCACCAAACTGATATGGGATATCTGTGAACATTGTCAATCTTGATCACTATCAGTGCTGTCTCCACCAAACTGATATGGGATATCTGAACATTGTCAATCTTAATCACTGTCAGTGCTGTCTCCAACAAAATGATATGGGATATCTGAACATTGTCAATCTTGATCACTGTCAGTGCTGTCTCCAACAAAATGATATGTGATATCTGAACATTGTCAATCTTGATCACCATCAGTGTTGTCTCCACCAAACTGATATGGGATATCTGAACATTGTCAATCATGATGACTGAAAGTGATGTCTCCACCAAACTGATATGGGATATCTGAACATTGTCAATCTTAATCACTGTCAGTGCTGTCTCCAACAAAATGAGATGGGATATCTGAACATTGTCAATCTTAATCACCATCAGTGTTGTCTCCACCAAACTGATATGGGATATCTGAACATTGTCAATCTTAATCACTGTCAGTGCTGTCTCCACCAAACTGATATGGGATATCTGAACATTGTCAATCTTGATCACCATCAGTGCTGTCTCCAACAAAATGATATGGGATATCTGAACATTGTCAATCTTGATCACTGTCAGTGCTGTCTCCAACAAAATGATATGTGATATCTCAACATTGTCAATCTTAATCACCATCAGTGTTGTCTCCACCAAACTGATATGGGATATCTGAACATTGTCAATCTTGATCACTGTCAGTGCTGTCTCCAAGAAAATGATATGGGATATCTGAACATTGTCAATCTTGATCACCATCAGTATTGTCTCCAACAAAATGATATGGGATATCTGAACATTGTCAATCTTGATCACCATCAGTATTGTCTCCAACAAAATGATATGGGATATCTGAACATTGTCAATCTTGATCACTGTCAGTGCTGTCTCCAACAAAATGATATGGGATATCTGAACATTGTCAATCTTGATCACCATCAGTGCTGTCTCCAACAAAATGATATGGGATATCTGAACATTGTCAATCTTGATCACTGTCAGTGCTGTCTCCAACAAAATGATATGGGATATCTGAACATTGTCAATCTTGATCACTGTCAGTGCTGCCTCCAACAAAATGATATGGGATATCTGTACATTGTCAATCTTAATCACCATCAGTGTTGTCTCCACCAAACTGATATGGGATATCTGTACATTGTCAATCTTGATCACTGTCAGTGCTGTCTCCAACAAAATGATATGGGATATCTCAACATTGTCAATCTTGATCACTGTCAGTGCTGTCTCCAACAAAATGATATGGGATATCTGAACATTGTCAATCTTGATCACTGACAGTGTTGTCTCCACCAAACTGATATGGGATATCTGAACATTGTCAATCTTGATCACTGACAGTGTTGTCTCCACCAAAATGATATGGGATATCTGAACATTGTCAATCTTGATCACCATCAGTGTTGTCTCCACCAAACTGATATGGGATATCTGAACATTGTCAATCTTAATCACTGTCAGTGCTGTCTCCAACAAAATGATATGGGATTTCTGAACATTGTCAATCTTGATCACTGTCAGTGCTGTCTCCAACAAAATGATATGGGATATCTGAACATTGTCAATCTTGATCACCATCAGTGCTGTCTCCACCAAACTGATATGGGATATCTGTGAACATTGTCAATCTTGATCACTGTCAGTGCTGTCTCCACCAAACTGATATGGGATATCTGAACATTGTCAATCTTGATCACTGTCAGTGCTGTCTCCACCAAACCGATATGGGATATCTGTGAACATTGTCAATCTTGATCACTGTCAGTGCTGTCTCCACCAAACTGATATGGGATATCTGAACATTGTCAATCTTGATCACTGTCAGTGCTGTCTCCACCAAACTGATATGGGATATCTGTGAACATTGTCAATCTTGATCACTATCAGTGCTGTCTCCACCAAACCGATATGGGATATCTGTGAACATTGTCAATCTAGATCACTGTCAGTGCTGTCTCCACCAAACTGATATGGGATATCTGAACATTGTCAATCTTGATCACTGTCAGTGCTGTCTCCACCAAACTGATATGGGATATCTGTGAACATTGTCAATCTTGATCACTATCAGTGCTGTCTCCACCAAACTGATATGGGATATTTGTGAACATTGTCAATCTTGATCACTGACAGTGCTGTCTCCAACAAACTGATATGGGATATCTGTGAACATTGTCAATCTTGATCACTATCAGTGCTGTCTCCACCAAACTGATATGGGATATCTGAACATTGTGAATCTTAATCACTGTCAGTGCTGTCTCCAACAATATGATATGGGATATCTGAACATTGTCAATCTTGATCACTGACAGTGTTGTCTCCACCAAACTGATATGGGATATCTGAACATTGTCAATCTTGATCACTGACAGTGTTGTCTCCACCAAACTGATATGGGATATCTGTGAACATTGTCAATCTTGATCACTATCAGTGCTGTCTCCACCAAACTGATATGGGATATCTGAACATTGTCAATCTTAATCACTGTCAGTGCTGTCTCCAACAAAATGATATGGGATATCTGAACATTGTCAATCTTAATCACTGTCAGTGCTGTCTCCACCAAACTGATATGGGATATCTGAACATTGCCAATCTTGATCACCATCAGTGCTGTCTCCAACAAACTGATATGGGATATCTGAACATTGTCAATCTTAATCACTGTCAGTGCTGTCTCCACCAAACTGATATGGGATATCTGAACATTGCCAATCTTGATCACCATCAGTGCTGTCTCCAACAAACTGATATGGGATATCTGAACATTGCCAATCTTTATCACCATCAGTGCTGTCTCCAACAAACTGATATGGGATATCTGAACATTGTCAATCTTAACACTGTCAGTGCTGTCTCCACCAAACTGATATGGGATATCTGAACATTGTCAATCTTGATCACCATCAGTGCTGTCTCCAACAAAATGATATGGGATATCTGAACATTGTCAATCTTGATCACTGTCAGTGCTGTCTCCAACAAAATGATATGTGATATCTGAACATTGTCAATCTTGATCACTGTCAGTGCTGTCTCCACCAAACTGATATGGGATATCTGAACATTGTCAATCATGATGACTGAAAGTGATGTCTCCACCAAACTGATATGGGATATCTGAACATTGTCAATCTTAATCACTGTCAGTGCTGTCTCCAACAAAATGATATGGGATATCTGAACATTGTCAATCTTAATCACCATTAGTGTTGTCTCCACCAAACTGATATGGGATATCTGAACATTGTCAATCTTAATCACTGTCAGTGCTGTCTCCACCAAACTGATATGGGATATCTGAACATTGTCAATCTTGATCACCATCAGTGCTGTCTCCAACAAAATGATATGGGATATCTGAACATTGTCAATCTTGATCACTGTCAGTGCCGTCTCCAACAAAATGATATGTGATATCTCAACATTGTCAATCTTAATCACCATCAGTGTTGTCTCCACCAAACTGATATGGGATATCTGAACATTGTCAATCTTGATCACTGTCAGTGCTGTCTCCAACAAAATGATATGGGATATCTGAACATTGTCAATCTTGATCACCATCAGTATTGTCTCCAACAAAATGATATGGGATATCTGAACATTGTCAATCTTGATCACTGTCAGTGCTGTCTCCAACAAAATGATATGGGATATCTGAACATTGTCAATCTTGATCACCATCAGTGCTGTCTCCAACAAAATGATATGGGATATCTGAACATTGTCAATCTTGATCACTGTCAGTGCTGTCTCCAACAAAATGATATGGGATATCTGAACATTGTCAATCTTGATCACTGTCAGTGCTGTCTCCAACAAAATGATATGGGATATCTGTACATTGTCAATCTTAATCACCATCAGTGTTGTCTCCACCAAACTGATATGGGATATCTGTACATTGTCAATCTTGATCACTGTCAGTGCTGTCTCCAACAAAATGATATGGGATATCTCAACATTGTCAATCTTGATCACTGTCAGTGCTGTCTCCAAGAAAATGAAATGGGATATCTGAACATTGTCAATCTTGATCACTGACAGTGTTGTCTCCACCAAACTGATATGGGATATCTGAACATTGTCAATCTTGATCATTGACAGTGTTGTCTCCACCAAAATGATATGGGATATCTGAACATTGTCAATCTTGATCACCATCAGTGTTGTCTCCACCAAACTGATATGGGATATCTGAACATTGTCAATCTTAATCACTGTCAGTGCTGTCTCCAACAAAATGATATGGGATATCTGAACATTGTCAATCTTGATCACTGTCAGTGCTGTCTCCAACAAAATGATATGGGATATCTGAACATTGTCAATCTTGATCACCATCAGTGCTGTCTCCACCAAACTGATATGGGATATCTGTGAACATTGTCAATCTTGATCACTGTCAGTGCTGTCTCCACCAAACTGATATGGGATATCTGAACATTGTCAATCTTGATCACTGTCAGTGCTGTCTCCACCAAACCGATATGGGATATCTGTGAACATTGTCAATCTTGATCACTGTCAGTGCTGTCTCCACCAAAATGATATGGGATATCTGAACATTGTCAATCTTGATCACTGTCAGTGCTGTCTCCACCAAACTGATATGGGATATCTGTGAACATTGTCAATCTTGATCACTATCAGTGCTGTCTCCACCAAACTGATATGGGATATCTGTGAACATTGTCAATCTTGATCACTGACAGTGCTGTCTCCAACAAAATGATATGGGATATCTGAACATTGTCAATCTTAATCACTGTCAGTGCTGTCTCCAACAAAATGTAATGGGATATCTGAACATTGTCAATCTTGATCACCATCAGTGCTGTCTCCAACAAAATTATATGGGATATCTGAACATTGTCAATCTTGATCACTGTCAGTGCTGTCTCCAACAAAATGATATGTGATATCTGAACATTGTCAATCTTGATCACCATCAGTGTTGTCTCCACCAAACTGATATGGGATATCTGAACATTGTCAATCATGATGACTGAAAGTGATGTCTCCACCAAACTGATATGGGATATCTGAACATTGTCAATCTTAATCACTGTCAGTGCTGTCTCCAACAAAATGATATGGGATATCTGAACATTGTCAATCTTAATCACCATCAGTGTTGTCTCCACCAAACTGATATGGGATATCTGAACATTGTCAATCTTAATCACTGTCAGTGCTGTCTCCACCAAACTGATATGGGATATCTGAACATTGTCAATCTTGATCACCATCAGTGCTGTCTCCAACAAAATGATATGGGATATCTGAACATTGTCAATCTTGATCACTGTCAGTGCCGTCTCCAACAAAATGATATGTGATATCTCAACATTGTCAATCTTAATCACCATCAGTGTTGTCTCCACCAAACTGATATGGGATATCTGAACATTGTCAATCTTGATCACTGTCAGTGCTGTCTCTAAGAAAATTATATGGGATATCTGAACATTGTCAATCTTGATCACCATCAGTATTGTCTCCAACAAAATGATATGGGATATCTGAACATTGTCAATCTTGATCACTGTCAGTACTGTCTCCAACAAAATGATATGGGATATCTGAACATTGTCAATCTTGATCACCATCAGTGCTGTCTCCAACAAAATGATATGGGATATCTGAACATTGTCAATCTTGATCACTGTCAGTGCTGTCTCCAACAAAATGATATGGGATATCTGAACATTGTCAATCTTGATCACCATCGGTGTTGTCTCCACCAAAATGATATGGGATATCTGAACATTGTCAATCTTGATCACCATCAGTGTTGTCTCCACCAAAATGATATGGGATATCTGAACACTGTCAATCTTGATCACTGACAGTGTTGTCTCCACCAAACTGATATGGGATATCTGAACATTGTCAATCTTGATCACTGTCAGTGCTGTCTCCAACAAAATGATATGGGATATCTGAACATTGTCAATCTTGATCACTGTCAGTGCTGTCTCCAACAAAATGATATGGGATATCTGTACATTGTCAATCTTAATCACCATCAGTGTTGTCTCCACCAAACTGATATGGGATATCTGTACATTGCCAATCTTGATCACTGTCAGTGCTGTCTCCAACAAAATGATATGGGATATCTCAACATTGTCAATCTTGATCACTGTCAGTGCTGTCTCCAACAAAATGATATGGAATATCTGAACATTGTCAATCTTGATCACCATCAGTGTTGTCTCCACCAAACTGATATGGGATATCTGAACATTGTCAATCTTAATCACTGTCAGTGCTGTCTCCACCAAACTGATATGGGATATCTGAACATTGTCAATCTTGATCACTGCCAGTACTGTCAACAAACAAACTGATAGGGAATATCTGAACCTTGTCAATCTTGATCACCATCGGTGTTGTCTCCACCAAAATGATATGGGATATCTGAACATTGTCAATCTTGATCACCATCAGTGTTGTCTCCACCAAAATGATATGGGATATCTGAACATTGTCAATCTTGATCACTGACAGTGTTGTCTCCACCAAACTGATATGGGATATCTGAACATTGTCAATCTTGATCACTGACAGTGTTGTCTCCACCAAAATGATATGGGATATCTGAACATTGTCAATCTTGATCACTGTCAGTGCTGTCTCCAACAAAATGATATGTGATATCTGAACATTGTCAATCTTGATCACCATCAGTGTTGTCTCCACCAAACTGATATGGGATATCTGAACATTGTGAATCTTAATCACTGTCAGTGCTGTCTCCAACAATATGATATGGGATATCTGAACATTGTCAATCTTGATAACTGACAGTGTTGTCTCCACCAAACTGATATGGGATATCTGAACATTGTCAATCTTGATCACTGACAGTGTTGTCTCCACCAAACTGATATGGGATATCTGTGAACATTGTCAATCTTGATCACTATCAGTGCTGTCTCCACCAAACTGATATGGGATATCTGAACATTGTCAATCTTAATCACTGTCAGTGCTGTCTCCAACAAAATGATATGGGATATCTGAACATTGTCAATCTTGATCACTGTCAGTGCTGTCTCCAACAAAATGATATGTGATATCTGAACATTGTCAATCTTGATCACCATCAGTGTTGTCTCCACCAAACTGATATGGGATATCTGAACATTGTCAATCATGATGACTGAAAGTGATGTCTCCACCAAACTGATATGGGATATCTGAACATTGTCAATCTTAATCACTGTCAGTGCTGTCTCCAACAAAATGAGATGGGATATCTGAACATTGTCAATCTTAATCACCATCAGTGTTGTCTCCACCAAACTGATATGGGATATCTGAACATTGTCAATCTTAATCACTGTCAGTGCTGTCTCCACCAAACTGATATGGGATATCTGAACATTGTCAATCTTGATCACCATCAGTGCTGTCTCCAACAAAATGATATGGGATATCTGAACATTGTCAATCTTGATCACTGTCAGTGCTGTCTCCAACAAAATGATATGTGATATCTCAACATTGTCAATCTTAATCACCATCAGTGTTGTCTCCACCAAACTGATATGGGATATCTGAACATTGTCAATCTTGATCACTGTCAGTGCTGTCTCCAAGAAAATGAGATGGGATATCTGAACATTGTCAATCTTGATCACCATCAGTATTGTCTCCAAGAAAATGATATGGGTTATCTGAACATTGTCAATCTTGATCACTGTCAGTGCTGTCTCCAACAAAATGATATGGGATATCGGAACATTGTCAATCTTGATCACCATCAGTGCTGTCTCCAACAAAATGAGATGGGATATCTGAACATTGTCAATCTTGATCACTGTCAGTGCTGTCTCCAACAAAATGATATGGGATATCTGAACATTGTCAATCTTGATCACTGTCAGTGCTGTCTCCAACAAAATGATATGGGATATCTGTACATTGTCAATCTTAATCACCATCAGTGTTGTCTCCACCAAACTGATATGGGATATCTGTACATTGCCAATCTTGATCACTGTCAGTGCTGTCTCCAACAAAATGATATGGGATATCTCAACATTGTCAATCTTGATCACTGTCAGTGCTGTCTCCAACAAAATGATATGGGATATCTGAACATTGTCAATCTTGATCACCATCAGTGTTGTCTCCACCAAACTGATATGGGATATCTGAACATTGTCAATCTTAATCACTGTCAGTGCTGTCTCCACCAAACTGATATGGGATATCTGAACATTGTCAATCTTGATCACTGCCAGTACTGTCAACAAACAAACTGATAGGGAATATCTGAACCTTGTCAATCTTGATCACCATCGGTGTTGTCTCCACCAAAATGATATGGGATATCTGAACATTGTCAATCTTGATCACCATCAGTGTTGTCTCCACCAAAATTATATGGGATATCTGAACATTGTCAATCTTGAACACTGACAGTGTTGTCTCCACCAAACTGATATGGGATATCTGAACATTGTCAATCTTGATCACTGACAGTGTTGTCTCCACCAAAATGATATGGGATATCTGAACATTGTCAATCTTGATCACTGTCAGTGCTGTCTCCAACAAAATGATATGTGATATCTGAACATTGTCAATCTTGATCACCATCAGTGTTGTCTCCACCAAACTGATATGGGATATCTGAACATTGTGAATCTTAATCACTGTCAGTGATGTCTCCAACAATATGATATGGGATATCTGAACATTGTCAATCTTGATAACTGACAGTGTTGTCTCCACCAAACTGATATGGGATATCTGAACATTGTCAATCTTGATCACTGACAGTGTTGTCTCCACCAAACTGATATGGGATATCTGTGAACATTGTCAATCTTGATCACTATCAGTGCTGTCTCCACCAAACTGATATGGGATATCTGAACATTGTCAATCTTAATCACTGTCAGTGCTGTCTCCAACAAAATGATATGGGATATCTGAACATTGTCAATCTTGATCACTGTCAGTGCTGTCTCCAACAAAATGATATGTGATATCTGAACATTGTCAATCTTGATCACCATCAGTGTTGTCTCCACCAAACTGATATGGGATATCTGAACATTGTCAATCATGATGACTGAAAGTGATGTCTCCACCAAACTGATATGGGATATCTGAACATTGTCAATCTTAATCACTGTCAGTGCTGTCTCCAACAAAATGAGATGGGATATCTGAACATTGTCAATCTTAATCACCATCAGTGTTGTCTCCACCAAACTGATATGGGATATCTGAACATTGTCAATCTTAATCACTGTCAGTGCTGTCTCCACCAAACTGATATGGGATATCTGAACATTGTCAATCTTGATCACCATCAGTGCTGTCTCCAACAAAATGATATGGGATATCTGAACATTGTCAATCTTGATCACTGTCAGTGCTGTCTCCAACAAAATGATATGTGATATCTCAACATTGTCAATCTTAATCACCATCAGTGTTGTCTCCACCAAACTGATATGGGATATCTGAACATTGTCAATCTTGATCACTGTCAGTGCTGTCTCCAAGAAAATGATATGGGATATCTGAACATTGTCAATCTTGATCACCATCAGTATTGTCTCCAACAAAATGATATGGGATATCTGAACATTGTCAATCTTGATCACCATCAGTATTGTCTCCAACAAAATGATATGGGATATCTGAACATTGTCAATCTTGATCACTGTCAGTGCTGTCTCCAACAAAATGATATGGGATATCTGAACATTGTCAATCTTGATCACCATCAGTGCTGTCTCCAACAAAATGATATGGGATATCTGAACATTGTCAATCTTGATCACTGTCAGTGCTGTCTCCAACAAAATGATATGGGATATCTGAACATTGTCAATCTTGATCACTGTCAGTGCTGTCTCCAACAAAATGATATGGGATATCTGTACATTGTCAATCTTAATCACCATCAGTGTTGTCTCCACCAAACTGATATGGGATATCTGTACATTGTCAATCTTGATCACTGTCAGTGCTGTCTCCAACAAAATGATATGGGATATCTCAACATTGTCAATCTTGATCACTGTCAGTGCTGTCTCCAACAAAATGATATGGGATATCTGAACATTGTCAATCTTGATCACTGACAGTGTTGTCTCCACCAAACTGATATGGGATATCTGAACATTGTCAATCTTGATCACTGACAGTGTTGTCTCCACCAAAATGATATGGGATATCTGAACATTGTCAATCTTGATCACCATCAGTGTTGTCTCCATCAAACTGATATGGGATATCTGAACATTGTCAATCTTAATCACTGTCAGTGCTGTCTCCAACAAAATGATATGGGATTTCTGAACATTGTCAATCTTGATCACTGTCAGTGCTGTCTCCAACAAAATGATATGGGATATCTGAACATTGTCAATCTTGATCACCATCAGTGCTGTCTCCACCAAACTGATATGGGATATCTGTGAACATTGTCAATCTTGATCACTGTCAGTGCTGTCTCCACCAAACTGATATGGGATATCTGAACATTGTCAATCTTGATCACTGTCAGTGCTGTCTCCACCAAACCGATATGGGATATCTGTGAACATTGTCAATCTTGATCACTGTCAGTGCTGTCTCCACCAAACTGATATGGGATATCTGAACATTGTCAATCTTGATCACTGTCAGTGCTGTCTCCACCAAACTGATATGGGATATCTGTGAACATTGTCAATCTTGATCACTATCAGTGCTGTCTCCACCAAACCGATATGGGATATCTGTGAACATTGTCAATCTAGATCACTGTCAGTGCTGTCTCCACCAAACTGATATGGGATATCTGAACATTGTCAATCTTGATCACTGTCAGTGCTGTCTCCACCAAACTGATATGGGATATCTGTGAACATTGTCAATCTTGATCACTATCAGTGCTGTCTCCACCAAACTGATATGGGATATTTGTGAACATTGTCAATCTTGATCACTGACAGTGCTGTCTCCAACAAACTGATATGGGATATCTGTGAACATTGTCAATCTTGATCACTATCAGTGCTGTCTCCACCAAACTGATATGGGATATCTGAACATTGTGAATCTTAATCACTGTCAGTGCTGTCTCCAACAATATGATATGGGATATCTGAACATTGTCAATCTTGATCACTGACAGTGTTGTCTCCACCAAACTGATATGGGATATCTGAACATTGTCAATCTTGATCACTGACAGTGTTGTCTCCACCAAACTGATATGGGATATCTGTGAACATTGTCAATCTTGATCACTATCAGTGCTGTCTCCACCAAACTGATATGGGATATCTGAACATTGTCAATCTTAATCACTGTCAGTGCTGTCTCCAACAAAATGATATGGGATATCTGAACATTGTCAATCTTAATCACTGTCAGTGCTGTCTCCACCAAACTGATATGGGATATCTGAACATTGCCAATCTTGATCACCATCAGTGCTGTCTCCAACAAACTGATATGGGATATCTGAACATTGTCAATCTTAATCACTGTCAGTGCTGTCTCCACCAAACTGATATGGGATATCTGAACATTGCCAATCTTGATCACCATCAGTGCTGTCTCCAACAAACTGATATGGGATATCTGAACATTGCCAATCTTGATCACCATCAGTGCTGTCTCCAACAAACTGATATGGGATATCTGAACATTGTCAATCTTAACACTGTCAGTGCTGTCTCCACCAAACTGATATGGGATATCTGAACATTGTCAATCTTGATCACCATCAGTGCTGTCTCCAACAAAATGATATGGGATATCTGAACATTGTCAATCTTGATCACTGTCAGTGCTGTCTCCAACAAAATGATATGTGATATCTGAACATTGTCAATCTTGATCACTGTCAGTGCTGTCTCCACCAAACTGATATGGGATATCTGAACATTGTCAATCATGATGACTGAAAGTGATGTCTCCACCAAACTGATATGGGATATCTGAACATTGTCAATCTTAATCACTGTCAGTGCTGTCTCCAACAAAATGATATGGGATATCTGAACATTGTCAATCTTAATCACCATTAGTGTTGTCTCCACCAAACTGATATGGGATATCTGAACATTGTCAATCTTAATCACTGTCAGTGCTGTCTCCACCAAACTGATATGGGATATCTGAACATTGTCAATCTTGATCACCATCAGTGCTGTCTCCAACAAAATGATATGGGATATCTGAACATTGTCAATCTTGATCACTGTCAGTGCCGTCTCCAACAAAATGATATGTGATATCTCAACATTGTCAATCTTAATCACCATCAGTGTTGTCTCCACCAAACTGATATGGGATATCTGAACATTGTCAATCTTGATCACTGTCAGTGCTGTCTCCAAAAAAATGATATGGGATATCTGAACATTGTCAATCTTGATCACCATCAGTATTGTCTCCAACAAAATGATATGGGATATCTGAACATTGTCAATCTTGATCACTGTCAGTGCTGTCTCCAACAAAATGATATGGGATATCTGAACATTGTCAATCTTGATCACCATCAGTGCTGTCTCCAACAAAATGATATGGGATATCTGAACATTGTCAATCTTGATCACTGTCAGTGCTGTCTCCAACAAAATGATATGGGATATCTGTACATTGTCAATCTTAATCACCATCAGTGTTGTCTCCACCAAACTGATATGGGATATCTGTACATTGTCAATCTTGATCACTGTCAGTGCTGTCTCCAACAAAATGATATGGGATATCTCAACATTGTCAATCTTGATCACTGTCAGTGCTGTCTCCAAGAAAATGAAATGGGATATCTGAACATTGTCAATCTTGATCACTGACAGTGTTGTCTCCACCAAACTGATATGGGATATCTGAACATTGTCAATCTTGATCACTGACAGTGTTGTCTCCACCAAAATGATATGGGATATCTGAACATTGTCAATCTTGATCACCATCAGTGTTGTCTCCACCAAACTGATATGGGATATCTGAACATTGTCAATCTTAATCACTGTCAGTGCTGTCTCCAACAAAATGATATGGGATATCTGAACATTGTCAATCTTGATCACTGTCAGTGCTGTCTCCAACAAAATGATATGGGATATCTGAACATTGTCAATCTTGATCACCATCAGTGCTGTCTCCACCAAACTGATATGGGATATCTGTGAACATTGTCAATCTTGATCACTGTCAGTGCTGTCTCCACCAAACTGATATGGGATATCTGAACATTGTCAATCTTGATCACTGTCAGTGCTGTCTCCACCAAACCGATATGGGATATCTGTGAACATTGTCAATCTTGATCACTGTCAGTGCTGTCTCCACCAAAATGATATGGGATATCTGAACATTGTCAATCTTGATCACTGTCAGTGCTGTCTCCACCAAACTGATATGGGATATCTGTGAACATTGTCAATCTTGATCACTATCAGTGCTGTCTCCACCAAACTGATATGGGATATCTGTGAACATTGTCAATCTTGATCACTGACAGTGCTGTCTCCAACAAAATGATATGGGATATCTGAACATTGTCAATCTTAATCACTGTCAGTGCTGTCTCCAACAAAATGATATGGGATATCTGAACATTGTCAATCTTGATCACCATCAGTGCTGTCTCCAACAAAATTATATGGGATATCTGAACATTGTCAATCTTGATCACTGTCAG
Source organism: Myxine glutinosa (assembly GCF_964187855.1). Taxonomy (NCBI): domain Eukaryota; kingdom Metazoa; phylum Chordata; class Myxini; order Myxiniformes; family Myxinidae; genus Myxine; species Myxine glutinosa. Next base: position 137,348,851 of record NC_136270.1, read on the forward strand.
TGCTGTCTCCAACAAAATGATATGTGATATCTGAACATTGTCAATCTTGATCACCATCAGTGTTGTCTCCACCAAACTGATATGGGATATCTGAACATTGTCAATCATGATGACTGAAAGTGATGTCTCCACCAAACTGATATGGGATATCTGAACATTGTCAATCTTAATCACTGTCAGTGCTGTCTCCAACAAAATGATATGGGATATCTGAACATTGTCAATCTTAATCACCATCAGTGTTGTCTCCACCAAACTGATATGGGATATCTGAACATTGTCAATCTTAATCACTGTCAGTGCTGTCTCCACCAAACTGATATGGGATATCTGAACATTGTCAATCTTGATCACTGACAGTGTTGTCTCCACCAAACTGATATGGGATATCTGAACATTGTCAATCTTGATCACTGACAGTGTTGTCTCCACCAAAATGATATGGGATATCTGAACATTGTCAATCTTGATCACTGTCAGTGCTGTCTCCAACAAAATGATATGTGATATCTGAACATTGTCAATCTTGATCACCATCAGTGTTGTCTCCACCAAACTGATATGGGATATCTGAACATTGTGAATCTTAATCACTGTCAGTGCTGTCTCCAACAATATGATATGGGATATCTGAACATTGTCAATCTTGATAACTGACAGTGTTGTCTCCACCAAACTGATATGGGATATCTGAACATTGTCAATCTTGATCACTGACAGTGTTGTCTCCACCAAACTGATATGGGATATCTGTGAACATTGTCAATCTTGATCACTATCAGTGCTGTCTCCACCAAACTGATATGGGATATCTGAACATTGTCAATCTTAATCACTGTCAGTGCTGTCTCCAACAAAATGATATGGGATATCTGAACATTGTCAATCTTGATCACTGTCAGTGCTGTCTCCAACAAAATGATATGTGATATCTGAACATTGTCAATCTTGATCACCATCAGTGTTGTCTCCACCAAACTGATATGGGATATCTGAACATTGTCAATCATGATGACTGAAAGTGATGTCTCCACCAAACTGATATGGGATATCTGAACATTGTCAATCTTAATCACTGTCAGTGCTGTCTCCAACAAAATGAGATGGGATATCTGAACATTGTCAATCTTAATCACCATCAGTGTTGTCTCCACCAAACTGATATGGGATATCTGAACATTGTCAATCTTAATCACTGTCAGTGCTGTCTCCACCAAACTGATATGGGATATCTGAACATTGTCAATCTTGATCACCATCAGTGCTGTCTCCAACAAAATGATATGGGATATCTGAACATTGTCAATCTTGATCACTGTCAGTGCTGTCTCCAACAAAATGATATGTGATATCTCAACATTGTCAATCTTAATCACCATCAGTGTAGTCTCCACCAAACTGATATGGGATATCTGAACATTGTCAATCTTGATCACTGTCAGTGCTGTCTCCAAGAAAATGATATGGGATATCTGAACATTGTCAATCTTGATCACCATCAGTATTGTCTCCAACAAAATGATATGGGATATCTGAACATTGTCAATCTTGATCACCATCAGTATTGTCTCCAACAAAATGATATGGGATATCTGAACATTGTCAATCTTGATCACTGTCAGTGCTGTCTCTAACAAAATGATATGGGATATCTGAACATTGTCAATCTTGATCACCATCAGTGCTGTCTCCAACAAAATGATATGGGATATCTGAACATTGTCAATCTTGATCACTGTCAGTGCTGTCTCCAACAAAATGATATGGGATATCTGAACATTGTCAATCTTGATCACTGTCAGTGCTGTCTCCAACAAAATGATATGGGATATCTGTACATTGTCAATCTTAATCACCATCAGTGTTGTCTCCACCAAACTGATATGGGATATCTGTACATTGTCAATCTTGATCACTGTCAGTGCTGTCTCCAACAAAATGATATGGGATATCTCAACATTGTCAATCTTGATCACTGTCAGTGCTGTCTCCAACAAAATGATATGGGATATCTGAACATTGTCAATCTTGATCACTGACAGTGTTGTCTCCACCAAACTGATATGGGATATCTGAACATTGTCAATCTTGATCACTGACAGTGTTGTCTCCACCAAAATGATATGGGATATCTGAACATTGTCAATCTTGATCACCATCAGTGTTGTCTCCACCAAACTGATATGGGATATCTGAACATTGTCAATCTTAATCACTGTCAGTGCTGTCTCCAACAAAATGATATGGGATTTCTGAACATTGTCAATCTTGATCACTGTCAGTGCTGTCTCCAACAAAATGATATGGGATATCTGAACATTGTCAATCTTGATCACCATCAGTGCTGTCTCCACCAAACTGATATGGGATATCTGTGAACATTGTCAATCTTGATCACTGTCAGTGCTGTCTCCACCAAACTGATATGGGATATCTGAACATTGTCAATCTTGATCACTGTCAGTGCTGTCTCCACCAAACCGATATGGGATATCTGTGAACATTGTCAATCTTGATCACTGTCAGTGCTGTCTCCACCAAACTGATATGGGATATCTGAACATTGTCAATCTTGATCACTGTCAGTGCTGTCTCCACCAAACTGATATGGGATATCTGTGAACATTGTCAATCTTGATCACTATCAGTGCTGTCTCCACCAAACCGATATGGGATATCTGTGAACATTGTCAATCTAGATCACTGTCAGTGCTGTCTCCACCAAACTGATATGGGATATCTGAACATTGTCAATCTTGATCACTGTCAGTGCTGTCTCCACCAAACTGATATGGGATATCTGTGAACATTGTCAATCTTGATCACTATCAGTGCTGTCTCCACCAAACTGATATGGGATATTTGTGAACATTGTCAATCTTGATCACTGACAGTGCTGTCTCCAACAAACTGATATGGGATATCTGTGAACATTGTCAATCTTGATCACTATCAGTGCTGTCTCCACCAAACTGATATGGGATATCTGAACATTGTGAATCTTAATCACTGTCAGTGCTGTCTCCAACAATATGATATGGGATATCTGAACATTGTCAATCTTGATCACTGACAGTGTTGTCTCCACCAAACTGATATGGGATATCTGAACATTGTCAATCTTGATCACTGACAGTGTTGTCTCCACCAAACTGATATGGGATATCTGTGAACATTGTCAATCTTTATCACTATCAGTGCTGTCTCCACCAAACTGATATGGGATATCTGAACATTGTCAATCTTAATCACTGTCAGTGCTGTCTCCAACAAAATGATATGGGATATCTGAACATTGTCAATCTTAATCACTGTCAGTGCTGTCTCCACCAAACTGATATGGGATATCTGAACATTGCCAATCTTGATCACCATCAGTGCTGTCTCCAACAAACTGATATGGGATATCTGAACATTGTCAATCTTAATCACTGTCAGTGCTGTCTCCACCAAACTGATATGGGATATCTGAACATTGCCAATCTTGATCACCATCAGTGCTGTCTCCAACAAACTGATATGGGATATCTGAACATTGCCAATCTTGATCACCATCAGTGCTGTCTCCAACAAACTGATATGGGATATCTGAACATTGTCAATCTTAACACTGTCAGTGCTGTCTCCACCAAACTGATATGGGATATCTGAACATTGTCAATCTTGATCACCATCAGTGCTGTCTCCAACAAAATGATATGGGATATCTGAACATTGTCAATCTTGATCACTGTCAGTGCTGTCTCCAACAAAATGATATGTGATATCTGAACATTGTCAATCTTGATCACTGTCAGTGCTGTCTCCACCAAACTGATATGGGATATCTGAACATTGTCAATCATGATGACTGAAAGTGATGTCTCCACCAAACTGATATGGGATATCTGAACATTGTCAATCTTAATCACTGTCAGTGCTGTCTCCAACAAAATGATATGGGATATCTGAACATTGTCAATCTTAATCACCATTAGTGTTGTCTCCACCAAACTGATATGGGATATCTGAACATTGTCAATCTTAATCACTGTCAGTGCTGTCTCCACCAAACTGATATGGGATATCTGAACATTGTCAATCTTGATCACCATCAGTGCTGTCTCCAACAAAATGATATGGGATATCTGAACATTGTCAATCTTGATCACTGTCAGTGCCGTCTCCAACAAAATGATATGTGATATCTCAACATTGTCAATCTTAATCACCATCAGTGTTGTCTCCACCAAACTGATATGGGATATCTGAACATTGTCAATCTTGATCACTGTCAGTGCTGTCTCCAAGAAAATGATATGGGATATCTGAACATTGTCAATCTTGATCACCATCAGTATTGTCTCCAACAAAATGATATGGGATATCTGAACATTGTCAGTCTTGATCACTGTCAGTGCTGTCTCCAACAAAATGATATGGGATATCTGAACATTGTCAATCTTGATCACCATCAGTGCTGTCTCCAACAAAATGATATGGGATATCTGAACATTGTCAATCTTGATCACTGTCAGTGCTGTCTCCAACAAAATGATATGGGATATCTGAACATTGTCAATCTTGATCACTGTCAGTGCTGTCTCCAACAAAATGATATGGGATATCTGTACATTGTCAATCTTAATCACCATCAGTGTTGTCTCCACCAAACTGATATGGGATATCTGTACATTGTCAATCTTGATCACTGTCAGTGCTGTCTCCAACAAAATGATATGGGATATCTCAACATTGTCAATCTTGATCACTGTCAGTGCTGTCTCCAAGAAAATGAAATGGGATATCTGAACATTGTCAATCTTGATCACTGACAGTGTTGTCTCCACCAAACTGATATGGGATATCTGAACATTGTCAATCTTGATCACTGACAGTGTTGTCTCCACCAAAATGATATGGGATATCTGAACATTGTCAATCTTGATCACCATCAGTGTTGTCTCCACCAAACTGATATGGGATATCTGAACATTGTCAATCTTAATCACTGTCAGTGCTGTCTCCAACAAAATGATATGGGATATCTGAACATTGTCAATCTTGATCACTGTCAGTGCTGTCTCCAACAAAATGATATGGGATATCTGAACATTGTCAATCTTGATCACCATCAGTGCTGTCTCCACCAAACTGATATGGGATATCTGTGAACATTGTCAATCTTGATCACTGTCAGTGCTGTCTCCACCAAACTGATATGGGATATCTGAACATTGTCAATCTTGATCACTGTCAGTGCTGTCTCCACCAAACCGATATGGGATATCTGTGAACATTGTCAATCTTGATCACTGTCAGTGCTGTCTCCACCAAAATGATATGGGATATCTGAACATTGTCAATCTTGATCACTGTCAGTGCTGTCTCCACCAAACTGATATGGGATATCTGTGAACATTGTCAATCTTGATCACTATCAGTGCTGTCTCCACCAAACTGATATGGGATATCTGTGAACATTGTCAATCTTGATCACTGACAGTGCTGTCTCCAACAAAATGATATGGGATATCTGAACATTGTCAATCTTAATCACTGTCAGTGCTGTCTCCAACAAAATGATATGGGATATCTGAACATTGTCAATCTTGATCACCATCAGTGCTGTCTCCAACAAAATTATATGGGATATCTGAACATTGTCAATCTTGATCACTGTCAGTGCTGTCTCCAACAAAATGATATGTGATATCTGAACATTGTCAATCTTGATCACCATCAGTGTTGTCTCCACCAAACTGATATGGGATATCTGAACATTGTCAATCATGATGACTGAAAGTGATGTCTCCACCAAACTGATATGGGATATCTGAACATTGTCAATCTTAATCACTGTCAGTGCTGTCTCCAACAAAATGATATGGGATATCTGAACATTGTCAATCTTAATCACCATCAGTGTTGTCTCCACCAAACTGATATGGGATATCTGAACATTGTCAATCTTAATCACTGTCAGTGCTGTCTCCACCAAACTGATATGGGATATCTGAACATTGTCAATCTTGATCACCATCAGTGCTGTCTCCAACAAAATGATATGGGATATCTGAACATTGTCAATCTTGATCACTGTCAGTGCCGTCTCCAACAAAATGATATGTGATATCTCAACATTGTCACTCTTAATCACCATCAGTGTTGTCTCCACCAAACTGATATGGGATATCTGAACATTGTCAATCTTGATCACTGTCAGTGCTGTCTCCAAGAAAATGATATGGGATATCTGAACATTGTCAATCTTGATCACCATCAGTATTGTCTCCAACAAAATGATATGGGATATCTGAACATTGTCAATCTTGATCACTGTCAGTACTGTCTCCAACAAAATGATATGGGATATCTGAACATTGTCAATCTTGATCACCATCAGTGCTGTCTCCAACAAAATGATATGGGATATCTGAACATTGTCAATCTTGATCACTGTCAGTGCTGTCTCCAACAAAATGATATGGGATATCTGAACATTGTCAATCTTGATCACCATCGGTGTTGTCTCCACCAAAATGATATGGGATATCTGAACATTGTCAATCTTGATCACCATCAGTGTTGTCTCCACCAAAATGATATGGGATATCTGAACACTGTCAATCTTGATCACTGACAGTGTTGTCTCCACCAAACTGATATGGGATATCTGAACATTGTCAATCTTGATCACTGACAGTGTTGTCTCCACCAAAATGATATGGGATATCTGAACATTGTCAATCTTGATCACCATCAGTGTTGTCTCCACCAAACTGATATGGGATATCTGAACATTGTCAATCTTAATCACTGTCAGTGCTGTCTCCAACAAAATGATATGGGATATCTGAACATTGTCAATCTTGATCACTGTCAGTGCTGTCTCCAACAAAATGATATGGGATATCTGAACATTGTCAATCTTGATCACCATCAGTGCTGTCTCCACCAAACTGATATGGGATATCTGTGAACATTGTCAATCTTGATCACTGTCAGTGCTGTCTCCACCAAACTGATATGGGATATCTGAACATTGTCAATCTTGATCACTGTCAGTGCTGTCTCCACCAAACCGATATGGGATATCTGTGAACATTGTCAATCTTGATCACTGTCAGTGCTGTCTCCACCAAAATGATATGGGATATCTGAACATTGTCAATCTTGATCACTGTCAGTGCTGTCTCCACCAAACTGATATGGGATATCTGTGAACATTGTCAATCTTGATCACTATCAGTGCTGTCTCCACCAAACTGATATGGGATATCTGTGAACATTGTCAATCTTGATCACTGACAGTGCTGTCTCCAACAAAATGATATGGGATATCTGAACATTGTCAATCTTAATCACTGTCAGTGCTGTCTCCAACAAAATGTAATGGGATATCTGAACATTGTCAATCTTGATCACCATCAGTGCTGTCTCCAACAAAATTATATGGGATATCTGAACATTGTCAATCTTGATCACTGTCAGTGCTGTCTCCAACAAAATGATATGTGATATCTGAACATTGTCAATCTTGATCACCATCAGTGTTGTCTCCACCAAACTGATATGGGATATCTGAACATTGTCAATCATGATGACTGAAAGTGATGTCTCCACCAAACTGATATGGGATATCTGAACATTGTCAATCTTAATCACTGTCAGTGCTGTCTCCAACAAAATGATATGGGATATCTGAACATTGTCAATCTTAATCACCATCAGTGTTGTCTCCACCAAACTGATATGGGATATCTGAACATTGTCAATCTTAATCACTGTCAGTGCTGTCTCCACCAAACTGATATGGGATATCTGAACATTGTCAATCTTGATCACCATCAGTGCTGTCTCCAACAAAATGATATGGGATATCTGAACATTGTCAATCTTGATCACTGTCAGTGCCGTCTCCAACAAAATGATATGTGATATCTCAACATTGTCAATCTTAATCACCATCAGTGTTGTCTCCACCAAACTGATATGGGATATCTGAACATTGTCAATCTTGATCACTGTCAGTGCTGTCTCTAAGAAAATTATATGGGATATCTGAACATTGTCAATCTTGATCACCATCAGTATTGTCTCCAACAAAATGATATGGGATATCTGAACATTGTCAATCTTGATCACTGTCAGTACTGTCTCCAACAAAATGATATGGGATATCTGAACATTGTCAATCTTGATCACCATCAGTGCTGTCTCCAACAAAATGATATGGGATATCTGAACATTGTCAATCTTGATCACTGTCAGTGCTGTCTCCAACAAAATGATATGGGATATCTGAACATTGTCAATCTTGATCACCATCGGTGTTGTCTCCACCAAAATGATATGGGATATCTGAACATTGTCAATCTTGATCACCATCAGTGTTGTCTCCACCAAAATGATATGGGATATCTGAACACTGTCAATCTTGATCACTGACAGTGTTGTCTCCACCAAACTGATATGGGATATCTGAACATTGTCAATCTTGATCACTGTCAGTGCTGTCTCCAACAAAATGATATGGGATATCTGAACATTGTCAATCTTGATCACTGTCAGTGCTGTCTCCAACAAAATGATATGGGATATCTGTACATTGTCAATCTTAATCACCATCAGTGTTGTCTCCACCAAACTGATATGGGATATCTGTACATTGCCAATCTTGATCACTGTCAGTGCTGTCTCCAACAAAATGATATGGGATATCTCAACATTGTCAATCTTGATCACTGTCAGTGCTGTCTCCAACAAAATGATATGGAATATCTGAACATTGTCAATCTTGATCACCATCAGTGTTGTCTCCACCAAACTGATATGGGATATCTGAACATTGTCAATCTTAATCACTGTCAGTGCTGTCTCCACCAAACTGATATGGGATATCTGAACATTGTCAATCTTGATCACTGCCAGTACTGTCAACAAACAAACTGATAGGGAATATCTGAACCTTGTCAATCTTGATCACCATCGGTGTTGTCTCCACCAAAATGATATGGGATATCTGAACATTGTCAATCTTGATCACCATCAGTGTTGTCTCCACCAAAATGATATGGGATATCTGAACATTGTCAATCTTGATCACTGACAGTGTTGTCTCCACCAAACTGATATGGGATATCTGAACATTGTCAATCTTGATCACTGACAGTGTTGTCTCCACCAAAATGATATGGGATATCTGAACATTGTCAATCTTGATCACTGTCAGTGCTGTCTCCAACAAAATGATATGTGATATCTGAACATTGTCAATCTTGATCACCATCAGTGTTGTCTCCACCAAACTGATATGGGATATCTGAACATTGTGAATCTTAATCACTGTCAGTGCTGTCTCCAACAATATGATATGGGATATCTGAACATTGTCAATCTTGATAACTGACAGTGTTGTCTCCACCAAACTGATATGGGATATCTGAACATTGTCAATCTTGATCACTGACAGTGTTGTCTCCACCAAACTGATATGGGATATCTGTGAACATTGTCAATCTTGATCACTATCAGTGCTGTCTCCACCAAACTGATATGGGATATCTGAACATTGTCAATCTTAATCACTGTCAGTGCTGTCTCCAACAAAATGATATGGGATATCTGAACATTGTCAATCTTGATCACTGTCAGTGCTGTCTCCAACAAAATGATATGTGATATCTGAACATTGTCAATCTTGATCACCATCAGTGTTGTCTCCACCAAACTGATATGGGATATCTGAACATTGTCAATCATGATGACTGAAAGTGATGTCTCCACCAAACTGATATGGGATATCTGAACATTGTCAATCTTAATCACTGTCAGTGCTGTCTCCAACAAAATGAGATGGGATATCTGAACATTGTCAATCTTAATCACCATCAGTGTTGTCTCCACCAAACTGATATGGGATATCTGAACATTGTCAATCTTAATCACTGTCAGTGCTGTCTCCACCAAACTGATATGGGATATCTGAACATTGTCAATCTTGATCACCATCAGTGCTGTCTCCAACAAAATGATATGGGATATCTGAACATTGTCAATCTTGATCACTGTCAGTGCTGTCTCCAACAAAATGATATGTGATATCTCAACATTGTCAATCTTAATCACCATCAGTGTTGTCTCCACCAAACTGATATGGGATATCTGAACATTGTCAATCTTGATCACTGTCAGTGCTGTCTCCAAGAAAATGAGATGGGATATCTGAACATTGTCAATCTTGATCACCATCAGTATTGTCTCCAAGAAAATGATATGGGTTATCTGAACATTGTCAATCTTGATCACTGTCAGTGCTGTCTCCAACAAAATGATATGGGATATCGGAACATTGTCAATCTTGATCACCATCAGTGCTGTCTCCAACAAAATGAGATGGGATATCTGAACATTGTCAATCTTGATCACTGTCAGTGCTGTCTCCAACAAAATGATATGGGATATCTGAACATTGTCAATCTTGATCACTGTCAGTGCTGTCTCCAACAAAATGATATGGGATATCTGTACATTGTCAATCTTAATCACCATCAGTGTTGTCTCCACCAAACTGATATGGGATATCTGTACATTGCCAATCTTGATCACTGTCAGTGCTGTCTCCAACAAAATGATATGGGATATCTCAACATTGTCAATCTTGATCACTGTCAGTGCTGTCTCCAACAAAATGATATGGGATATCTGAACATTGTCAATCTTGATCACCATCAGTGTTGTCTCCACCAAACTGATATGGGATATCTGAACATTGTCAATCTTAATCACTGTCAGTGCTGTCTCCACCAAACTGATATGGGATATCTGAACATTGTCAATCTTGATCACTGCCAGTACTGTCAACAAACAAACTGATAGGGAATATCTGAACCTTGTCAATCTTGATCACCATCGGTGTTGTCTCCACCAAAATGATATGGGATATCTGAACATTGTCAATCTTGATCACCATCAGTGTTGTCTCCACCAAAATTATATGGGATATCTGAACATTGTCAATCTTGAACACTGACAGTGTTGTCTCCACCAAACTGATATGGGATATCTGAACATTGTCAATCTTGATCACTGACAGTGTTGTCTCCACCAAAATGATATGGGATATCTGAACATTGTCAATCTTGATCACTGTCAGTGCTGTCTCCAACAAAATGATATGTGATATCTGAACATTGTCAATCTTGATCACCATCAGTGTTGTCTCCACCAAACTGATATGGGATATCTGAACATTGTGAATCTTAATCACTGTCAGTGATGTCTCCAACAATATGATATGGGATATCTGAACATTGTCAATCTTGATAACTGACAGTGTTGTCTCCACCAAACTGATATGGGATATCTGAACATTGTCAATCTTGATCACTGACAGTGTTGTCTCCACCAAACTGATATGGGATATCTGTGAACATTGTCAATCTTGATCACTATCAGTGCTGTCTCCACCAAACTGATATGGGATATCTGAACATTGTCAATCTTAATCACTGTCAGTGCTGTCTCCAACAAAATGATATGGGATATCTGAACATTGTCAATCTTGATCACTGTCAGTGCTGTCTCCAACAAAATGATATGTGATATCTGAACATTGTCAATCTTGATCACCATCAGTGTTGTCTCCACCAAACTGATATGGGATATCTGAACATTGTCAATCATGATGACTGAAAGTGATGTCTCCACCAAACTGATATGGGATATCTGAACATTGTCAATCTTAATCACTGTCAGTGCTGTCTCCAACAAAATGAGATGGGATATCTGAACATTGTCAATCTTAATCACCATCAGTGTTGTCTCCACCAAACTGATATGGGATATCTGAACATTGTCAATCTTAATCACTGTCAGTGCTGTCTCCACCAAACTGATATGGGATATCTGAACATTGTCAATCTTGATCACCATCAGTGCTGTCTCCAACAAAATGATATGGGATATCTGAACATTGTCAATCTTGATCACTGTCAGTGCTGTCTCCAACAAAATGATATGTGATATCTCAACATTGTCAATCTTAATCACCATCAGTGTTGTCTCCACCAAACTGATATGGGATATCTGAACATTGTCAATCTTGATCACTGTCAGTGCTGTCTCCAAGAAAATGATATGGGATATCTGAACATTGTCAATCTTGATCACCATCAGTATTGTCTCCAACAAAATGATATGGGATATCTGAACATTGTCAATCTTGATCACCATCAGTATTGTCTCCAACAAAATGATATGGGATATCTGAACATTGTCAATCTTGATCACTGTCAGTGCTGTCTCCAACAAAATGATATGGGATATCTGAACATTGTCAATCTTGATCACCATCAGTGCTGTCTCCAACAAAATGATATGGGATATCTGAACATTGTCAATCTTGATCACTGTCAGTGCTGTCTCCAACAAAATGATATGGGATATCTGAACATTGTCAATCTTGATCACTGTCAGTGCTGTCTCCAACAAAATGATATGGGATATCTGTACATTGTCAATCTTAATCACCATCAGTGTTGTCTCCACCAAACTGATATGGGATATCTGTACATTGTCAATCTTGATCACTGTCAGTGCTGTCTCCAACAAAATGATATGGGATATCTCAACATTGTCAATCTTGATCACTGTCAGTGCTGTCTCCAACAAAATGATATGGGATATCTGAACATTGTCAATCTTGATCACTGACAGTGTTGTCTCCACCAAACTGATATGGGATATCTGAACATTGTCAATCTTGATCACTGACAGTGTTGTCTCCACCAAAATGATATGGGATATCTGAACATTGTCAATCTTGATCACCATCAGTGTTGTCTCCATCAAACTGATATGGGATATCTGAACATTGTCAATCTTAATCACTGTCAGTGCTGTCTCCAACAAAATGATATGGGATTTCTGAACATTGTCAATCTTGATCACTGTCAGTGCTGTCTCCAACAAAATGATATGGGATATCTGAACATTGTCAATCTTGATCACCATCAGTGCTGTCTCCACCAAACTGATATGGGATATCTGTGAACATTGTCAATCTTGATCACTGTCAGTGCTGTCTCCACCAAACTGATATGGGATATCTGAACATTGTCAATCTTGATCACTGTCAGTGCTGTCTCCACCAAACCGATATGGGATATCTGTGAACATTGTCAATCTTGATCACTGTCAGTGCTGTCTCCACCAAACTGATATGGGATATCTGAACATTGTCAATCTTGATCACTGTCAGTGCTGTCTCCACCAAACTGATATGGGATATCTGTGAACATTGTCAATCTTGATCACTATCAGTGCTGTCTCCACCAAACCGATATGGGATATCTGTGAACATTGTCAATCTAGATCACTGTCAGTGCTGTCTCCACCAAACTGATATGGGATATCTGAACATTGTCAATCTTGATCACTGTCAGTGCTGTCTCCACCAAACTGATATGGGATATCTGTGAACATTGTCAATCTTGATCACTATCAGTGCTGTCTCCACCAAACTGATATGGGATATTTGTGAACATTGTCAATCTTGATCACTGACAGTGCTGTCTCCAACAAACTGATATGGGATATCTGTGAACATTGTCAATCTTGATCACTATCAGTGCTGTCTCCACCAAACTGATATGGGATATCTGAACATTGTGAATCTTAATCACTGTCAGTGCTGTCTCCAACAATATGATATGGGATATCTGAACATTGTCAATCTTGATCACTGACAGTGTTGTCTCCACCAAACTGATATGGGATATCTGAACATTGTCAATCTTGATCACTGACAGTGTTGTCTCCACCAAACTGATATGGGATATCTGTGAACATTGTCAATCTTGATCACTATCAGTGCTGTCTCCACCAAACTGATATGGGATATCTGAACATTGTCAATCTTAATCACTGTCAGTGCTGTCTCCAACAAAATGATATGGGATATCTGAACATTGTCAATCTTAATCACTGTCAGTGCTGTCTCCACCAAACTGATATGGGATATCTGAACATTGCCAATCTTGATCACCATCAGTGCTGTCTCCAACAAACTGATATGGGATATCTGAACATTGTCAATCTTAATCACTGTCAGTGCTGTCTCCACCAAACTGATATGGGATATCTGAACATTGCCAATCTTGATCACCATCAGTGCTGTCTCCAACAAACTGATATGGGATATCTGAACATTGCCAATCTTGATCACCATCAGTGCTGTCTCCAACAAACTGATATGGGATATCTGAACATTGTCAATCTTAACACTGTCAGTGCTGTCTCCACCAAACTGATATGGGATATCTGAACATTGTCAATCTTGATCACCATCAGTGCTGTCTCCAACAAAATGATATGGGATATCTGAACATTGTCAATCTTGATCACTGTCAGTGCTGTCTCCAACAAAATGATATGTGATATCTGAACATTGTCAATCTTGATCACTGTCAGTGCTGTCTCCACCAAACTGATATGGGATATCTGAACATTGTCAATCATGATGACTGAAAGTGATGTCTCCACCAAACTGATATGGGATATCTGAACATTGTCAATCTTAATCACTGTCAGTGCTGTCTCCAACAAAATGATATGGGATATCTGAACATTGTCAATCTTAATCACCATTAGTGTTGTCTCCACCAAACTGATATGGGATATCTGAACATTGTCAATCTTAATCACTGTCAGTGCTGTCTCCACCAAACTGATATGGGATATCTGAACATTGTCAATCTTGATCACCATCAGTGCTGTCTCCAACAAAATGATATGGGATATCTGAACATTGTCAATCTTGATCACTGTCAGTGCCGTCTCCAACAAAATGATATGTGATATCTCAACATTGTCAATCTTAATCACCATCAGTGTTGTCTCCACCAAACTGATATGGGATATCTGAACATTGTCAATCTTGATCACTGTCAGTGCTGTCTCCAAAAAAATGATATGGGATATCTGAACATTGTCAATCTTGATCACCATCAGTATTGTCTCCAACAAAATGATATGGGATATCTGAACATTGTCAATCTTGATCACTGTCAGTGCTGTCTCCAACAAAATGATATGGGATATCTGAACATTGTCAATCTTGATCACCATCAGTGCTGTCTCCAACAAAATGATATGGGATATCTGAACATTGTCAATCTTGATCACTGTCAGTGCTGTCTCCAACAAAATGATATGGGATATCTGTACATTGTCAATCTTAATCACCATCAGTGTTGTCTCCACCAAACTGATATGGGATATCTGTACATTGTCAATCTTGATCACTGTCAGTGCTGTCTCCAACAAAATGATATGGGATATCTCAACATTGTCAATCTTGATCACTGTCAGTGCTGTCTCCAAGAAAATGAAATGGGATATCTGAACATTGTCAATCTTGATCACTGACAGTGTTGTCTCCACCAAACTGATATGGGATATCTGAACATTGTCAATCTTGATCACTGACAGTGTTGTCTCCACCAAAATGATATGGGATATCTGAACATTGTCAATCTTGATCACCATCAGTGTTGTCTCCACCAAACTGATATGGGATATCTGAACATTGTCAATCTTAATCACTGTCAGTGCTGTCTCCAACAAAATGATATGGGATATCTGAACATTGTCAATCTTGATCACTGTCAGTGCTGTCTCCAACAAAATGATATGGGATATCTGAACATTGTCAATCTTGATCACCATCAGTGCTGTCTCCACCAAACTGATATGGGATATCTGTGAACATTGTCAATCTTGATCACTGTCAGTGCTGTCTCCACCAAACTGATATGGGATATCTGAACATTGTCAATCTTGATCACTGTCAGTGCTGTCTCCACCAAACCGATATGGGATATCTGTGAACATTGTCAATCTTGATCACTGTCAGTGCTGTCTCCACCAAAATGATATGGGATATCTGAACATTGTCAATCTTGATCACTGTCAGTGCTGTCTCCACCAAACTGATATGGGATATCTGTGAACATTGTCAATCTTGATCACTATCAGTGCTGTCTCCACCAAACTGATATGGGATATCTGTGAACATTGTCAATCTTGATCACTGACAGTGCTGTCTCCAACAAAATGATATGGGATATCTGAACATTGTCAATCTTAATCACTGTCAGTGCTGTCTCCAACAAAATGATATGGGATATCTGAACATTGTCAATCTTGATCACCATCAGTGCTGTCTCCAACAAAATTATATGGGATATCTGAACATTGTCAATCTTGATCACTGTCAGTGCTGTCTCCAACAAAATGATATGTGATATCTGAACATTGTCAATCTTGATCACCATCAGTGTTGTCTCCACCAAACTGATATGGGATATCTGAACATTGTCAATCATGATGACTGAAAGTGATGTCTCCACCAAACTGATATGGGATATCTGAACATTGTCAATCTTAATCACTGTCAGTGCTGTCTCCAACAAAATGATATGGGATATCTGAACATTGTCAATCTTAATCACCATCAGTGTTGTCTCCACCAAACTGATATGGGATATCTGAACATTGTCAATCTTAATCACTGTCAGTGCTGTCTCCACCAAACTGATATGGGATATCTGAACATTGTCAATCTTGATCACTGACAGTGTTGTCTCCACCAAACTGATATGGGATATCTGAACATTGTCAATCTTGATCACTGACAGTGTTGTCTCCACCAAAATGATATGGGATATCTGAACATTGTCAATCTTGATCACTGTCAGTGCTGTCTCCAACAAAATGATATGTGATATCTGAACATTGTCAATCTTGATCACCATCAGTGTTGTCTCCACCAAACTGATATGGGATATCTGAACATTGTGAATCTTAATCACTGTCAGTGCTGTCTCCAACAATATGATATGGGATATCTGAACATTGTCAATCTTGATAACTGACAGTGTTGTCTCCACCAAACTGATATGGGATATCTGAACATTGTCAATCTTGATCACTGACAGTGTTGTCTCCACCAAACTGATATGGGATATCTGTGAACATTGTCAATCTTGATCACTATCAGTGCTGTCTCCACCAAACTGATATGGGATATCTGAACATTGTCAATCTTAATCACTGTCAGTGCTGTCTCCAACAAAATGATATGGGATATCTGAACATTGTCAATCTTGATCACTGTCAGTGCTGTCTCCAACAAAATGATATGTGATATCTGAACATTGTCAATCTTGATCACCATCAGTGTTGTCTCCACCAAACTGATATGGGATATCTGAACATTGTCAATCATGATGACTGAAAGTGATGTCTCCACCAAACTGATATGGGATATCTGAACATTGTCAATCTTAATCACTGTCAGTGCTGTCTCCAACAAAATGAGATGGGATATCTGAACATTGTCAATCTTAATCACCATCAGTGTTGTCTCCACCAAACTGATATGGGATATCTGAACATTGTCAATCTTAATCACTGTCAGTGCTGTCTCCACCAAACTGATATGGGATATCTGAACATTGTCAATCTTGATCACCATCAGTGCTGTCTCCAACAAAATGATATGGGATATCTGAACATTGTCAATCTTGATCACTGTCAGTGCTGTCTCCAACAAAATGATATGTGATATCTCAACATTGTCAATCTTAATCACCATCAGTGTTGTCTCCACCAAACTGATATGGGATATCTGAACATTGTCAATCTTGATCACTGTCAGTGCTGTCTCCAAGAAAATGATATGGGATATCTGAACATTGTCAATCTTGATCACCATCAGTATTGTCTCCAACAAAATGATATGGGATATCTGAACATTGTCAATCTTGATCACCATCAGTATTGTCTCCAACAAAATGATATGGGATATCTGAACATTGTCAATCTTGATCACTGTCAGTGCTGTCTCCAACAAAATGATATGGGATATCTGAACATTGTCAATCTTGATCACCATCAGTGCTGTCTCCAACAAAATGATATGGGATATCTGAACATTGTCAATCTTGATCACTGTCAGTGCTGTCTCCAACAAAATGATATGGGATATCTGAACATTGTCAATCTTGATCACTGTCAGTGCTGTCTCCAACAAAATGATATGGGATATCTGTACATTGTCAATCTTAATCACCATCAGTGTTGTCTCCACCAAACTGATATGGGATATCTGTACATTGTCAATCTTGATCACTGTCAGTGCTGTCTCCAACAAAATGATATGGGATATCTCAACATTGTCAATCTTGATCACTGTCAGTGCTGTCTCCAACAAAATGATATGGGATATCTGAACATTGTCAATCTTGATCACTGACAGTGTTGTCTCCACCAAACTGATATGGGATATCTGAACATTGTCAATCTTGATCACTGACAGTGTTGTCTCCACCAAAATGATATGGGATATCTGAACATTGTCAATCTTGATCACCATCAGTGTTGTCTCCACCAAACTGATATGGGATATCTGAACATTGTCAATCTTAATCACTGTCAGTGCTGTCTCCAACAAAATGATATGGGATTTCTGAACATTGTCAATCTTGATCACTGTCAGTGCTGTCTCCAACAAAATGATATGGGATATCTGAACATTGTCAATCTTGATCACCATCAGTGCTGTCTCCACCAAACTGATATGGGATATCTGTGAACATTGTCAATCTTGATCACTGTCAGTGCTGTCTCCACCAAACTGATATGGGATATCTGAACATTGTCAATCTTGATCACTGTCAGTGCTGTCTCCACCAAACCGATATGGGATATCTGTGAACATTGTCAATCTTGATCACTGTCAGTGCTGTCTCCACCAAACTGATATGGGATATCTGAACATTGTCAATCTTGATCACTGTCAGTGCTGTCTCCACCAAACTGATATGGGATATCTGTGAACATTGTCAATCTTGATCACTATCAGTGCTGTCTCCACCAAACCGATATGGGATATCTGTGAACATTGTCAATCTAGATCACTGTCAGTGCTGTCTCCACCAAACTGATATGGGATATCTGAACATTGTCAATCTTGATCACTGTCAGTGCTGTCTCCACCAAACTGATATGGGATATCTGTGAACATTGTCAATCTTGATCACTATCAGTGCTGTCTCCACCAAACTGATATGGGATATTTGTGAACATTGTCAATCTTGATCAATGACAGTGCTGTCTCCAACAAACTGATATGGGATATCTGTGAACATTGTCAATCTTGATCACTATCAGTGCTGTCTCCACCAAACTGATATGGGATATCTGAACATTGTGAATCTTAATCACTGTCAGTGCTGTCTCCAACAATATGATATGGGATATCTGAACATTGTCAATCTTGATCACTGACAGTGTTGTCTCCACCAAACTGATATGGGATATCTGAACATTGTCAATCTTGATCACTGACAGTGTTGTCTCCACCAAACTGATATGGGATATCTGTGAACATTGTCAATCTTTATCACTATCAGTGCTGTCTCCACCAAACTGATATGGGATATCTGAACATTGTCAATCTTAATCACTGTCAGTGCTGTCTCCAACAAAATGATATGGGATATCTGAACATTGTCAATCTTAATCACTGTCAGTGCTGTCTCCACCAAACTGATATGGGATATCTGAACATTGCCAATCTTGATCACCATCAGTGCTGTCTCCAACAAACTGATATGGGATATCTGAACATTGTCAATCTTAATCACTGTCAGTGCTGTCTCCACCAAACTGATATGGGATATCTGAACATTGCCAATCTTGATCACCATCAGTGCTGTCTCCAACAAACTGATATGGGATATCTGAACATTGCCAATCTTGATCACCATCAGTGCTGTCTCCAACAAACTGATATGGGATATCTGAACATTGTCAATCTTAACACTGTCAGTGCTGTCTCCACCAAACTGATATGGGATATCTGAACATTGTCAATCTTGATCACCATCAGTGCTGTCTCCAACAAAATGATATGGGATATCTGAACATTGTCAATCTTGATCACTGTCAGTGCTGTCTCCAACAAAATGATATGTGATATCTGAACATTGTCAATCTTGATCACTGTCAGTGCTGTCTCCACCAAACTGATATGGGATATCTGAACATTGTCAATCATGATGACTGAAAGTGATGTCTCCACCAAACTGATATGGGATATCTGAACATTGTCAATCTTAATCACTGTCAGTGCTGTCTCCAACAAAATGATATGGGATATCTGAACATTGTCAATCTTAATCACCATTAGTGTTGTCTCCACCAAACTGATATGGGATATCTGAACATTGTCAATCTTAATCACTGTCAGTGCTGTCTCCACCAAACTGATATGGGATATCTGAACATTGTCAATCTTGATCACCATCAGTGCTGTCTCCAACAAAATGATATGGGATATCTGAACATTGTCAATCTTGATCACTGTCAGTGCCGTCTCCAACAAAATGATATGTGATATCTCAACATTGTCAATCTTAATCACCATCAGTGTTGTCTCCACCAAACTGATATGGGATATCTGAACATTGTCAATCTTGATCACTGTCAGTGCTGTCTCCAAGAAAATGATATGGGATATCTGAACATTGTCAATCTTGATCACCATCAGTATTGTCTCCAACAAAATGATATGGGATATCTGAACATTGTCAATCTTGATCACTGTCAGTGCTGTCTCCAACAAAATGATATGGGATATCTGAACATTGTCAATCTTGATCACCATCAGTGCTGTCTCCAACAAAATGATATGGGATATCTGAACATTGTCAATCTTGATCACTGTCAGTGCTGTCTCCAACAAAATGATATGGGATATCTGAACATTGTCAATCTTGATCACTGTCAGTGCTGTCTCCAACAAAATGATATGGGATATCTGTACATTGTCAATCTTAATCACCATCAGTGTTGTCTCCACCAAACTGATATGGGATATCTGTACATTGTCAATCTTGATCACTGTCAGTGCTGTCTCCAACAAAATGATATGGGATATCTCAACATTGTCAATCTTGATCACTGTCAGTGCTGTCTCCAAGAAAATGAAATGGGATATCTGAACATTGTCAATCTTGATCACTGACAGTGTTGTCTCCACCAAACTGATATGGGATATCTGAACATTGTCAATCTTGATCACTGACAGTGTTGTCTCCACCAAAATGATATGGGATATCTGAACATTGTCAATCTTGATCACCATCAGTGTTGTCTCCACCAAACTGATATGGGATATCTGAACATTGTCAATCTTAATCACTGTCAGTGCTGTCTCCAACAAAATGATATGGGATATCTGAACATTGTCAATCTTGATCACTGTCAGTGCTGTCTCCAACAAAATGATATGGGATATCTGAACATTGTCAATCTTGATCACCATCAGTGCTGTCTCCACCAAACTGATATGGGATATCTGTGAACATTGTCAATCTTGATCACTGTCAGTGCTGTCTCCACCAAACTGATATGGGATATCTGAACATTGTCAATCTTGATCACTGTCAGTGCTGTCTCCACCAAACCGATATGGGATATCTGTGAACATTGTCAATCTTGATCACTGTCAGTGCTGTCTCCACCAAAATGATATGGGATATCTGAACATTGTCAATCTTGATCACTGTCAGTGCTGTCTCCACCAAACTGATATGGGATATCTGTGAACATTGTCAATCTTGATCACTATCAGTGCTGTCTCCACCAAACTGATATGGGATATCTGTGAACATTGTCAATCTTGATCACTGACAGTGCTGTCTCCAACAAAATGATATGGGATATCTGAACATTGTCAATCTTAATCACTGTCAGTGCTGTCTCCAACAAAATGATATGGGATATCTGAACATTGTCAATCTTGATCACCATCAGTGCTGTCTCCAACAAAATTATATGGGATATCTGAACATTGTCAATCTTGATCACTGTCAGTGCTGTCTCCAACAAAATGATATGTGATATCTGAACATTGTCAATCTTGATCACCATCAGTGTTGTCTCCACCAAACTGATATGGGATATCTGAACATTGTCAATCATGATGACTGAAAGTGATGTCTCCACCAAACTGATATGGGATATCTGAACATTGTCAATCTTAATCACTGTCAGTGCTGTCTCCAACAAAATGATATGGGATATCTGAACATTGTCAATCTTAATCACCATCAGTGTTGTCTCCACCAAACTGATATGGGATATCTGAACATTGTCAATCTTAATCACTGTCAGTGCTGTCTCCACCAAACTGATATGGGATATCTGAACATTGTCAATCTTGATCACCATCAGTGCTGTCTCCAACAAAATGATATGGGATATCTGAACATTGTCAATCTTGATCACTGTCAGTGCCGTCTCCAACAAAATGATATGTGATATCTCAACATTGTCACTCTTAATCACCATCAGTGTTGTCTCCACCAAACTGATATGGGATATCTGAACATTGTCAATCTTGATCACTGTCAGTGCTGTCTCCAAGAAAATGATATGGGATATCTGAACATTGTCAATCTTGATCACCATCAGTATTGTCTCCAACAAAATGATATGGGATATCTGAACATTGTCAATCTTGATCACTGTCAGTACTGTCTCCAACAAAATGATATGGGATATCTGAACATTGTCAATCTTGATCACCATCAGTGCTGTCTCCAACAAAATGATATGGGATATCTGAACATTGTCAATCTTGATCACTGTCAGTGCTGTCTCCAACAAAATGATATGGGATATCTGAACATTGTCAATCTTGATCACCATCGGTGTTGTCTCCACCAAAATGATATGGGATATCTGAACATTGTCAATCTTGATCACCATCAGTGTTGTCTCCACCAAAATGATATGGGATATCTGAACACTGTCAATCTTGATCACTGACAGTGTTGTCTCCACCAAACTGATATGGGATATCTGAACATTGTCAATCTTGATCACTGTCAGTGCTGTCTCCAACAAAATGATATGGGATATCTGAACATTGTCAATCTTGATCACTGTCAGTGCTGTCTCCAACAAAATGATATGGGATATCTGTACATTGTCAATCTTAATCACCATCAGTGTTGTCTCCACCAAACTGATATGGGATATCTGTACATTGCCAATCTTGATCACTGTCAGTGCTGTCTCCAACAAAATGATATGGGATATCTCAACATTGTCAATCTTGATCACTGTCAGTGCTGTCTCCAACAAAATGATATGGGATATCTGAACATTGTCAATCTTGATCACCATCAGTGTTGTCTCCACCAAACTGATATGGGATATCTGAACATTGTCAATCTTAATCACTGTCAGTGCTGTCTCCACCAAACTGATATGGGATATCTGAACATTGTCAATCTTGATCACTGCCAGTACTGTCAACAAACAAACTGATAGGGAATATCTGAACCTTGTCAATCTTGATCACCATCGGTGTTGTCTCCACCAAAATGATATGGGATATCTGAACATTGTCAATCTTGATCACCATCAGTGTTGTCTCCACCAAAATGATATGGGATATCTGAACATTGTCAATCTTGATCACTGACAGTGTTGTCTCCACCAAACTGATATGGGATATCTGAACATTGTCAATCTTGATCACTGACAGTGTTGTCTCCACCAAAATGATATGGGATATCTGAACATTGTCAATCTTGATCACTGTCAGTGCTGTCTCCAACAAAATGATATGTGATATCTGAACATTGTCAATCTTGATCACCATCAGTGTTGTCTCCACCAAACTGATATGGGATATCTGAACATTGTGAATCTTAATCACTGTCAGTGCTGTCTCCAACAATATGATATGGGATATCTGAACATTGTCAATCTTGATAACTGACAGTGTTGTCTCCACCAAACTGATATGGGATATCTGAACATTGTCAATCTTGATCACTGACAGTGTTGTCTCCACCAAACTGATATGGGATATCTGTGAACATTGTCAATCTTGATCACTATCAGTGCTGTCTCCACCAAACTGATATGGGATATCTGAACATTGTCAATCTTAATCACTGTCAGTGCTGTCTCCAACAAAATGATATGGGATATCTGAACATTGTCAATCTTGATCACTGTCAGTGCTGTCTCCAACAAAATGATATGTGATATCTGAACATTGTCAATCTTGATCACCATCAGTGTTGTCTCCACCAAACTGATATGGGATATCTGAACATTGTCAATCATGATGACTGAAAGTGATGTCTCCACCAAACTGATATGGGATATCTGAACATTGTCAATCTTAATCACTGTCAGTGCTGTCTCCAACAAAATGAGATGGGATATCTGAACATTGTCAATCTTAATCACCATCAGTGTTGTCTCCACCAAACTGATATGGGATATCTGAACATTGTCAATCTTAATCACTGTCAGTGCTGTCTCCACCAAACTGATATGGGATATCTGAACATTGTCAATCTTGATCACCATCAGTGCTGTCTCCAACAAAATGATATGGGATATCTGAACATTGTCAATCTTGATCACTGTCAGTGCTGTCTCCAACAAAATGATATGTGATATCTCAACATTGTCAATCTTAATCACCATCAGTGTTGTCTCCACCAAACTGATATGGGATATCTGAACATTGTCAATCTTGATCACTGTCAGTGCTGTCTCCAAGAAAATGAGATGGGATATCTGAACATTGTCAATCTTGATCACCATCAGTATTGTCTCCAACAAAATGATATGGGATATCTGAACATTGTCAATCTTGATCACCATCAGTATTGTCTCCAACAAAATGATATGGGATATCTGAACATTGTCAATCTTGATCACTGTCAGTGCTGTCTCCAACAAAATGATATGGGATATCTGAACATTGTCAATCTTGATCACCATCAGTGCTGTCTCCAACAAAATGATATGGGATATCTGAACATTGTCAATCTTGATCACTGTCAGTGCTGTCTCCAACAAAATGATATGGGATATCTGAACATTGTCAATCTTGATCACTGTCAGTGCTGTCTCCAACAAAATGATATGGGATATCTGTACATTGTCAATCTTAATCACCATCAGTGTTGTCTCCACCAAACTGATATGGGATATCTGTACATTGTCAATCTTGATCACTGTCAGTGCTGTCTCCAACAAAATGATATGGGATATCTCAACATTGTCAATCTTGATCACTGTCAGTGCTGTCTCCAACAAAATGATATGGGATATCTGAACATTGCCAATCTTGATCACTGACAGTGTTGTCTCCACCAAACTGATATGGGATATCTGAACATTGTCAATCTTGATCACTGACAGTGTTGTCTCCACCAAACTGATATGGGATATCTGTACATTGTCAATCTTGATCACTGTCAGTGCTGTCTCCAACAAAATGATATGGGATATCTCAACATTGTCAATCTTGATCACTGTCAGTGCTGTCTCCAACAAAATGATATGGGATATCTGAACATTGTCAATCTTGATCACTGACAGTGTTGTCTCCACCAAACTGATATGGGATATCTCAACATTGTCAATCTTGATCACTGTCAGTGCTGTCTCCAACAAAATGATATGGGATATCTGAACATTGTCAATCTTGATCACTGACAGTGTTGTCTCCACCAAACTGATATGGGATATCTGAACATTGTCAATCTTGATCACTGTCAGTGCTGTCTCCACCAAACTGATATGGGATATCTGAACATTGTCAATCTTAATCACTGTCAGTGCTGTCTCCAACAAAATGATATGGGATATCTGAACATTGTCAATCTTGATCACTGTCAGTGCTGTCTCCAACAAAATGATATGGGATATCTGAACATTGTCAATCTTGATCACCATCAGTGCTGTCTCCACCAAACTGATATGGGATATCTGTGAACATTGTCAATCTTGATCACTGTCAGTGCTGTCTCCACCAAACTGATATGGGATATCTGAACATTGTCAATCTTGATCACTGTCAGTGCTGTCTCCACCAAACCGATATGGGATATCTGTGAACATTGTCAATCTTGATCACTGTCAGTGCTGTCTCCACCAAACTGATATGGGATATCTGAACATTGTCAATCTTGATCACTGTCAGTGCTGTCTCCACCAAACTGATATGGGATATCTGTGAACATTGTCAATCTTGATCACTATCAGTGCTGTCTCCACCAAACCGATATGGGATATCTGTGAACATTGTCAATCTAGATCACTGTCAGTGCTGTCTCCACCAAACTGATATGGGATATCTGAACATTGTCAATCTTGATCACTGTCAGTGCTGTCTCCACCAAACTGATATGGGATATCTGTGAACATTGTCAATCTTGATCACTATCAGTGCTGTCTCCACCAAACTGATATGGGATATTTGTGAACATTGTCAATCTTGATCACTGACAGTGCTGTCTCCAACAAACTGATATGGGATATCTGTGAACATTGTCAATCTTGATCACTATCAGTGCTGTCTCCACCAAACTGATATGGGATATCTGAACATTGTGAATCTTAATCACTGTCAGTGCTGTCTCCAACAATATGATATGGGATATCTGAACATTGTCAATCTTGATCACTGACAGTGTTGTCTCCACCAAACTGATATGGGATATCTGAACATTGTCAATCTTGATCACTGACAGTGTTGTCTCCACCAAACTGATATGGGATATCTGTGAACATTGTCAATCTTGATCACTATCAGTGCTGTCTCCACCAAACTGATATGGGATATCTGAACATTGTCAATCTTAATCACTGTCAGTGCTGTCTCCAACAAAATGATATGGGATATCTGAACATTGTCAATCTTAATCACTGTCAGTGCTGTCTCCACCAAACTGATATGGGATATCTGAACATTGCCAATCTTGATCACCATCAGTGCTGTCTCCAACAAACTGATATGGGATATCTGAACATTGTCAATCTTAATCACTGTCAGTGCTGTCTCCACCAAACTGATATGGGATATCTGAACATTGCCAATCTTGATCACCATCAGTGCTGTCTCCAACAAACTGATATGGGATATCTGAACATTGCCAATCTTGATCACCATCAGTGCTGTCTCCAACAAACTGATATGGGATATCTGAACATTGTCAATCTTAACACTGTCAGTGCTGTCTCCACCAAACTGATATGGGATATCTGAACATTGTCAATCTTGATCACCATCAGTGCTGTCTCCAACAAAATGATATGGGATATCTGAACATTGTCAATCTTGATCACTGTCAGTGCTGTCTCCAACAAAATGATATGTGATATCTGAACATTGTCAATCTTGATCACTGTCAGTGCTGTCTCCACCAAACGGATATGGGATATCTGAACATTGTCAATCATGATGACTGAAAGTGATGTCTCCACCAAACTGATATGGGATATCTGAACATTGTCAATCTTAATCACTGTCAGTGCTGTCTCCAACAAAATGATATGGGATATCTGAACATTGTCAATCTTAATCACCATTAGTGTTGTCTCCAACAAAATGATATGGGATATCTGAACATTGTCAATCTTGATCACTGTCAGTGCCGTCTCCAACAAAATGATATGTGATATCTCAACATTGTCAATCTTAATCACCATCAGTGTTGTCTCCACCAAACTGATATGGGATATCTGAACATTGTCAATCTTGATCACTGTCAGTGCTGTCTCCAAGAAAATGATATGGGATATCTGAACATTGTCAATCTTGATCACCATCAGTATTGTCTCCAACAAAATGATATGGGATATCTGAACATTGTCAATCTTGATCACTGTCAGTGCTGTCTCCAACAAAATGATATGGGATATCTGAACATTGTCAATCTTGATCACCATCAGTGCTGTCTCCAACAAAATGATATGGGATATCTGAACATTGTCAATCTTGATCACTGTCAGTGCTGTCTCCAACAAAATGATATGGGATATCTGAACATTGTCAATCTTGATCACTGTCAGTGCTGTCTCCAACAAAATGATATGGGATATCTGTACATTGTCAATCTTAATCACCATCAGTGTTGTCTCCACCAAACTGATATGGGATATCTGTACATTGTCAATCTTGATCACTGTCAGTGCTGTCTCCAACAAAATGATATGGGATATCTCAACATTGTCAATCTTGATCACTGTCAGTGCTGTCTCCAAGAAAATGAAATGGGATATCTGAACATTGTCAATCTTGATCACTGACAGTGTTGTCTCCACCAAACTGATATGGGATATCTGAACATTGTCAATCTTGATCACTGACAGTGTTGTCTCCACCAAAATGATATGGGATATCTGAACATTGTCAATCTTGATCACCATCAGTGTTGTCTCCACCAAACTGATATGGGATATCTGAACATTGTCAATCTTAATCACTGTCAGTGCTGTCTCCAACAAAATGATATGGGATATCTGAACATTGTCAATCTTGATCACTGTCAGTGCTGTCTCCAACAAAATGATATGGGATATCTGAACAATGTCAATCTTGATCACCATCAGTGCTGTCTCCACCAAACTGATATGGGATATCTGTGAACATTGTCAATCTTGATTACTGTCAGTGCTGTCTCCACCAAACTGATATGGGATATCTGAACATTGTCAATCTTGATCACTGTCAGTGCTGTCTCCACCAAACCGATATGGGATATCTGTGAACATTGTCAATCTTGATCACTGTCAGTGCTGTCTCCACCAAAATGATATGGGATATCTGAACATTGTCAATCTTGATCACTGTCAGTGCTGTCTCCACCAAACTGATATGGGATATCTGTGAACATTGTCAATCTTGATCACTATCAGTGGTGTCTCCACCAAACTGATATGGGATATCTGTGAACATTGTCAATCTTGATCACTGACAGTGCTGTCTCCAACAAAATGATATGGGATATCTGAACATTGTCAATCTTAATCACTGTCAGTGCTGTCTCCAACAAAATGATATGGGATATCTGAACATTGTCAATCTTGATCACCATCAGTGCTGTCTCCAACAAAATTATATGGGATATCTGAACATTGTCAATCTTGATCACTGTCAGTGCTGTCTCCAACAAAATGATATGTGATATCTGAACATTGTCAATCTTGATCACCATCAGTGTTGTCTCCACCAAACTGATATGGGATATCTGAACATTGTCAATCATGATGACTGAAAGTGATGTCTCCACCAAACTGATATGGGATATCTGAACATTGTCAATCTTAATCACTGTCAGTGCTGTCTCCAACAAAATGATATGGGATATCTGAACATTGTCAATCTTAATCACCATCAGTGTTGTCTCCACCAAACTGATATGGGATATCTGAACATTGTCAATCTTAATCACTGTCAGTGCTGTCTCCACCAAACTGATATGGGATATCTGAACATTGTCAATCTTGATCACCATCAGTGCTGTCTCCAACAAAATGATATGGGATATCTGAACATTGTCAATCTTGATCACTGTCAGTGCCGTCTCCAACAAAATGATATGTGATATCTCAACATTGTCAATCTTAATCACCATCAGTGTTGTCTCCACCAAACTGATATGGGATATCTGAACATTGTCAATCTTGATCACTGTCAGTGCTGTCTCCAAGAAAATGATATGGGATATCTGAACATTGTCAATCTTGATCACCATCAGTATTGTCTCCAACAAAATGATATGGGATATCTGAACATTGTCAATCTTGATCACTGTCAGTGCTGTCTCCAACAAAATGATATGGGATATCTGAACATTGTCAATCTTGATCACCATCAGTGCTGTCTCCAACAAAATGATATGGGATATCTGAACATTGTCAATCTTGATCACTGTCAGTGCTGTCTCCAACAAAATGATATGGGATATCTGAACATTGTCAATCTTGATCACTGTCAGTGCTGTCTCCAACAAAATGATATGGGATATCTGTACATTGTCAATCTTAATCACCATCAGTGTTGTCTCCACCAAACTGATATGGGATATCTGTACATTGTCAATCTTGATCACTGTCAGTGCTGTCTCCAACAAAATGATATGGGATATCTCAACATTGTCAATCTTGATCACTGTCAGTGCTGTCTCCAAGAAAATGAAATGGGATATCTGAACATTGTCAATCTTGATCACCATCAGTGCTGTCTCCACCAAAATTATATGGGATATCTGAACATTGTCAATCTTGATCACTGTCAGTGCTGTCTCCAACAAAATGATATGGGATATCTGAACATTGTCAATCTTGATCACCATCAGTGCTGTCTCCAACAAAATTATATGGGATATCTGAACATTGTCAATCTTGATCACTGTCAGTGCTGTCTCCAACAAAATGATATGTGATATCTGAACATTGTCAATCTTGATCACCATCAGTGTTGTCTCCACCAAACTGATATGGGATATCTGAACATTGTCAATCATGATGACTGAAAGTAATGTCTCCACCAAACTGATATGGGATATCTGAACATTGTCAATCTTAATCACTGTCAGTGCTGTCTCCAACAAAATGATATGGGATATCTGAACATTGTCAATCTTGATCACTGACAGTGTTGTCTCCACCAAAATGATATGGGATATCTGAACATTGTCAATCTTGATCACCATCAGTGTTGTCTCCACCAAAATGATATGGGATATCTGAACATTGTCAATCTTAATCACTGTCAGTGCTGTCTCCACCAAACTGATATGGGATATCTGAACATTGTCAATCTTGATCACCATCAGTGCTGTCTCCAACAAAATGATATGGGATATCTGAACATTGTCAATCTTGATCACCATCAGTGCTGTCTCCAACAAAATGATATGGGATATCTGAACATTGTCAATCTTGATCACTGTCAGTGCTGTCTCCAACAAAATGATATGTGATATCTCAACATTGTCAATCTTAATCACCATCAGTGTTGTCTCCACCAAACTGATATGGGATATCTGAACATTGTCAATCTTGATCACTGTCAGTGCTGTCTCCAAGAAAATGATATGGGATATCTGAACATTGTCAATCTTGATCACCATCAGTATTGTCTCCAACAAAATGATATGGGATATCTGAACATTGTCAATCTTGATCACTGTCAGTGCTGTCTCCAACAAAATGATATGGAATATCTGAACATTGTCAATCTTGATCACCATCAGTGCTGTCTCCAACAAAATGATATGGGATATCTGAACATTGTCAATCTTGATCACTGTCAGTGCTGTCTCCAACAAAATGATATGGGATATCTGAACATTGTCAATCTTGATCACTGTCAGTGCTGTCTCCAACAAAATGATATGGGATATCTGTACATTGTCAATCTTAATCACCATCAGTGTTGTCTCCACCAAACTGATATGGGATATCTGTACATTGTCAATCTTGATCACTGTCACTGCTGTCTCCAACAAAATGATATGGGATATCTCAACATTGTCAATCTTGATCACTGTCAGTGCTGTCTCCAAGAAAATGAAATGGGATATCTGAACATTGTCAATCTTGATCACTGACAGTGTTGTCTCCACCAAACTGATATGGGATATCTGAACATTGTCAATCTTGATCACTGACAGTGTTGTCTCCACCAAAATGATATGGGATATCTGAACATTGTCAATCTTGATCACCATCAGTGTTGTCTCCACCAAACTGATATGGGATATCTGAACATTGTCAATTTTAATCACTGTCAGTGCTGTCTCCAACAAAATGACATGGGATATCTGAACATTGTCAATCTTGATCACTGTCAGTGCTGTCTCCAACAAAATGATATGGGATATCTGAACATTGTCAATCTTGATCACCATCAGTGCTGTCTCCACCAAAATTATATGGGATATCTGAACATTGTCAATCTTGATCACTGTCAGTGCTGTCTCCAACAAAATGATATGGGATATCTGAACATTGTCAATCTTGATCACCATCAGTGCTGTCTCCAACAAAATTATATGGGATATCTGAACATTGTCAATCTTGATCACTGTCAGTGCTGTCTCCAACAAAATGATATGTGATATCTGAACATTGTCAATCTTGATCACCATCAGTGTTGTCTCCACCAAACTGATATGGGATATCTGAACATTGTCAATCATGATGACTGAAAGTAATGTCTCCACCAAACTGATATGGGATATCTGAACATTGTCAATCTTAATCACTGTCAGTGCTGTCTCCAACAAAATGATATGGGATATCTGAACATTGTCAATCTTAATCACTGTCAGTGCTGTCTCCACCAAACTGATATGGGATATCTGAACATTGTCAATCTTGATCACCATCAGTGCTGTCTCCAACAAAATGATATGGGATATCTGAACATTGTCAATCTTGATCACCATCAGTGCTGTCTCCAACAAAATGATATGGGATATCTGAACATTGTCAATCTTGATCACTGTCAGTGCTGTCTCCAACAAAATGATATGTGATATCTCAACATTGTCAATCTTAATCACCATCAGTGTTGTCTCCACCAAACTGATATGGGATATCTGAACATTGTCAATCTTGATCACTGTCAGTGCTGTCTCCAAGAAAATGATATGGGATATCTGAACATTGTCAATCTTGATCACCATCAGTATTGTCTCCAACAAAATGATATGGGATATCTGAACATTGTCAATCTTGATCACTGTCAGTGCTGTCTCCAACAAAATGATATGGAATATCTGAACATTGTCAATCTTGATCACCATCAGTGCTGTCTCCAACAAAATGATATGGGATATCTGAACATTGTCAATCTTGATCACTGTCAGTGCTGTCTCCAACAAAATGATATGGGATATCTGAACATTGTCAATCTTGATCACTGTCAGTGCTGTCTCCAACAAAATGATATGGGATATCTGTACATTGTCAATCTTAATCACCATCAGTGTTGTCTCCACCAAACTGATATGGGATATCTGTACATTGTCAATCTTGATCACTGTCACTGCTGTCTCCAACAAAATGATATGGGATATCTCAACATTGTCAATCTTGATCACTGTCAGTGCTGTCTCCAAGAAAATGAAATGGGATATCTGAACATTGTCAATCTTGATCACTGACAGTGTTGTCTCCACCAAACTGATATGGGATATCTGAACATTGTCAATCTTGATCACTGACAGTGTTGTCTCCACCAAAATGATATGGGATATCTGAACATTGTCAATCTTGATCACCATCAGTGTTGTCTCCACCAAACTGATATGGGATATCTGAACATTGTCAATTTTAATCACTGTCAGTGCTGTCTCCAACAAAATGACATGGGATATCTGAACATTGTCAATCTTGATCACTGTCAGTGCTGTCTCCAACAAAATGATATGGGATATCTGAACATTGTCAATCTTGATCACCATCAGTGCTGTCTCCACCAAACTGATATGGGATATCTGTGAACATTGTCAATCTTGATCACTGTCAGTGCTGTCTCCACCAAACTGATATGGGATATCTGAACATTGTCAATCTTGATCACTGTCAGTGCTGTCTCCACCAAACCGATATGGGATATCTGTGAACATTGTCAATCTTGATCACTGTCAGTGCTGTCTCCACCAAAATGATATGGGATATCTGAACATTGTCAATCTTGATCACTGTCAGTGCTGTCTCCACCAAACTGATATGGGATATCTGTGAACATTGTCAATCTTGATCACTATCAGTGCTGTCTCCACCAAACTGATATGGGATATCTGTGAACATTGTCAATCTTGATCACTGACAGTGCTGTCTCCAACAAAATGATATGGGATATCTGAACATTGTCAATCTTAATCACTGTCAGTGCTGTCTCCAACAAAATGATATGGGATATCTGAACATTGTCAATCTTGATCACCATCAGTGCTGTCTCCAACAAAATTATATAGGATATCTGAACATTGTCAATCTTGATCACTGTCAGTGCTGTCTCCAACAAAATGATATGTGATATCTGAACATTGTCAATCTTGATCACCATCAGTGTTGTCTCCACCAAACTGATATGGGATATCTGAACATTGTCAATCATGATGACTGAAAGTGATGTCTCCACCAAACTGATATGGGATATCTGAACATTGTCAATCTTAATCACTGTCAGTGCTGTCTCCAACAAAATGATATGGGATATCTGAACATTGTCAATCTTAATCACTGTCAGTGCTGTCTCCACCAAACTGATATGGGATATCTGAACATTGTCAATCTTGATCACCATCAGTGCTGTCTCCAACAAAATGATATGGGATATCTGAACATTGTCAATCTTGATCACCATCAGTGCTGTCTCCAACAAAATGATATGGGATATCTGAACATTGTCAATCTTGATCACTGTCAGTGCTGTCTCCAACAAAATGATATGTGATATCTCAACATTGTCAATCTTAATCACCATCAGTGTTGTCTCCACCAAACTGATATGGGATATCTGAACATTGTCAATCTTGATCACTGTCAGTGCTGTCTCCAAGAAAATGATATGGGATATCTGAACATTGTCAATCTTGATCACCATCAGTATTGTCTCCAACAAAATGATATGGGATATCTGAACATTGTCAATCTTGATCACTGTCAGTGCTGTCTCCAACAAAATGATATGGGATATCTGAACATTGTCAATCTTGATCACCATCAGTGCTGTCTCCAACAAAATGATATGGGATATCTGAACATTGTCAATCTTGATCACTGTCAGTGCTGTCTCCAACAAAATGATATGGGATATCTGAACATTGTCAATCTTGATCACTGTCAGTGCTGTCTCCATCAAAATGATATGGGATATCTGTACATTGTCAATCTTAATCACCATCAGTGTTGTCTCCACCAAACTGATATGGGATATCTGTACATTGTCAATCTTGATCACTGTCAGTGCTGTCTCCAACAAAATGATATGGGATATCTCAACATTGTCAATCTTGATCACTGTCAGTGCTGTCTCCAACAAAATGATATGGGATATCTGAACATTGTCAATCTTGATCACTGACAGTGTTGTCTCCACCAAACTGATATGGGATATCTGAACATTGTCAATCTTGATCACTGACAGTGTTGTCTCCACCAAAATGATATGGGCTATCTGAACATTGTCAATCTTGATCACCATCAGTGTTGTCTCCACCAAACTGATATGGGATATCTGAACATTGTCAATCTTAATCACTGTCAGTGCTGTCTCCAACAAAATGATATGGGATATCTGAACATTGTCAATCTTGATCACTGTCAGTGCTGTCTCCAACAAAATGATATGGGATATCTGTACATTGTCAATCTTAATCACCATCAGTGTTGTCTCCACCAAACTGATATGGGATATTTGTACATTGTCAATCTTGATCACTGTCAGTGCTGTCTCCAACAAAATGATATGGGATATCTCAACATTGTCAATCTTGATCACTGTCAGTGCTGTCTCCAACAAAATGATATGGGATATCTGAACATTGTCAATCTTGATCACTGACAGTGTTGTCTCCACCAAACTGATATGGGATATCTGAACATTGTCAATCTTGATCACTGACAGTGTTGTCTCCACCAAAATGATATGGGATATCTGAACATTGTCAATCTTGATCACCATCAGTGTTGTCTCCACCAAACTGATATGGGATATCTGAACATTGTCAATCTTAATCACTGTCAGTGCTGTCTCCAACAAA
The DNA here is from genome assembly GCF_964187855.1 of Myxine glutinosa. Classification (NCBI taxonomy): domain Eukaryota; kingdom Metazoa; phylum Chordata; class Myxini; order Myxiniformes; family Myxinidae; genus Myxine; species Myxine glutinosa. The sequence continues at coordinate 137,384,508 of NC_136270.1, forward strand.
ATGATATGGGATATCTGAACATTGTCAATCTTGATCACTGTCAGTGCTGTCTCCAACAAAATGATATGGGATATCTGAACATTGTCAATCTTGATCACCATCAGTGCTGTCTCCACCAAACTGATATGGGATATCTGTGAACATTGTCAATCTTGATCACTGTCAGTGCTGTCTCCACCAAACTGATATGGGATATCTGAACATTGTCAATCTTGATCACTGTCAGTGCTGTCTCCACCAAACCGATATGGGATATCTGTGAACATTGTCAATCTTGATCACTGTCAGTGCTGTCTCCACCAAAATGATATGGGATATCTGAACATTGTCAATCTTGATCACTGTCAGTGCTGTCTCCACCAAACTGATATGGGATATCTGTGAACATTGTCAATCTTGATCACTATCAGTGCTGTCTCCACCAAACTGATGTGGGATATCTGTGAACATTGTCAATCTTGATCACTGACAGTGCTGTCTCCAACAAAATGATATGGGATATCTGAACATTGTCAATCTTAATCACTGTCAGTGCTGTCTCCAACAAAATGATATGGGATATCTGAACATTGTCAATCTTGATCACCATCAGTGCTGTCTCCAACAAAATTATATGGGATATCTGAACATTGTCAATCTTGATCACTGTCAGTGCTGTCTCCAACAAAATGATATGTGATATCTGAACATTGTCAATCTTGATCACCATCAGTGTTGTCTCCACCAAACTGATATGAGTAGTGTAATAATGTTGCTTCTGGGACACCTCCGTTTAACATGGGAAATCCCTATCTAATGTCATTTACCCCCTTGTCTTTTTCAAAAATCATAAACACCTCTATTTCTCCCACCCTCATCTTTATAAACCTTTTGTCTGTAGTACCTATCCTTAATGTTGTTCATTAGACCACTCAAACACTACAAATATTTGTTTTCTCTTATAGACCTATCATCCTTCTTCTACATATCATCTGGCAGATTAATCTTTGACCCATTCACTTCCATATTAATTCTTTCCCTCCCTCATTGCCCCTAAACACCTATATTTCTCTCACCCTGTTCTTTACGAACCTTCTAACCTTTTGACATGTTATCCTTATTCATTATACCACTTAAACACCTGTGATCCTTCTGACCTTATGGACCTTTTAACCTTTTACTCTTAATATCATCTGGTGAATATAACCCACTCAAACATCGATCCGACAAATATTTGTTTATGCGTGGGAAATAATTTAATTCTCTTGCCACTCTCTTCACCATCTAATATATTAACAAAAAATATGTTTGAGTTTGGTTCTTTATTAAGATATTTTAACTGAGCTAAGATAAAATGGTAAACCTCCCTCAATGTTCTTGTTTGAGCACCTCCAGTGCCACATACCATTTTAAAATTAAAGTATATATTTTCCTGACAACCATCAAAGTTTTCCGTCCACTCAAAAATATTTCCATCTTTTTTACCCAATTCACCGGTATTTAAATTAATTCTCTTATTTGTTTTGTGAATTTTTTTACCAGTTGCCTTTTCAATTATACCTATTTGATATTTTTCACATTCATTATGTTTTCCATTTATATACCAAGGTTGATTACACCTCCACTCTTTAGTCTGGTTGATACTTGGTTCTATCATTTATATAATAGTAAAAAAGGCGGCGGTAGCCCATTAAAATCCCCAACCCCCCCTTTTTAACTTATCACTTATATATATCTTATCACTTATGTATATCTTATCACTTATATATATCTTATCACTTATATATATCTTATCACTTATATATATCTTATCACTTATATACTTATATAACCATAAGGGAGACTATCAATTCCATTTTCTAAAATAAACCTCTTATCATCAAAAGCCCCCAATGCTTTCTTATTCACCTCTTCTGAATATAATTGATGTTTATAACTTCTTATTCCATTAATCTTTCTAAACTCTTCTTTCTTTGTTGTTAAACAGTTATAATAATCCTTAAAGTTTATTGTTTCTTTAATGACATTTTTCTTTACACCTTTTAATTTCTTATCAGTTTTTTCAACGTTATTCACAATGTATTTATAAGCATAAGCCTTAGACCTCAATCCCACAAATTCACTCATGACATTTCCTCCTAATTCATCCTTGAACTTTCCAATCACCTTTTTATTTTTAGAAGAGAACAACTCACTCTCTGGACTGTAATTACTCGTGTCATAGATATTAATGTCTCTTTTCATGTCTGAATAAACATCGTTGGTATTAATTTTCAAAATAAAACTATCTGTATCCATATAAAGTAGATTAACATCATTTTGATATTTCTTCCTCAAGTTATTATAAAAGTAATCATACATTAATGACTTTGATAAATCAAGAATTGTTGTCCCAATATAAATAGGTTTGTTCATTTCAATACTCTCTTTAATCAAATGGATCGCACAAAAGTTCTCAGTAAAGACCTCAGCTCGAGTAAAACTCGGTCTATTAATTAATTTTGATGCTTGTTCCCAAGATGTTGATAATCTGATATTTTGTCTTTTCCTCACATTCTCCATAGTCTTACCAAAGACCGCATTATTCATCAATTTATAAAAGTCTTTCTCAAAATCTGTTTTTGACTCTGTTCTTCTTTGTGTATTAAAATCAATGTACCCCTTTAACCAATGACTTTGATTGAACTTTAGAACCCTATGGATCTTCTCTACTCTTAGACCTTTTGATAAATATTGTCGCAAATTTCTTTGGTGTAGAACATAATTTTTCTTGTTATATAATGTAGTAAGTAATTTTTCTGTTGATTCACCTATATCAAACGATCGTTGATAATCACTCAACCATTCTTTCTTTGGACTTTCTTTCTCACAAGCAAATGGGAGATCTTTGTGTAGGTTATGGAGTTCCTCTGGATATTTTAAATCAATTTCAAAATAATAACCAACTTTTTCTTCATCCAATTCTTTTTGTGTAGAGATACATACATCTTGTAAAACGTTTTTGTAGTCTTTTTCCTTTACCCATCTAAGTTTTCCATAAGGAAGAGCCTGAGACATTGCCCAGCCATACAGGTTGTTTGCGTCATAGTACATCAAGTAAGAACTCTCTTTCGTTGGATCATAATTTGGAAGATATTTGTTATTTGCTTTTGCGTATCTACTCGAGCAGACTTGTGAAATTCCACCTCTTTTTGCCTTTTCAATCATCAAAAGCATATCAACATCGGTTATCAAATCCAAACCTTGTTTTGTCATTTTCAACATCGCACTCCAGGCCAATCCAGGTGCTGTGTAGTAGTGAGCAGGATCCAATCCATATCCAGTGCGACAAACAGATCTAAAGGCTTCAAATACATCGGCCAATAAAAGCACATCAGTTTTGAGATACAAATCGTGATACTCGCCAAGATTCTTGATGTTATATTTTTCCCAAACATTTTGTGCGTGTACATAATCTTTATCAGATATATTACTGTTGTTTAATTTGTTATAGAAATTTTCTTTTGAAGGAAGTTGTGTTTCATTGAATCTCTCAAATGAGTCCATATAGTCATAGGGGTAAATTCCCTTTTGTGTTAGAAAATCTTTATCTAAAAAATACTCTGAAAGACATGGAAACTCTTTTAGATTTTGAACCAAGTTAACCAATGGACTTGCCATGAATTTAAATGTATCAAGAAATCTGATATGAGTAATAGGAGATGTGTGAATTGTTTTTGTGAATGAAATGTATTTCTGATCCGTGTTTGGAATTGCTGAGATACTTCCAGAAGTCTTTGAGAGTTCCTTGATAAATAGATGTGTATCATAATGAGCGTTGTTATGAAGAAAGACAGGAATGAAAGAGGGGAGTTGATAATTAATATTACAACTTTGATGAGCCGGACCTCTATATTTACCAGTGAGATGACAATGGTCTCTAACCTTTAGACCTTTACCAATTTTCTCCTCACAAATATGACAGACATTGTTTTTTATAAATTCCCTTTTTTCTTTACTTGTTAAGGACATTGGTTTATTGGTTTCTCTCATTATCTTGGTTAATCGAACACAGTCTTTTTCTAGTCGTTTCACAAACTCCTCTGGGGTATTTGAGCCTCTATACATCTCTAACTTGTTATATTTATCACCAACGGATGATTTGATATAATAACAAAAACCACAAGGAGTATGTTTTTGATATTTATTTGTGTATGATTCTTTTGGATCTGGAGAAGCAGTATCAATTTTTTCTAAAATACTTTCAAAATCAGCATATATAACAAATGGATGTTTGATCTTTTTATTTTCATCTTTGAATGTGATCTTTGAGCCTTCTTTAGGCATATTGATTACCGTTGATTTATGTTCGCCACAATAATTTGAATGTTTATCTAATCTTTCTTGTGAATTGAAGAAGTTAAGACAACGCAAACAAATATATATTTTATTTGTTCTCTTACAGACTTGTGGTTTTATTAATTTAGCAATATCTTTGATGTATGTATAATGTGAATTTTCGTCTGAATTAAAATATAGAAGATTAATATGAGTTTGTTTACAATTGTCAGAAAGCTTTAAAACCTGAATGTTGTTTGTTTCTGTTAGACCATAAACATTAACTGATAAATTATTCATCTTTTAAATTTAGGAATATCATTTAAAGTCATCGGAAACTTTAGATCTTTCGTATTTAATGTATTCTCATATTTTTTATAATGAGATACTCTTTCATCATGGAAATGTGGAGGATGTAAGTGTGCTAAAATAGACCAGAGAAAACATTTATTGTCTTTATTTTTGATATTGATAACTGCTTTTCTATTTTTGATAACACTGGGTAAATCAATGTAAGAAGAAGCTTTTAGAGGATCTGATTTAAGAATACGAATGTCTATGTAAATAATTTTTCCTATATTGAATCCACTTCCTACGATTGAATTATCCACATCTTGCTCTTGTTTAATAAGTTCATCATAGACTCCTGATGTTTTAAAATCTTGATATGAAGATATAAAGTGTGGCTCAGTTCTCATGTATGGTGCATCTATAACTCCTTCATCCTTTGTCATTTCTAATTTTACTCCCATATAAAATTTAAGTGGTTTCATTTCCTTTAGTGTTTTTTCAATCAACGTTTGAACAGCAGGTTTAACTATTTCTACAGCATCAACTATAGACTCTGGTTCAGGAGGTTTGAAGTTAAAGACTCTTATTTTAATATGTCCTTTGAATGCTCCATCAGAGTTTTTAGTTGTGATAAAATTTGATAAATGTAGATTTGTTTTAAGATGTATTTTGAAGCCTTTCTTGAGGATATTTTTATTACATGTAGAACAGTGTTTTGTTTCAGGTGGAAGAGGGGAAAGTTTGTTTAAAATGTTGTATGTATGTTTTGCGGTGAGAATATGTTGTTTATAATATTTTACTTCCTTCTCGCAAGTATCACAATAAACCATATTTATAGCGTGAGAAAACGTGGTGTTTTATATATATCACTGTGCTTAAAATAAAACACTTTTGGGCTTTACAGCTCCGTTTTATATATATCGCTGTGCTTAAACTAAAACACTTTTTCACTCAGAATCATCTAAGTCATAACTATCACATGAATACTCAGAATCATACTCAGAGTCATCAATAAAGCTACTCTCATAACTATCATTTGAGCACAAACTATTAGTATCATAACTATCATCTGTGTTCAATGAAATACTATCATCACCATCGTCCAAGTTCAATGAAATACTATCATCACTATCGTCCGAGTTCAATGAAATAGTAAAATCTTCACTGCTGTATTGACTCGTATTTAATTAGCAAGAAAAATATTCCCATCAATATCTATATACTTTCTTTCATTAACAGATTCAATCTCTACAATTTTTATATCAAAAGTTATCTTTAAATAATCTCTAACTATCATAGAACGAAATGACATTTCACCAGAAATATTAACATCATTCATTTTACTTAGATCTACACCCTTTGGATTATTAAAGAAAATACAAATGTCTCCTCTAGAATTATTAATGGTCTTATCATTCTTTTTCAAAGTATCGTGGTCAATCACTTTTTCAAGCTTTGAATAAATTGCCAGGAGTAGAGGAGAAACTTTTGTTAGATTTACTTTAATGGATGTCTTTCCAGGTATAGTTAGAGCTCTTCCTTTAAATGAAATAGAGGGGCTCATGTTATTTTCCATAACTGGTTTTACCCAAAAATTTCCATATTTATCTTTGTTCAATTTAACATCTTTGACATATTTTTCTATATCTTCCACCGAAGTAGAGATTGATTGAAATTTGTCTTTTGTGCTTTGAAACATTGTATTTATTAATGAATAAACTTGCGTTTAGTTTAAGTAAAAATTTACTATATAAATATGATAAGTTCTGAAGGATATTTAGAATTTCCAGACTCTCCATATGATAAATTAGAGAATTGTCCGGCTTGTGATAGAATAGGGCTTAATAATGAGGGTTCATATAAACAATGTTTATTCTGTGATTATATTCTAATTAATGATAATAAGAAATATAAAAAAACATATAACTCTTTTAAATTAGAACCAAAAATGAATTACTTTACAAGATTAATAAGAGAGATGAATGTTAAGCATTATGGTGATAATACACCATTTCTTACAAGGAAAGAGACTCTTTGTATTGAGGAAATGTATAAGGGTTTAATGATATTTATTATTCAAAATAATTTTAATGGAAATGTTAATACAAGATACTATATAAATAAAATAATGAATTATTTTGAAATTAAACCCGAACTCAGGATAAAATATAGAGTTTCTAAAATAGCTCAAAAAAAGTTAGATGACTTGTTTTCCAAATATATAAATGAATGATTTTTTACCCGTTTGGGAAAATAAGATAAAGTTTAATAACCATAAAAACATTCCAAATTCATTGAGATGTCTAATAGTTGGTTCAAGCGGATGTGGGAAAACCTGTTTACTTTTAAAGATGCTCCTTGGTCCTAATTTTTTAGATTATGATAATTTAATAATTTTTACAAAGTCAAGTTTTCAACCCGAGTATCAACTACTCTCACAGGGTTTTAATGCAGGTCTTAAAAAGGAAGACATTATCGGTTTATTTAAACTTCAAAACAAACTAAATGATTATAACATTGAGGATATAATACAACTATTTTGTGATACACAGAAATCAAAATCGAAACCCATAACTTGTATTCTCAGTGATAATACGGATGATATACCTTCACCTCAAGATTTAGATAAATCAAAAAAGAACCTCGTCATCTTTGATGATTGTGTTAATGAGAGAAACCAAACAGTAATGGATAGCTACTATACAAGAGGGAGACATTCTTCTTGTAATTGTATATATCTTAGTCAATCATATTTTCAACTCCCTCGACGCTCAATAAGAAACAATGCCAATACTTTTATTTTATTTAAGTTAAATTCAATAGATGTAAATAATTTTTGGAGAGATAATTGCTCTACGTTATGTAGTAAAAAAGAATTTGAAAATTATATGAAACACACGATTGGAAAATATAAATATATTGTTGTGAAACAAGATGAGATACTAAATGATATTTTTCAATAAATAAATACAGAAAATGAATACCGAAGAAAGAGAAAGAAAGTTTAAGGAACATCAACAATTAGTTTCAAAAGTTGTTAAACAACAGGAAGAGATAAAGAAGAAACGGAGACAGAAACTAACTGGTGAAGAAGCCTTTGAAAGAAAACAAGAGAAATTCTTTAAACCACTTTTGAAAACTCAACACTCACCGACAGTTCCCACGGTAGAATTTACTCCGAAAAAACTTCAAATGCTCAAAGATTTTAGTCAGATAACAAAACAAGAACTTGGTGAATTAGAATATGATGACGAGGGATTATTTCGGAAACTTGAGGAGGTAAATCAACCCCCTAATTATGTTGTGGAAGCTCTTCAAAACAATGAATATTCGGCGGGTTCAAAAACCAGAGCAGGTCTCATTCCAACAGAAGAACCAGCAGTGTTTCATCTTGTGGAAGAAAAGGTATTGATATTTAATGATGAATTGATGTTCTTGAGTTCTACTCAACCAAATGTTAAATTAACTCCAAGATTAATGTTTCTTCTAACAAACCCCGGATTCAGCGGTTCAAAATATTTTGAGGAACCACTTGATATGGAAAGAGAGGAAGATAGGGTATATATTGAGTTGTTAAATGCACTTGATTATGGAGTTTCTGTTGCTGGTAAAAGTAAGAAGAATGAGAAGGAGAAACATATTATTGATGCTTTAAGTAAACTTGGTTCAGGTGTTAGTTTTCTTCCAAATGACCCATCACAATTAGTTAATAGGCTATTATTGTTGTTAGGTAGTAAGAAGGCTGGAAACAACAATTGTTTTAATGAATCCTCAGCCATTTTAGATCAGTTGATGAATATGAAAATAATTAATAAATGTCAATACAAAGATATTTTATTAGATATTAAATAAGATGAGAAGCACAATTCTTAGTTTTAATTTCACAACGAGCGATTACACAGCTTCATTCCCTTACCCACTACAACTTGACCCCCTTACCTCATATGAGGCATCTTTATTGTCAATGGAAACTTATAATACCTTGTTTAATATCACAGAGAAAAACAACAAGTTTAGTTATAATCCAGGAAGTGGATATAAAACTATAACCGTTTCACCTGGAGCTTACGAGATTTCTCAAATATCTTCAGAAGTCTCTCGCCTTATGAAAGAAAAAGGTGATGAACCAAAAAATATTGTAATAGATATTCAAAAACACACTTCAAAATCAACTATTAAACTTAAAAATAATTATAAAGTTGATTTCACGATTGAAAATTCGTTTAGAGAGCTATTGGGTTTCTCTTCAAAAAAGATTGAAAATAATGGGACGTTTTACAGTGATAATGTTATCCAAATATCCTCCGGTATAAATTCAGTATTAATTCATTGTGATTTGATTGATGGTGCTTATAACGATGGAATAAGAACAAATACAATATTTTCATTCAGTGCATACTCAACCCCGATTGGTTATAAATTTAATATGGAACCAAAAAATCTTGTCTATTTACCTGTGTCAGGAAAAACCATATACAGAGTAAATTTTAGGATAACCGACCAAGATAATCGTATGATATCCTTTAATGATGAAATTATATCCATCAGAATTCACCTACGTGAAGTTTTTCAATAAATAAATAATGGTTATTGTGAGAAAACACGAGTTGGGAAAATATAAAATAATTACAGGGGAGGGCATGTTCCTTTCACCAGACTATACAAGGTATGTGGGTAGAGGATACTATAAACCTAAGAGACAACGAGGTGTAGGTCATCAATTTCGAAATAAAGGAGATGGGATAATTGATACTCTAATGGGTATTGGTTCAACCATCCTTAAACATAAAGACCTAATTGGTTCAACTGCTTCTGCCGTGGGCTCCGTTGCGGGTGCTATAAAGAGTATAAAAGATGCTCAAAAGGAGTCTCATAAATTACAAGCAATCAAAGAAATAAAAAAAGGTAAAACTCAACTATCTTCACAAGAACGACAAAAAATCATTAAAATACTTGGGTCAGGGTTTCAACAATTTTAATGCTATATAAATACAAGTATGGAAGCGATTGATAGTATCTATGATTTGGATGATACGATTATCATTTCAAACTCCACTAAAAAGGAAGACTATTTTAAGGTAAATGCTATAACAGGAACAGACTGGAATTCAAACGGAACAAAAAGTTTTGAAATAAATAATCAACAAACTTACTTGAATATAGCTGATAGTTTCTTGCTGTGTAAATTTAAATTCACTAAGGCTGCGAATAATACTAATGCTACACTCGTAAATGATTTCTTCTGGAAAATGTTTGACAGTGTCCGCCTGTATATTGGAACACAAGAGGTTGAAGCGGTTGATTATGTCTCTGCTACATCTGAAATGATGAAATTTACACTATATTCGTTTAGTGATAGAATGGGTAAGGGAGCTGTTGAGGGTTTTATTCCTGATATGTCAACGGGTACAAACGCAGACCCTGGTTATAGTCAAAGGAAGTCAATGTATAATGATGACGCAAAAGCTGAGAATAGTTTTACCGTAGCAGTACCTCTGAAAGGTATATTTGGATTTTGTGATTATGATAAAGTTTTGTATGGGCTTAAAATTAGATTTCAACTACAAAGGAATGATAATGTAAATAGATTGCTTTTTGGGGATGAAAATGCTTTTGGAGAAAATAATAAATTTGTTATTAATGATTTGTGTTGGTATATCAGTGAATATACTCCTAATCTTAAAACGGAAGAGATGTTAAATAGAAGACTTAACTCAAAGAAACCGCTAAATGTATCATACCTTAAAAGAAGATGTCAACACGTTAAACTGGAACACACTACCTACACTTGGAATTTAGGTGTTCTTCAAGGAAAGCCACGATACCTCTGGCTCATTTTTAAAAAACCAGATGGAGAGGACGGTACTAATAAGAATAATGCCCTGAGTGATAATGCAAAGGTGAAACAACTTCGGGTTTCTCTTGATGGCACATTTTATCCGCGAGATAGATTGGAAATTGATTGGGAAAAAAATGATTATGCGGAAGCCTACAAGTCCTACCAAAAGGTGTGTGAAAGTAATGGTAATAATGATCCTATTTTGGATATGGTTGCGTTTCAAAAACTTTATACAATCTACGCAATTGACCTGAGTTCTCAAAAGGAAACTATAAAGTCTAATCGAGTGGATACTTCTCTATACATTGAAAGAGGGGAGAGTGAAGAGGTTAATGCATATTGTTTGCTTTTGGAGGAAACAGAATTACAGATTAATACAGATAATGGTGTTATGATTAATATCACATAGGTTTTTTCTCATAAATAAATGGTTGGGGTATATGTTAATCAAATCAATCTTAATAAATTAACATCTTGTATTCAAAATCAAAAGCCTTGTATTATTAATGTTAATACAATTCAAAGAAAAGGAGCTGTAAGAATTGATGTTTTACTCACACACACACAAGTAAAAACACTAAATGATGTTGGATCACTTAAAATTAAAATGACGAAACCTATGTTAAAGAAATATTCAATAGACGAGTCAAGAGGAGGATTTCTCCCGTTTCTAATTCCTTTATTTGCTGGTTTAAGTGCGGCGGGAGCATTGACTGGTGGTATTTCAGCAGCGGTAAAAACTGCTAACGAAAGGAAGGCACAACTAAAAGCTCAAAAAGAATTGGAAAGACATAACAAGGAGTTGGAGAAACAAATTAGTGGAAGTGGTGTAATTGTAGATTTTGCTCAAAAACTTGAAAGTCTACCTGATAAAGCTAGATTGTTGGTTGGAGATATGCTTTCCTCTATCGCTCAAGCGGGTGTTAAACTAACTAAACGGGGTAATGGATTGTATCTTTCTCATAAATAAATGGATAAATGGTTTAAACAATTTGGAAAGAATACAACGTCAAATATAGAACTAGCTAAGTATTGTAAAACACTAAAAATTGATAATGTGGTTATTTGTATGAGAGATGAATTAACACATATAAATAAGAATACAAAGAATATTATTATGAATTTAGACACACAGAATGGTTCTCATTGGGTTTGTATTCATAATAGTCAGGATAAATATTATTTTGATAGTTATGGTATGCCACCACCTGTTGAAGTAATACAATTCTTACAGAATGGTGTTTATCAAACATTTCAAGTTCAAGAAATTAATTCTAAATGTTGTGGCCAATTATGTTTATATGTATTATTTCAACTCAACAATAATGAAAATTTTTATGATATCATTTTTTATCTAATATAAATGACCTATGTTGGAAAAGATGGTTCTATCTTTGGAAAATCCTCTCAGGATATTGATTTATCAAATTATTATACAAAGGCACAGGCTGAACGACAAAAATATAGTGTAAGTAAAAATATTAATATGAAGAATACTTATAAATTAATCAATTATCCAAACCCTACAGATGCGAATGACTTGATTAGATTCAGTGATTTATCACAATATATATCTTTAAAGAAAACAGCACGTTTTGTGAAACAAGTAAAATTTACAACCACAACACCTGGTTATACTGACCATACACCTTTCCTCATTGAATTTAACTACCTGCTTACAATTAAATTTTATAAAGAAGGACATTTAGTTAATATGCGAATTAATAAATGGGGGTATGATATGCCTGATTTAGGGTATAATTGGTCTTTTTCAATAAACATAGAAGACCTACATGATTTAAATCAGTCTCGTAAAGAAGAATATTATCCACTTGGTGAAGATAAGGATTTATGTGGAAGTACAATTAGTAAACAACAAATACGTGATTTTAAGAAAATAAAAATATATGATAGTATAGCGATGGTTCGCATGACAAAGAAGGAAGGTAATGAGATAAGGATAGAAAGCCGAGGAATACAAACCGATTTGGTAGTGGGAAGATGGGGTGGTATTACCTGTCATAATATTAATCTCACATATATTTCTGATACATAAATGGCAGGAAGAAGACTACAAGAGAATTATAATTTTTGTATTCAAGGATACCTACAAGAAAAGGGTGCTCGGTATTACATACCTTATGATTTGGAGCATATACATGGGAATTTTGTCATAAAAAACTGGCCTTATACTGATATTGTTAAACCCACAAATAGAGACTTGTTTAAAATATTAAATAAAAATGAACTTCTCAAAGTTATGAAATATAAAACTCTTTTAGAAATCGTCAACAAATCTTATTGGTATCCTATTATGAGAAAAATAATTATAGATACAAGAATATCTCAAAATCCAGATGAGTATATGTATAATATTCTTTGGGGTTCAAACTCAAGGGTAGCAAGGGATGAGGAAGGAGTTGAAGAAGAGAAGGAGGAAAGAGAGGAAAAGGAGAAGGAGGAAAGGGAGAGGGAGGAGAAGGAGGAGAGGGAGAAAAAGGAGGAGGAGAGGGAGAAAAAGGAGGAGGAGAGGGAGAAAAAGGAGAAGGAGGAGAGGGAGGAAAGGGAGCAAAGAGAGAGGGAGGAAAAATATAAAAAGATGGAAATCAGTGAGATTCGTAAAAGATTGAGTGTATTACAGCAAATAAATCAATCTCAACGCACAGAAGAGGAAATTAAAGAATTAACAACTCTTATGAAGATAATGGTTTCAAAAATAACAACGTCAATGTCTTCAATTTCAGGGAGGAGATTTAAACGAGAAAGTGGTGAAGAAGAAGAAGAAGGAAAAGATTATGTGATTGATGATGTTGGTGTCATTGACTTTAGTTAGTTTTTATTTGTAAATAAATGGAGGAGAGAGTGAAGGCATTCCTTAGGATTCTTTATGTTTTAAAAATAAAGATTGAAATGTATATGTTGAAAACCAAAAAGGTTTTGATACTCTGTCGGAATTTTTCTGATAAATAAATATGAGTTATTGTCTCAAATGTAAAAAGAAAACTAAATCTAAAAATATCTCTTATGTTAAAGCTAAAAATAATAGAGTTTATCAAAAAGGAATATGTCAAGTGTGTGGCTCTAAAAAGTGCCAATTCATCTCTCCTAAAAGTGGAGGAGACATACAAAAGTTTCTGTCAGGAAGTAAATTTACAACAACTGGAATTCCAGGGGAATTACACCTTCCAGGGTATTCTTTCTGTGGTCCAGGAACAAACTTGGATAAAAGATTAGATGAGGCTGACAATCCTAAACCTTGGTCTAAACCTACAAATAGGGTTGACGAAGTGTGTATGAAGCATGATATTGCTTATGGGAATACCACTACGTTGACTGAAAAACATAAAGCCGACAGCGAAATGTTGTATAATTTGTCTTTGATACAAAATCCAACGTTGAGAGAGAAAGTTGATAGGTTTATTGTGAGAAATTTGATAAATGCTAAATTGAAACTTGGTCTTGGTTATTCCTCAAAAAACTATTAGGCTCTAATGATGTCATCAAGACTGAGGAGCTTTTGGCTGAAGAATTACACAAACCTATAATCACAAAGTTTAAAAGAAGGAAGGTTTATTCTAAATACACCGACCACATATGGTCCGCTGATTTAATTGAATTGAATAATGACAGGGGATACAGGTATGCTTTAACCGTTATTGATTTGAGGAGTAGATTTGCCTGGGTTGTCCCTTTAAAAAATAAAAGGGGTGATACTTTAATGTTAGCCTTTAAGCTAATATTTGATCGGGATAAAAGGAAACCAAAGAAGTTATGGACTGATGAGGGAACAGAGTTCTATAACAAAATATTCATGAAATTTCTTAAGGGGAAGGGTATTAAATTATACAGCACCTTTAATGAAGGAAAAGTAGTTGTTATTGAGCGTTTTAATCGTACTTTGAAAGAGAGACTATATAAAAAATTCACACAACTCGGTTCTCAAAAATGGGTGTATTTAATTCAGGATATTGTAGATAATTACAATAATACAGTTCATTCATCAACAAAATCAAAACCATCGGAAACATTTACAAAATTAGAATATGAAAAGGAGATTAATTTGAGAAAGCCCAAGTTTAAAGTTGGTGATATTGTAAGAATATACAAATGGAAAAGTCATTTTGAGAAAGGTTATACACAAAAATGGACTCGTGAATTATTTAAAATCATTGATGTAATGGATACAGTCCCTTGGACCTACAAATTATATGATTTAAATGGAGAAGAAATCTTGGGTTCATTTTACTCACAAGAATTACAAAAAACACAAGTAAGCAGATAATACCCTTGAAAATAATAAATAAATAAATAAAATGTAATGGGGATACGTTTTTAAATCTGTGAACCCCAAACACAGAATCACACAACTTTTTAGTTGGGGCTTAACTTTTGTGTGTGCATAATGGGGATACGTTTTTAAATCTGTGAACCCCAAACACAGAATCCCACAACTTTTTAGTTGGGGCTTAACTTTTGTGTGTGTATAATGGGGATACGTTTTTAAATCTGTGAACCCCAAACACAGAATCCCACAACTTTTCAGTTGGGGCTTAACTTTTGTGTGTGTATAATGGGGATACGTTTTTAAATCTGTGAACCCCAAACACAGAATCCCACAACTTTTCAGTTGGGGCTTAACTTTTGTGTGTGTATAATGGGGATACGTTTTTAAATCTGTGAACCCCAAACACAGAATCCCACAACTTTTCAGTTGGGGCTTAACTTTTGTGTGTGTATAATGGGGATACGTTTTTAAATCTGTGAACCCCAAACACAGAATCCCTCAACTTTCCAGTTGGGGCTTAACTTTTGTGTATGTGTGTGAGTCATAATAATATACAAACCCTAACCCAACCCCATCCCTAACCCAACCCCATCCCTAACCCAAACCCATCCCTAACCCAACCCCATCCCAAACCCAACCCCATCCCTAACCCAACCCCATCCCTAACCCAACCCATCCCTAACCCAACCCCATCCCTATCCCAACCCCATCCCTAACCCAACCCCATCCCTAACCCAACCCCATCCCTAACCCAACCCCATCCCTAACCCAACCCCATCCCTAACCCAACCCCATCCCTAACCCAACCCCAACCCTCACATTCAAAATCCCAACCCTAACCCAATCCCATCCCTAACCCAACCCCAACCCTAACCCTCACATTCAAAATCCCAACCCTAACCCAACCCATCCCTAACCCAACCCCATCCCTAACCCAACCCCATCCCTAACCCAACCCCATCCCTAACCCAACCCCAACACTAACCCTCACATTCAAAATCCCAACCCTAACCCAACCCCATCCCTAACCCTCACATTCAAAATCCCACCCAAACCCTAACATAATCTTTCTTTTCTTCTTTTTTTAAATACGTATTTCTTTTTTCTTTTTTTCCTCTTCCTCCAATTCTGTCTTTCAAGGCTTTCAAGTTTAAAGAAGTAGAAATGGGAAGAAAGAATTTTCCAGCATTTTCTTCCTCGAACTTTCTTGATATTGCTTAAATCAAGCGTCATTAAATAAAGAACATTGTTCATTGCTTTAGAATCCAAAGAGTCTCCAAGAGGAACCCCACAGGTAGAGTCTCCAAAATAAAACCAACTTTCCAAGTTCCCAAGGTATAACCACATTCCTGTTGAGCCTCCAAGATAGGTATCACATTCCGAGTCATCAAAACAAAACCCCCATTCCGAGTCTCCAAAAATATAACCATCTTTCCAAGTCCCCAAGGTAGAACCACAATTTTCAGAAATATTGGGGGTTTCCGTGATAAGTCTCACATAGTATAACTGCGGACCATCAGGGAAAACTTCCCTTTCCCAATTTTTTAGGGTTTCTATGATGTGTCTCACATAGTATAACTGCGGACCATCAGGGAGAACTCTCCTTGCCCAATTTTTTAGGGTTTCTATGATGTGTCTCACATAGTATAACTGCGGACCATCAGGGAGAATTCCCATTTCACAATTTTTTAGGGTTTCTATGATGTGTCTCACATAGTATAACTGCGGACCATCAGGGAGAACTCTCCTTGCCCAATTTTTTAGGGTTTCTATGATGTGTCTCACATAGTATAACTGCGGACCATCAGGGAGAACTCCCCTTTCCCAATTTTCAGAAATTTGTGGGTCTCCAATGTATGACTTGTATTCTGGCTCATCAAGGTAGAACTTGTTCAGTGGGTTTTGTTTTGATAACTCACAACAAGTATCATCATGGTAAAACTCTTTTTCAGGATTTTGTGGATCTCCAAGGTATAACTCTTTGGCTGGGTCATCAAGGTAGAACTCGTTCTGGGGGTCTTGGTTGTTCAAAATGTCTTCAAACAAAAAAATAACTTCATCCCAAGTTGTGTTAAAAGCAGAATTTTCATTTCGTATCTCAGATACAATTTCCTGTGAAAGAAAATAACAATGTATTAATTTAATACAATATTTTTTATTTGTATAAATCAAGCTCTATGAATATTAAAATAAACTTTGTTAACTCTTACACGAGTCTCATCTAAAAAAAAAATTAAAATAAATAATTAAATTTAAAAATTTAAAAATTAACAAACTTACCTCCATTGATAAGAGGTTCGAGTCCAGTTCATCAATCTGAAGGTTGAGTTCTACACAGGTAGTAGGACTCCAAGGAATAGCAAAGTTATCCCATTCCATTTCGGCATAGTAGTCCATTCTCAAGTGAAGCAGAAAGCGTGTTTGAAAAAGCCTGTGTGGTCGGTGCCTTTTATAAGGACTGGGTGTGTCATTTCCTGTAGAAATTCCCTGGGCGTGTCTTAACTGGAAATGATGTGATGGAAATTCCCTGAAAATGATGTAATGTATTACCTGGAAATGATACAATGCTGAAGAGTTTATAAAGTGGGCGGGGGCGTAGCAAAAGTGGGCGGGGCCTATTAAAAAGTGGGCGTGGCGTAACAAAAAGTGGGCGGGGCTTAGTAGAAAGGTGGGCGTGGCTTAACAAAAAATGGGCGTGGATTACCAAAAAGTGGACGGAGCTTAACAAAAAGTGGGCAGAGCCTACCAAAAAGTGTGTGGCACTGGAGGCGCTCAAACAAGAACATTGAGGGAGGTTTACCATTTTATCTTAGCTCAGTTAAAATATCTTAATAAAGAACCAAACTCAAACATATTTTTTGTTAATATATTAGATGGTGAAGAGAGTGGCAAGAGAATTAAATTATTTCCCACGCATAAACAAATATTTGTCGGGTCGATGTTTGAGTGGGTTATATTCACCAGATGATATTAAGAGTAAAAGGTTAAAAGGTCCATAAGGTCAGAAGGATCACAGGTGTTTAAGTGGTCTAATGAATAAGGATAACATGTCAAAAGGTTAGAAGGTTCGTAAAGAACAGGGTGAGAGAAATATAGGTGTTTAGGGGCAATGAGGGAGGGAAAGAATTAATATGGAAGTGAATGGGTCAAAGATTAATCTGCCAGATGATATGTAGAAGAAGGATGATAGGTCTATAAGAGAAAACAAATATTTGTAGTGTTTGAGTGGTCTAATGAACAACATTAAGGATAGGTACTACAGACAAAAGGTTTATAAAGATGAGGGTGGGAGAAATAGAGGTGTTTATGATTTTTGAAAAAGACAAGGGGGTAAATGACATTAGATAGGGATTTCCCATGTTAAACGGAGGTGTCCCAGAAGCAACATTATTACACTACTGATATGGGATATCTGAACATTGTCAATCATGATGACTGAAAGTGATGTCTCCACCAAACTGATATGGGATATCTGAACATTGTCAATCTTAATCACTGTCAGTGCTGTCTCCAACAAAATGATATGGGATATCTGAACATTGTCAATCTTAATCACTGTCAGTGCTGTCTCCACCAAACTGATATGGGATATCTGAACATTGTCAATCTTGATCACCATCAGTGCTGTCTCCAACAAAATGATATGGGATATCTGAACATTGTCAATCTTGATCACTGTCAGTGCTGTCTCCAAACAAAATGATATGTGATATCTCAACATTGTCAATCTTAATCACCATCAGTGTTGTCTCCACCAAACTGATATGGGATATCTGAACATTGTCAATCTTGATCACTGTCAGTGCTGTCTCCAAGAAAATGATATGGGATATCTGAACATTGTCAATCTTGATCACCATCAGTATTGTCTCCAACAAAATGATATGGGTTATCTGAACATTGTCAATCTTGATCACTGTCAGCGCTGTCTCCAACAAAATGATATGGGATATCTGAACATTGTCAATCTTGATCACCATCAGTGCTGTCTCCAACAAAATGATATGGGATATCTGAACATTGTCAATCTTGATCACTGTCAGTGCTGTCTCCAACAAAATGATATGGCATATCTGAACATTGTCAATCTTGATCACTGTCAGTGCTGTCTCCAACAAAATGATATGGGATATCTGTACATTGTCAATCTTAATCACCATCAGTGTTGTCTCCACCAAACTGATATGGGATATCTGTACATTGCCAATCTTGATCACTGTCAGTGCTGTCTCCAACAAAATGATATGGGATATCTCAACATTGTCAATCTTGATCACTGTCAGTGCTGTCTCCAACAAAATGATATGGGATATCTGAACATTGTCAATCTTGATCACCATCAGTGTTGTCTCCACCAAACTGATATGGGATATCTGAACAATGTCAATCTTAATCACTGTCAGTGCTGTCTCCACCAAACTGATATGGGATATCTGAACATTGTCAATCTTGATCACTGACAGTGTTGTCTCCACCAAAATGATATGGGATATCTGAACATTGTCAATCTTGATCACTGACAGTGTTGTCTCCAACAAAATGATATGGGATATCTGAACATTGTCAATCTTAATCACCATCAGTGTTGTCTCCACCAAACTGATATGGGATATCTGATCATTGTCAATCTTGATCACTGACAGTGTTGTCTCCACCAAAATGATCTGGGATATCTGTGAACATTGTCAATCTTGATCACTATCAGTGCTGTCTCCACCATACTGATATGGGATATCTGAACATTGTCAATCTTAATCACTGTCAGTGCTGTCTCCAACAAAATGATATGGGATATCTGAACATTGTCAATCTTAATCACTGTCAGTGCTGTCTCCACCAAACTGATATGGGATATCTGAACATTGTCAATCTTAATCACTGTCAGTGCTGTCTCCACCAAACTGATATGGGATATCTGAACATTGTCAATCTTGATCACCATCAGTGCTGTCTCCAACAAAATGATATGGGATATCTGAACATTGTCAATCTTGATCACTGTCAGTGCTGTCTCCAACAAAATGATATGTGATATCTGAACATTGTCAATCTTGATCACCATCAATGTTGTCTCCACCAAACTGATATGGGATATCTGAACATTGTCAATCATGATGACTGAAAGTGATGTCTCCACCAAAATGATATGGGATATCTGAACATTGTCAATCTTGATCACTGACAGTGTCGTCTCCACCAAACTGATATGGGATATCTGAACATTGTCAATCTTGATCACTGACAGTGTTGTCTCCAACAAAATGATATGGGATATCTGAACATTGTCAATCTTAATCACTGTCAGTGCTGTCTCCAACAAAATGATATGGGATATCTGAACATTGTCAATCTTGATCACTGTCAGTGCTGTCTCCAACAAAATGATATGGGATATCTCAACATTGTCAATCTTGATCACTGTCAGTGCTGTCTCCAACAAAATGATCTGGGATATCTGAACATTGTCAATCTTGATCACCATCAGTGCTGTCTCCACCAAACTGATATGGGATATCTGTGAACATTGTCAATCTTGATCACTGTCAGTGCTGTCTCCACCAAACTGATATGGGATATCTGAACATTGTCAATCTTGATCACTGTCAGTGCTGTCTCCACCAAACCGATATGGGATATCTGTGAACATTGTCAATCTTGATCACTGTCAGTGCTGTCTCCACCAAACTGATATGGGATATCTGAACATTGTCAATCTTGATCACTGTCAGTGCTGTCTCCACCAAACTGATATGGGATATCTGTGAACATTGTCAATCTTGATCACTATCAGTGCTGTCTCCACCAAACTGATATGGGATATCTGTGAACATTGTCAATCTTGATCACTGACAGTGCTGTCTCCAACAAACTGATATGGGATATCTGAACATTGTGAATCTTAATCACTGTCAGTGCTGTCTCCAACAATATGATATGGGATATCTGAACATTGTCAATCTTGATCACTGACAGTGTTGTCTCCACCAAACTGATATGGGATATCTGAACATTGTCAATCTTGATCACTGACAGTGTTGTCTCCACCAAACTGATATGGGATATCTGTGAACATTGTCAATCTTGATCACTGACAGTGTTGTCTCCACCAAACTGATATGGGATATCTGTGAACATTGTCAATCTTGATCACTATCAGTGCTGTCTCCACCAAACTGATATGGGATATCTGAACATTGTCAATCTTAATCACTGTCAGTGCTGTCTCCAACAAAATGATATGGGATATCTGAACATTGTCAATCTTAATCACTGTCAGTGCTGTCTCCACCAAACTGATATGGGATATCTGAACATTGTCAATCTTGATCACCATCAGTGTTGTCTCCACCAAACTGATATGGGATATCTGAACATTGTCAATCTTGATCACTGTCAGTGCTGTCTCCACCAAACTGATATGGGATATCTGAACATTGTCAATCTTGATCACTGTCAGTGCTGTCTCCACCAAACTGATATGGGATATCTGTGAACATTGTCAATCTTGATCACTATCAGTGCTGTCTCCACCAAACCGATATGGGATATCTGTGAACATTGTCAATCTAGATCACTGTCAGTGCTGTCTCCACCAAACTGATATGGGATATCTGAACATTGTCAATCTTGATCACTGTCAGTGCTGTCTCCACCAAACTGATATGGGATATCTGTGAACATTGTCAATCTTGATCACTGACAGTGCTGTCTCCAACAAACTGATATGGGATATCTGTGAACATTGTCAATCTTGATCACTATCAGTGCTGTCTCCACCAAACTGATATGGGATATCTGAACATTGTGAATCTTAATCACTGTCAGTGCTGTCTCCAACAATATGATATGGGATATCTGAACATTGTCAATCTTGATCACTGACAGTGTTGTCTCCACCAAACTGATATGGGATATCTGAACATTGTCAATCTTGATCACTGACAGTGTTGTCTCCACCAAACTGATATGGGATATCTGTGAACATTGTCAATCTTGATCACTGACAGTGTTGTCTCCACCAAACTGATATGGGATATCTGAACATTGTCAATCTTGATCACTGACAGTGTTGTCTCCACCAAACTGATATGGGATATCTGGACATTGTCAATCTTGATCACTGACAGTGTTGTCTCCACCAAACCGATATGGGATATCTGTGAACAGTGTCAATCTTGATCACTATCAGTCCTGTCTCCACCAAACTGATATGGGATATCTGAACATTGTCAATCTTAATCACTGTCAGTGCTGTCTCCAACAAAATGATATGGGATATCTGAACATTGTCAATCTTAATCACTGTCAGTGCTGTCTCCACCAAACTGATATGGGATATCTGAACATTGCCAATCTTGATCACCATCAGTGTTGTCTCCAACAAACTGATATGGGATATCTGAACATTGTCAATCTTAACACTGTCAGTGCTGTCTCCACCAAACTGATATGGGATATCTGAACATTGTCAATCTTGATCACCATCAGTGCTGTCTCCAACAAAATGATATGGGATATCTGAACATTGTCAATCTTGATCACTGTCAGTGCTGTCTCCAACAAAATGATATGTGATATCTGAACATTGTCAATCTTGATCACTGTCAGTGCTGTCTCCACCAAACTGATATGGGATATCTGAACATTGTCAATCATGATGACTGAAAGTGATGTCTCCACCAAACTGATATGGGATATCTGAACATTGTCAATCTTAATCACTGTCAGTGCTGTCTCCAACAAAATGATATGGGATATCTGAACATTGTCAATCTTAATCACCATCAGTGCTGTCTCCACCAAACTGATATGGGGTATCTGAACATTGTCAATCTTAATCACTGTCAGTGCTGTCTCCACCAAACTGATATGGGATATCTGAACATTGTCAATCTTGATCACCATCAGTGCTGTCTCCAACAAAATGATATGGGATATCTGAACATTGTCAATCTTGATCACTGTCAGTGCTGTCTCCAACAAAATGATATGGGATATCTCAACATTGTCAATCTTGATCACTGTCAGTGCTGTCTCCAACAAAATGATCTGGGATATCTGAACATTGTTAATCTTGATCACCATCAGTGCTGTCTCCACCAAACTGATATGGGATATCTGTGAACATTGTCAATCTTGATCACTGTCAGTGCTGTCTCCACCAAACTGATATGGGATATCTGAACATTGTCAATCTTGATCACTGTCAGTGCTGTCTCCACCAAACCGATATGGGATATCTGTGAACATTGTCAATCTTGATCACTGTCAGTGCTGTCTCCACCAAACTGATATGGGATATCTGAACATTGTCAATCTTGATCACTGTCAGTGCTGTCTCCACCAAACTGATATGGGATATCTGTGAAGATTGTCAATCTTGATCACTATCAGTGCTGTCTCCACCAAACTGATATGGGATATCTGTGAACATTGTCAATCTTGATCACTGACAGTGCTGTCTCCAACAAACTGATATGGGATATCTGAACATTGTGAATCTTAATCACTGTCAGTGCTGTCTCCAACAATATGATATGGGATATCTGAACATTGTCAATCTTGATCACTGACAGTGTTGTCTCCACCAAACTGATATGGGATATCTGAACATTGTCAATCTTGATCACTGACAGTGTTGTCTCCACCAAACTGATATGGGATATCTGTGAACATTGTCAATCTTGATCACTGACAGTGTTGTCTCCACCAAACTGATATGGGATATCTGTGAACATTGTCAATCTTGATCACTATCAGTGCTGTCTCCACCAAACTGATATGGGATATCTGAACATTGTCAATCTTAATCACTGTCAGTGCTGTCTCCAACAAAATGATATGGGATATCTGAACATTGTCAATCTTAATCACTGTCAGTGCTGTCTCCACCAAACTGATATGGGATATCTGAACATTGTCAATCTTGATCACCATCAGTGTTGTCTCCACCAAACTGATATGGGATATCTGAACATTGTCAATCTTGATCACTGTCAGTGCTGTCTCCACCAAACTGATATGGGATATCTGAACATTGTCAATCTTGATCACTGTCAGTGCTGTCTCCACCAAACTGATATGGGATATCTGTGAACATTGTCAATCTTGATCACTATCAGTGCTGTCTCCACCAAACCGATATGGGATATCTGTGAACATTGTCAATCTAGATCACTGTCAGTGCTGTCTCCACCAAACTGATATGGGATATCTGAACATTGTCAATCTTGATCACTGTCAGTGCTGTCTCCACCAAACTGATATGGGATATCTGTGAACATTGTCAATCTTGATCACTATCAGTGCTGTCTCCACCAAACTGATATGGGATATTTGTGAACATTGTCAATCTTGATCACTGACAGTGCTGTCTCCAACAAACTGATATGGGATATCTGTGAACATTGTCAATCTTGATCACTATCAGTGCTGTCTCCACCAAACTGATATGGGATATCTGAACATTGTGAATCTTAATCACTGTCAGTGCTGTCTCCAACAATATGATATGGGATATCTGAACATTGTCAATCTTGATCACTGACAGTGTTGTCTCCACCAAACTGATATGGGATATCTGAACATTGTCAATCTTGATCACTGACAGTGTTGTCTCCACCAAACTGATATGGGATATCTGTGAACATTGTCAATCTTGATCACTGACAGTGTTGTCTCCACCAAACTGATATGGGATATCTGAACATTGTCAATCTTGATCACTGTCAGTGCTGTCTCCAACAAAATGATATGGGATATCTCAACATTGTCAATCTTGATCACTGTCAGTGCTGTCTCCAACAAAATGATCTGGGATATCTGAACATTGTCAATCTTGATCACCATCAGTGCTGTCTCCACCAAACTGATATGGGATATCTGTGAACATTGTCAATCTTGATCACTGTCAGTGCTGTCTCCACCAAACTGATATGGGATATCTGAACATTGTCAATCTTGATCACTGTCAGTGCTGTCTCCACCAAACCGATATGGGATATCTGTGAACATTGTCAATCTTGATCACTGTCAGTGCTGTCTCCACCAAACTGATATGGGATATCTGAACATTGTCAATCTTGATCACTGTCAGTGCTGTCTCCACCAAACTGATATGGGATATCTGTGAACATTGTCAATCTTGATCACTATCAGTGCTGTCTCCACCAAACTGATATGGGATATCTGTGAACATTGTCAATCTTGATCACTGACAGTGCTGTCTCCAACAAACTGATATGGGATATCTGAACATTGTGAATCTTAATCACTGTCAGTGCTGTCTCCAACAATATGATATGGGATATCTGAACATTGTCAATCTTGATCACTGACAGTGTTGTCTCCACCAAACTGATATGGGATATCTGAACATTGTCAATCTTGATCACTGACAGTGTTGTCTCCACCAAACTGATATGGGATATCTGTGAACATTGTCAATCTTGATCACTGACAGTGTTGTCTCCACCAAACTGATATGGGATATCTGTGAACATTGTCAATCTTGATCACTATCAGTGCTGTCTCCACCAAACTGATATGGGATATCTGAACATTGTCAATCTTAATCACTGTCAGTGCTGTCTCCAACAAAATGATATGGGATATCTGAACATTGTCAATCTTAATCACTGTCAGTGCTGTCTCCACCAAACTGATATGGGATATCTGAACATTGTCAATCTTGATCACCATCAGTGTTGTCTCCACCAAACTGATATGGGATATCTGAACATTGTCAATCTTGATCACTGTCAGTGCTGTCTCCACCAAACTGATATGGGATATCTGAACATTGTCAATCTTGATCACTGTCAGTGCTGTCTCCACCAAACTGATATGGGATATCTGTGAACATTGTCAATCTTGATCACTATCAGTGCTGTCTCCACCAAACCGATATGGGATATCTGTGAACATTGTCAATCTAGATCACTGTCAGTGCTGTCTCCACCAAACTGATATGGGATATCTGAACATTGTCAATCTTGATCACTGTCAGTGCTGTCTCCACCAAACTGATATGGGATATCTGTGAACATTGTCAATCTTGATCACTATCAGTGCTGTCTCCACCAAACTGATATGGGATATTTGTGAACATTGTCAATCTTGATCACTGACAGTGCTGTCTCCAACAAACTGATATGGGATATCTGTGAACATTGTCAATCTTGATCACTATCAGTGCTGTCTCCACCAAACTGATATGGGATATCTGAACATTGTGAATCTTAATCACTGTCAGTGCTGTCTCCAACAATATGATATGGGATATCTGAACATTGTCAATCTTGATCACTGACAGTGTTGTCTCCACCAAACTGATATGGGATATCTGAACATTGTCAATCTTGATCACTGACAGTGTTGTCTCCACCAAACTGATATGGGATATCTGTGAACATTGTCAATCTTGATCACTGACAGTGTTGTCTCCACCAAACTGATATGGGATATCTGAACATTGTCAATCTTGATCACTGACAGTGTTGTCTCCACCAAACTGATATGGGATATCTGGACATTGTCAATCTTGATCACTGACAGTGTTGTCTCCACCAAACCGATATGGGATATCTGTGAACAGTGTCAATCTTGATCACTATCAGTGCTGTCTCCACCAAACTGATATGGGATATCTGAACATTGTCAATCTTAATCACTGTCAGTGCTGTCTCCAACAAAATGATATGGGATATCTGAACATTGTCAATCTTAATCACTGTCAGTGCTGTCTCCACCAAACTGATATGGGATATCTGAACATTGCCAATCTTGATCACCATCAGTGTTGTCTCCAACAAACTGATATGGGATATCTGAACATTGTCAATCTTAACACTGTCAGTGCTGTCTCCACCAAACTGATATGGGATATCTGAACATTGTCAATCTTGATCACCATCAGTGCTGTCTCCAACAAAATGATATGGGATATCTGAACATTGTCAATCTTGATCACTGTCAGTGCTGTCTCCAACAAAATGATATGTGATATCTGAACATTGTCAATCTTGATCACTGTCAGTGCTGTCTCCACCAAACTGATATGGGATATCTGAACATTGTCAATCATGATGACTGAAAGTGATGTCTCCACCAAACTGATATGGGATATCTGAACATTGTCAATCTTAATCACTGTCAGTGCTGTCTCCAACAAAATGATATGGGATATCTGAACATTGTCAATCTTAATCACCATCAGTGCTGTCTCCACCAAACTGACATGGGGTATCTGAACATTGTCAATCTTAATCACTGTCAGTGCTGTCTCCACCAAACTGATATGGGATATCTGAACATTGTCAATCTTGATCACCATCAGTGCTGTCTCCAACAAAATGATATGGGATATCTGAACATTGTCAATCTTGATCACTGTCAGTGCTGTCTCCAACAAAATGATATGGGATATCTCAACATTGTCAATCTTGATCACTGTCAGTGCTGTCTCCAACAAAATGATCTGGGATATCTGAACATTGTTAATCTTGATCACCATCAGTGCTGTCTCCACCAAACTGATATGGGATATCTGTGAACATTGTCAATCTTGATCACTGTCAGTGCTGTCTCCACCAAACTGATATGGGATATCTGAACATTGTCAATCTTGATCACTGTCAGTGCTGTCTCCACCAAACCGATATGGGATATCTGTGAACATTGTCAATCTTGATCACTGTCAGTGCTGTCTCCACCAAACTGATATGGGATATCTGAACATTGTCAATCTTGATCACTGTCAGTGCTGTCTCCACCAAACTGATATGGGATATCTGTGAACATTGTCAATCTTGATCACTATCAGTGCTGTCTCCACCAAACTGATATGGGATATCTGTGAACATTGTCAATCTTGATCACTGACAGTGCTGTCTCCAACAAACTGATATGGGATATCTGAACATTGTGAATCTTAATCACTGTCAGTGCTGTCTCCAACAATATGATATGGGATATCTGAACATTGTCAATCTTGATCACTGACAGTGTTGTCTCCACCAAACTGATATGGGATATCTGAACATTGTCAATCTTGATCACTGACAGTGTTGTCTCCACCAAACTGATATGGGATATCTGTGAACATTGTCAATCTTGATCACTGACAGTGTTGTCTCCACCAAACTGATATGGGATATCTGTGAACATTGTCAATCTTGATCACTATCAGTGCTGTCTCCACCAAACTGATATGGGATATCTGAACATTGTCAATCTTAATCACTGTCAGTGCTGTCTCCAACAAAATGATATGGGATATCTGAACATTGTCAATCTTAATCACTGTCAGTGCTGTCTCCACCAAACTGATATGGGATATCTGAACATTGTCAATCTTGATCACCATCAGTGTTGTCTCCACCAAACTGATATGGGATATCTGAACATTGTCAATCTTGATCACTGTCAGTGCTGTCTCCACCAAACTGATATGGGATATCTGAACATTGTCAATCTTGATCACTGTCAGTGCTGTCTCCACCAAACTGATATGGGATATCTGTGAACATTGTCAATCTTGATCACTATCAGTGCTGTCTCCACCAAACCGATATGGGATATCTGTGAACATTGTCAATCTAGATCACTGTCTGTGCTGTCTCCACCAAACTGATATGGGATATCTGAACATTGTCAATCTTGATCACTGTCAGTGCTGTCTCCACCAAACTGATATGGGATATCTGTGAACATTGTCAATCTTGATCACTATCAGTGCTGTCTCCACCAAACTGATATGGGATATTTGTGAACATTGTCAATCTTGATCACTGACAGTGCTGTCTCCAACAAACTGATATGGGATATCTGTGAACATTGTCAATCTTGATCACTATCAGTGCTGTCTCCACCAAACTGATATGGGATATCTGAACATTGTGAATCTTAATCACTGTCAGTGCTGTCTCCAACAATATGATATGGGATATCTGAACATTGTCAATCTTGATCACTGACAGTGTTGTCTCCACCAAACTGATATGGGATATCTGAACATTGTCAATCTTGATCACTGACAGTGTTGTCTCCACCAAACTGATATGGGATATCTGTGAACATTGTCAATCTTGATCACTGACAGTGTTGTCTCCACCAAACTGATATGGGATATCTGAACATTGTCAATCTTGATCACTGACAGTGTTGTCTCCACCAAACTGATATGGGATATCTGAACATTGTCAATCTTGATCACTGACAGTGTTGTCTCCACCAAACCGATATGGGATATCTGTGAACAGTGTCAATCTTGATCACTATCAGTGCTGTCTCCACCAAACTGATATGGGATATCTGAACATTGTCAATCTTAATCACTGTCAGTGCTGTCTCCAACAAAATGATATGGGATATCTGAACATTGTCAATCTTAATCACTGTCAGTGCTGTCTCCACCAAACTGATATGGGATATCTGAACATTGCCAATCTTGATCACCATCAGTGTTGTCTCCAACAAACTGATATGGGATATCTGAACATTGTCAATCTTAACACTGTCAGTGCTGTCTCCACCAAACTGATATGGGATATCTGAACATTGTCAATCTTGATCACCATCAGTGCTGTCTCCAACAAAATGATATGGGATATCTGAACATTGTCAATCTTGATCACTGTCAGTGCTGTCTCCAACAAAATGATATGTGATATCTGAACATTGTCAATCTTGATCACTGTCAGTGCTGTCTCCACCAAAATGATATGGGATATCTGAACATTGTCAATCATGATGACTGAAAGTGATGTCTCCACCAAACTGATATGGGATATCTGAACATTGTCAATCTTAATCACTGTCAGTGCTGTCTCCAACAAAATGATATGGGATATCTGAACATTGTCAATCTTAATCACCATCAGTGCTGTCTCCACCAAACTGATATGGGGTATCTGAACATTGTCAATCTTAATCACTGTCAGTGCTGTCTCCACCAAACTGATATGGGATATCTGAACATTGTCAATCTTGATCACCATCAGTGCTGTCTCCAACAAAATGATATGGGATATCTGAACATTGTCAATCTTGATCACTGTCAGTGCTGTCTCCAACAAAATGATATGTGATATCTCAACATTGTCAATCTTAATCACCATCAGTGTTGTCTCCACCAAACTGATATGGGATATCTGAACATTGTCAATCTTGATCACTGTCAGTGCTGTCTCCAAGAAAATGATATGGGATATCTGAACATTGTCAATCTTGATCACCATCAGTATTGTCTCCAACAAAATGATATGGGATATCTGAACATTGTCAATCTTAATCACTGTCAGTGCTGTCTCCAACAAAATGATATGGGATATCTGAACATTGTCAATCTTGATCACCATCAGTGTTGTCTCCACCAAACTGATATGGGATATCTGAACATTGTCAATCTTAATCACTGTCAGTGCTGTCTCCAACAAAATGATATGGGATATCTGAACATTGTCAATCTTGATCACTGTCAGTGCTGTCTCCAACAAAATGATATGGGATATCTGAACATTGTCAATCTTGATCACCATCAGTGCTGTCTCCACCAAACTGATATGGGATATCTGTGAACATTGTCAATCTTGATCACTGTCAGTGCTGTCTCCACCAAACTGATATGGGATATCTGAACATTGTCAATCTTGATCACTGTCAGTGCTGTCTCCACCAAACCGATATGGGATATCTGTGAACATTGTCAATCTTGATCACTGTCAGTGCTGTCTCCACCAAAATGATATGGGATATCTGAACATTGTCAATCTTGATCACTGTCAGTGCTGTCTCCACCAAACTGATATGGGATATCTGTGAACATTGTCAATCTTGATCACTATCAGTGCTGTCTCCACCAAACTGATATGGGATATCTGTGAACATTGTCAATCTTGATCACTGACTGTGCTGTCTCCAACAAAATGATATGGGATATCTGAACATTGTCAATCTTAATCACTGTCAGTGCTGTCTCCAACAAAATGATATGGGATATCTGAACATTGTCAATCTTGATCACCATCAGTGCTGTCTCCAACAAAATTATATGGGATATCTGAACATTGTCAATCTTGATCACTGTCAGTGCTGTCTCCAACAAAATGATATGTGATATCTGAACATTGTCAATCTTGATCACCATCAGTGTTGTCTCCACCAAACTGATATGGGATATCTGAACATTGTCAATCATGATGACTGAAAGTGATGTCTCCACCAAACTGATATGGGATATCTGAACATTGTCAATCTTAATCACTGTCAGTGCTGTCTCCAACAAAATGATATGGGATATCTGAACATTGTCAATCTTAATCACTGTCAGTGCTGTCTCCACCAAACTGATATGGGATATCTGAACATTGTCAATCTTGATCACCATCAGTGCTGTCTCCAACAAAATGATATGGGATATCTGAACATTGTCAATCTTGATCACTGTCAGTGCTGTCTCCAAACAAAATGATATGTGATATCTCAACATTGTCAATCTTAATCACCATCAGTGTTGTCTCCACCAAACTGATATGGGATATCTGAACATTGTCAATCTTGATCACTGTCAGTGCTGTCTCCAAGAAAATGATATGGGATATCTGAACATTGTCAATCTTGATCACCATCAGTATTGTCTCCAACAAAATGATATGGGTTATCTGAACATTGTCAATCTTGATCACTGTCAGCGCTGTCTCCAACAAAATGATATGGGATATCTGAACATTGTCAATCTTGATCACCATCAGTGCTGTCTCCAACAAAATGATATGGGATATCTGAACATTGTCAATCTTGATCACTGTCAGTGCTGTCTCCAACAAAATGATATGGGATATCTGAACATTGTCAATCTTGATCACTGTCAGTGCTGTCTCCAACAAAATGATATGGGATATCTGTACATTGTCAATCTTAATCACCATCAGTGTTGTCTCCACCAAACTGATATGGGATATCTGTACATTGCCAATCTTGATCACTGTCAGTGCTGTCTCCAACAAAATGATATGGGATATCTCAACATTGTCAATCTTGATCACTGTCAGTGCTGTCTCCAACAAAATGATATGGGATATCTGAACATTGTCAATCTTGATCACCATCAGTGTTGTCTCCACCAAACTGATATGGGATATCTGAACAATGTCAATCTTAATCACTGTCAGTGCTGTCTCCACCAAACTGATATGGGATATCTGAACATTGTCAATCTTGATCACTGCCAGTACTGTCTCCAACAAACTGATAGGGAATATCTGAACCTTGTCAATCTTGATCACCATCGGTGTTGTCTCCACCAAACTGATATGGGATATCTGAACATTGTCAATCTTGATCACTGACAGTGTTGTCTCCACCAAAATGATATGGGATATCTGAACATTGTCAATCTTGATCACTGACAGTGTTGTCTCCAACAAAATGATATGGGATATCTGAACATTGTCAATCTTAATCACCATCAGTGTTGTCTCCACCAAACTGATATGGGATATCTGAACATTGTCAATCTTAATCACTGTCAGTGCTGTCTCCAACAAAATGATATGGGATATCTGAACATTGTCAATCTTAATCACTGTCAGTGCTGTCTCCACCAAACTGATATGGGATATCTGAACATTGTCAATCTTAATCACTGTCAGTGCTGTCTCCACCAAACTGATATGGGATATCTGAACATTGTCAATCTTGATCACCATCAGTGCTGTCTCCAACAAAATGATATGGGATATCTGAACATTGTCAATCTTGATCACTGTCAGTGCTGTCTCCAACAAAATGATATGTGATATCTGAACATTGTCAATCTTGATCACCATCAATGTTGTCTCCACCAAACTGATATGGGATATCTGAACATTGTCAATCATGATGACTGAAAGTGATGTCTCCACCAAACCGATATGGGATATCTGTGAACATTGTCAATCTTGATCACTGTCAGTGCTGTCTCCACCAAAATGATATGGGATATCTGAACATTGTCAATCTTGATCACTGTCAGTGCTGTCTCCACCAAACTGATATGGGATATCTGTGAACATTGTCAATCTTGATCACTATCAGTGCTGTCTCCACCAAACTGATATGGGATATCTGTGAACATTGTCAATCTTGATCACTGACTGTGCTGTCTCCAACAAAATGATATGGGATATCTGAACATTGTCAATCTTAATCACTGTCAGTGCTGTCTCCAACAAAATGATATGGGATATCTGAACATTGTCAATCTTGATCACCATCAGTGCTGTCTCCAACAAAATTATATGGGATATCTGAACATTGTCAATCTTGATCACTGTCAGTGCTGTCTCCAACAAAATGATATGTGATATCTGAACATTGTCAATCTTGATCACCATCAGTGTTGTCTCCACCAAACTGATATGGGATATCTGAACATTGTCAATCATGATGACTGAAAGTGATGTCTCCACCAAACTGATATGGGATATCTGAACATTGTCAATCTTAATCACTGTCAGTGCTGTCTCCAACAAAATGATATGGGATATCTGAACATTGTCAATCTTAATCACTGTCAGTGCTGTCTCCACCAAACTGATATGGGATATCTGAACATTGTCAATCTTGATCACCATCAGTGCTGTCTCCAACAAAATGATATGGGATATCTGAACATTGTCAATCTTGATCACTGTCAGTGCTGTCTCCAAACAAAATGATATGTGATATCTCAACATTGTCAATCTTAATCACCATCAGTGTTGTCTCCACCAAACTGATATGGGATATCTGAACATTGTCAATCTTGATCACTGTCAGTGCTGTCTCCAAGAAAATGATATGGGATATCTGAACATTGTCAATCTTGATCACCATCAGTATTGTCTCCAACAAAATGATATGGGTTATCTGAACATTGTCAATCTTGATCACTGTCAGCGCTGTCTCCAACAAAATGATATGGGATATCTGAACATTGTCAATCTTGATCACCATCAGTGCTGTCTCCAACAAAATGATATGGGATATCTGAACATTGTCAATCTTGATCACTGTCAGTGCAGTCTCCAACAAAATGATATGGGATATCTGAACATTGTCAATCTTGATCACTGTCAGTGCTGTCTCCAACAAAATGATATGGGATATCTGTACATTGTCAATCTTAATCACCATCAGTGTTGTCTCCACCAAACTGATATGGGATATCTGTACATTGCCAATCTTGATCACTGTCAGTGCTGTCTCCAACAAAATGATATGGGATATCTCAACATTGTCAATCTTGATCACTGTCAGTGCTGTCTCCAACAAAATGATATGGGATATCTGAACATTGTCAATCTTGATCACCATCAGTGTTGTCTCCACCAAACTGATATGGGATATCTGAACAATGTCAATCTTAATCACTGTCAGTGCTGTCTCCACCAAACTGATATGGGATATCTGAACATTGTCAATCTTGATCACTGCCAGTACTGTCTCCAACAAACTGATAGGGAATATCTGAACCTTGTCAATCTTGATCACCATCGGTGTTGTCTCCACCAAAATGATATGGGATATCTGAACATTGTCAATCTTGATCACCATCAGTGTTGTCTCCACCAAAATGATATTGGATATCTGAACATTGTCAATCTTGATCACTGACAGTGTTGTCTCCAACAAAATGATATGGGATATCTGAACATTGTCCATCTTAATCACCATCAGTGTTGTCTCCACCAAACTGATATGGGATATCTGAACATTGTCAATCTTGATCACTGACAGTGTTGTCTCCACCAAAATGATATGGGATATCTGAACATTGTCAATCTTGATCACTGACAGTGTTGTCTCCAACAAAATGATATGGGATATCTGAACATTGTCAATCTTAATCACCATCAGTGTTGTCTCCACCAAACTGATATGGGATATCTGAACATTGTCAATCTTAATCACTGTCAGTGCTGTCTCCAACAAAATGATATGGGATATCTGAACATTGTCAATCTTAATCACTGTCAGTGCTGTCTCCACCAAACTGATATGGGATATCTGAACATTGTCAATCTTAATCACTGTCAGTGCTGTCTCCACCAAACTGATATGGGATATCTGAACATTGTCAATCTTGATCACCATCAGTGCTGTCTCCAACAAAATGATATGGGATATCTGAACATTGTCAATCTTGATCACTGTCAGTGCTGTCTCCAACAAAATGATATGTGATATCTGAACATTGTCAATCTTGATCACCATCAATGTTGTCTCCACCAAACTGATATGGGATATCTGAACATTGTCAATCATGATGACTGAAAGTGATGTCTCCACCAAAATGATATGGGATATCTGAACATTGTCAATCTTGATCACTGACAGTGTCGTCTCCACCAAACTGATATGGGATATCTGAACATTGTCAATCTTGATCACTGACAGTGTTGTCTCCAACAAAATGATATGGGATATATGAACATTGTCAATCTTAATCACTGTCAGTGCTGTCTCCAACAAAATGATATGGGATATCTGAACATTGTCAATCTTGATCACTGTCAGTGCTGTCTCCAACAAAATGATATGGGATATCTCAACATTGTCAATCTTTATCACTGTCAGTGCTGTCTCCAACAAAATGATATGGGATATCTGAACATTGTCAATCTTGATCACCATCAGTGCTGTCTCCACCAAACTGATATGGGATATCTGTGAACATTGTCAATCTTGATCACTGTCAGTGCTGTCTCCACCAAACTGATATGGGATATCTGAACATTGTCAATCTTGATCACTGTCAGTGCTGTCTCCACCAAACCGATATGGGATATCTGTGAACATTGTCAATCTTGATCACTGTCAGTGCTGTCTCCACCAAACTGATATGGGATATCTGAACATTGTCAATCTTGATCACTGTCAGTGCTGTCTCCACCAAACTGATATGGGATATCTGTGAACATTGTCAATCTTGATCACTATCAGTGCTGTCTCCACCAAACTGATATGGGATATCTGTGAACATTGTCAATCTTGATCACTGACAGTGCTGTCTCCAACAAACTGATATGGGATATCTGAACATTGTGAATCTTAATCACTGTCAGTGCTGTCTCCAACAATATGATATGGGATATCTGAACATTGTCAATCTTGATCACGGACAGTGTTGTCTCCACCAAACTGATATGGGATATCTGAACATTGTCAATCTTGATCACTGACAGTGTTGTCTCCACCAAACTGATATGGGATATCTGTGAACATTGTCAATCTTGATCACTGACAGTGTTGTCTCCACCAAACTGATATGGGATATCTGTGAACATTGTCAATCTTGATCACTATCAGTGCTGTCTCCACCAAACTGATATGGGATATCTGAACATTGTCAATCTTAATCACTGTCAGTGCTGTCTCCAACAAAATGATATGGGATATCTGAACATTGTCAATCTTAATCACTGTCAGTGCTGTCTCCACCAAACTGATATGGGATATCTGAACATTGTCAATCTTGATCACCATCAGTGTTGTCTCCACCAAACTGTTATGGGATATCTGAACATTGTCAATCTTGATCACTGTCAGTGCTGTCTCCACCAAACCGATATGGGATATCTGTGAACATTGTCAATCTTGATCACTGACAGTGTTGTCTCCAACAAAATGATATGGGATATCTGAACATTGTCAATCTTAATCACCATCAGTGTTGTCTCCACCAAACTGATATGGGATATCTGATCATTGTCAATCTTGATCACTGACAGTGTTGTCTCCACCAAAATGATCTGGGATATCTGTGAACATTGTCAATCTTGATCACTATCAGTGCTGTCTCCACCATACTGATATGGGATATCTGAACATTGTCAATCTTAATCACTGTCAGTGCTGTCTCCAACAAAATGATATGGGATATCTGAACATTGTCAATCTTAATCACTGTCAGTGCTGTCTCCACCAAACTGATATGGGATATCTGAACATTGTCAATCTTAATCACTGTCAGTGCTGTCTCCACCAAACTGATATGGGATATCTGAACATTGTCAATCTTGATCACCATCAGTGCTGTCTCCAACAAAATGATATGGGATATCTGAACATTGTCAATCTTGATCACTGTCAGTGCTGTCTCCAACAAAATGATATGTGATATCTGAACATTGTCAATCTTGATCACCATCAATGTTGTCTCCACCAAACTGATATGGGATATCTGAACATTGTCAATCATGATGACTGAAAGTGATGTCTCCACCAAAATGATATGGGATATCTGAACATTGTCAATCTTGATCACTGACAGTGTCGTCTCCACCAAACTGATATGGGATATCTGAACATTGTCAATCTTGATCACTGACAGTGTTGTCTCCAACAAAATGATATGGGATATATGAACATTGTCAATCTTAATCACTGTCAGTGCTGTCTCCAACAAAATGATATGGGATATCTGAACATTGTCAATCTTGATCACTGT
This sequence comes from Myxine glutinosa, assembly GCF_964187855.1. Classification (NCBI taxonomy): domain Eukaryota; kingdom Metazoa; phylum Chordata; class Myxini; order Myxiniformes; family Myxinidae; genus Myxine; species Myxine glutinosa. Next base: position 137,421,690 of record NC_136270.1, read on the forward strand.
CAGTGCTGTCTCCAACAAAATGATATGGGATATCTCAACATTGTCAATCTTTATCACTGTCAGTGCTGTCTCCAACAAAATGATATGGGATATCTGAACATTGTCAATCTTGATCACCATCAGTGCTGTCTCCACCAAACTGATATGGGATATCTGTGAACATTGTCAATCTTGATCACTGTCAGTGCTGTCTCCACCAAACTGATATGGGATATCTGAACATTGTCAATCTTGATCACTGTCAGTGCTGTCTCCACCAAACCGATATGGGATATCTGTGAACATTGTCAATCTTGATCACTGTCAGTGCTGTCTCCACCAAACTGATATGGGATATCTGAACATTGTCAATCTTGATCACTGTCAGTGCTGTCTCCACCAAACTGATATGGGATATCTGTGAACATTGTCAATCTTGATCACTATCAGTGCTGTCTCCACCAAACTGATATGGGATATCTGTGAACATTGTCAATCTTGATCACTGACAGTGCTGTCTCCAACAAACTGATATGGGATATCTGAACATTGTGAATCTTAATCACTGTCAGTGCTGTCTCCAACAATATGATATGGGATATCTGAACATTGTCAGTCTTGATCACGGACAGTGTTGTCTCCACCAAACTGATATGGGATATCTGAACATTGTCAATCTTGATCACTGACAGTGTTGTCTCCACCAAACTGATATGGGATATCTGTGAACATTGTCAATCTTGATCACTGACAGTGTTGTCTCCACCAAACTGATATGGGATATCTGTGAACATTGTCAATCTTGATCACTATCAGTGCTGTCTCCACCAAACTGATATGGGATATCTGAACATTGTCAATCTTAATCACTGTCAGTGCTGTCTCCAACAAAATGATATGGGATATCTGAACATTGTCAATCTTAATCACTGTCAGTGCTGTCTCCACCAAACTGATATGGGATATCTGAACATTGTCAATCTTGATCACCATCAGTGTTGTCTCCACCAAACTGTTATGGGATATCTGAACATTGTCAATCTTGATCACTGTCAGTGCTGTCTCCACCAAACCGATATGGGATATCTGTGAACATTGTCAATCTTGATCACTGTCAGTGCTGTCTCCACCAAACTGATATGGGATATCTGTGAACATTGTCAATCTTGATCACTATCAGTGCTGTCTCCACCAAACCGATATGGGATATCTGTGAACATTGTCAATCTAGATCACTGTCAGTGCTGTCTCCACCAAACTGATATGGGATATCTGTGAACATTGTCAATCTTGATCACTATCAGTGCTGTCTCCACCAAACTGATATGGGATATTTGTGAACATTGTCAATCTTGATCACTGACAGTGCTGTCTCCAACAAACTGATATGGGATATCTGTGAACATTGTCAATCTTGATCACTATCAGTGCTGTCTCCACCAAACTGATATGGGATATCTGAACATTGTGAATCTTAATCACTGTCAGTGCTGTCTCCAACAATATGATATGGGATATCTGAACATTGTCAATCTTGATCACTGACAGTGTTGTCTCCACCAAACTGATATGGGATATCTGAACATTGTCAATCTTGATCACTGACAGTGTTGTCTCCACCAAACTGATATGGGATATCTGTGAACATTGTCAATCTTGATCACTGACAGTGTTGTCTCCACCAAACTGATATGGGATATCTGAACATTGTCAATCTTGATCACTGACAGTGTTGTCTCCACCAAACTGATATGGGATATCTGAACATTGTCATTCTTGATCACTGACAGTGTTGTCTCCAACAAAATGATGTGGGATATCTGAACATTGTCAATCTTGATCACTGACAGTGTTGTCTCCACCAAACTGATAGGGAAATATCTGAACATTGTCAATCTTGATCACTGACAGTGTTGTCTCCACCAAAATGATATTGGATATCTGAACATTGACAATCTTGATCACTGACAGTGTTGTCTCCACCAAACTGATATGGGATATCTGAACATTGTCAATCTTGATCACTGACAGTGCTGTCTCCACCAAAATGATATGGGATATCTGAACATTGTCAATCTTGATCACCATCAGTGCTGTCTCCACCAAAATGATATGGGATATCTGAACTTTGTCAATCTTGATCACCATCAGTGTTGTCTCCACCAAACTGATATGGGATATCTGTGAACATTGCCAATCTTAATCACTGTCAGTGCTGTCTCCAACAAACTGATATGGGATATCTGCACATTGTCAATCTTGATCACCATCAGTGCTGTCTCCACCAAATTGATATGGGATATCTGAACATTGTCAATCTTGATCGCTGACAGTGCTGTCTCCAACAAACTGATATGGGATATCTGAACATTGTCAATCTTGATCACTGTCAGTGCTGTCTCCACCAAACTGATGTGGGATATCTGTGAACATTGTCAATCTTGATCACTGACAGTGCTGTCTCCAACAAACTGATATGGGATATCTGTGAACATTGTCAATCTTGATCACTATCAGTGCTGTCTCCACCAAACTGATATGGGATATCTGAACATTGTCAATCTTGATCACCATCAGTGCTGTCTCCACCAAACTGATATGGGATATCTGTGAACATTGTCAATCTTGATCTCTGACAGTGCTGTCTCCAACAAACTGATATGGGATATCTGTGAACATTGTCAATCTTGATCACTGTCAGTGTTGTCTCCACCAAACTGATATGGGATATCTGAACATTGTCAATCTTGATCACTGTCAGTGCTGTCTCCACCAATCTGATCTGGAATATCTGAACATTGTCAATCTTGATCACTGTCAGTGCTGTCTCCACCAAACTGATATGAAATATCTGAACATTGTCAATCTTGATCACTGTCAGTGCTGTCTCCACCAAACTGATATGGGATATAATTAATAGATATATAGTGTCACCGCTTCACCGCCTCACGGACCATGTTTTTTGGTTTTATATATATTTGAAGAAAAATATGTTTTGGTCACAAATATACTGTTGTGGTTCTGTGAACCAGCCCCAATGGTAATTGCACCCAACATACAGGTTCCTCAGCATAGTTATTTCCGTAATATAGGACGATAATAGTCCGTTTCCCTTGTGTAGTGGGTTAGAATGTGATACAATGCGTTGTTGAGGGTTAGAAAGGTTTTTCCTCCTTTTATCCCCATTACCTTGGGGGTAATTGTTACGTATGCACGTCGTGTTTTAGTGTAATAGTTCCGTGTTGCTTGTGCAAGTTGATGCCATAGCGTGCCAAAATGTGATTGAATCGCAGATACTCTGGAGGCGTTGGGTTTGGTCCTGTGCTTGCTTTGTGGGGCTTTGTGGTTCTTCAAGAGAGAACGTGCTCACGTTTGTGGGTCAAACTGAGAGGCAAGCCTTGGGGTGATGGAGCGAGCGCACCAATTTGGGCCAGACAAAGGTACGCCTTCACATATCTTTTAATTCGTACACATTAGCTTATTTATCTCGTGCATTCTTTTCTCAGCTGTGTGTATACAAAATTGTTCTTCTGAACTCACGAGCTCGACAAGGGCACAATCAACCAATGTACTTTTTCAAGGCACCAGCGACTGGCAGCCTTGCTGCGACCCGACTCCTCTGGAGTAACAATTAGTGATAACAAACCTTCACAGTTTCTCTCGCAACACATGCATTTACACGCATGACATGCACGACATCCTGCATATCTACGACTCAAAGCAACCTAGACGCCACAGTATTTCTTTCCCTCTTGATCCCTCCTTTTTAGCGTTTGGGTTGTTGGGGCACGACGGCTCCTGCCCGTAAGATAAAGAGGCCGATTACACTCGCACTAGGCGGTTCTATCGCCCTCTGCAGATCATCTGATTGGGTACACATGCTGTGTAAAGCTGATAGGTAAGGCATAAGATTAAGTCTGCATCGCAGCCATTTTCTTTTCTGTCTGTAAACATTGCTGCACCTTTCATTGCTCGTGATTGCTTGTACATTTTGCACTGCATTCCTCCTTTTTGATCCCTTTCGATTTCCCCTGCTGGACATTAAAGCCCCTGAGTTCCCTCTCCCCATTTTTCAAGATTCTGCTGTAATAATAAATTCCCTCTTGTTGAATATCATTTTCAATGTGTCCGTGTTCGTCATTTCCCTTATGATCCAGAGCTGCTCACTCATTAGGTTGGACTAGGAGGTTATAATTCCCAAATTGATTGGCTCAATCAGTCTGCCATGCATCAGCTATCATCGGGTACGCTTGGCCACCCTTATTAAGATCCAATTAAGATAAGATTGGTGCATAGCCGAGGGAGCGTCCTCTGATTGGAAAGCCAAGTGCTGTAGGTAAACAGTGGTCAGACGGAAGACCCTACGACCGCAGACCTCATGGTAGACCAATTGGCGCTCATGGTTGCCTGGCAACCCGCCCTGATACAAAGTTGTTTGTCATCGGTGGCCTCAGGCACGGTAGGCTCGAGGGAACCGAGGATCCCCCTCGTAGTAGGCGCGACCCCAGCAGTTGTGATAATACATACATACAGTCAAGTGAAAAAGTAAGTACACCCCATGTAAAGTTTTGACTTTTTCAACATATTTCAACATACAGCTATTTGATCTTCATTTCAACAATATTTATAGATAAAGGTGATATAATATAACAAATATCATGAAACATTTACATTTTGTAGTCCATTGTATAAATTTAAATAAACATAAATGCAAATTTCGCATGTGGAAAAAGAAAGTACACCCCATAAAATGTTTTTAAAATCTTTTTAACATATGTGGACATATCAATATTTGATCTTCATTTAAACAGTATCTATAGATAAAGGTTAGCGGCTAGGGTGCCAGCTTAGGATCCTAGGATCCTGGCTTCGTAATCCCGGTCGATCGCTGAATTAACGCCAGGGGGGTTGACTCAGTCTGTCATCCTTCCGAGGTCGGCTAATTGAGTACCAGTTCACTGGTAATTCCCTGTTTGTCGTAAAAGGCGACAAAAAGGGTTGGCGGCAGGAAGGGCATCCGGCCGTAAAACATTGCTTCAAAAAGGGGACCAACAAAAACAACAACAACCACGGTGCCCGAAAAAAGGCCAACCCCCGCTTTGCGGGGAAAAATGGCCTCTAAAGGTGTTTTTTTTATTTTTGTTTTTTTTTATAGATAAAGGTGATCTAATTGAACAAAAAACAATGAAAAATTGACTTTGCAATAATTTATTCAACAAAAAATTGTTGCACAGCATGCACATCTCATTTCAAATCCCCCACAACATCTTGATGGGATTTAGATCCGGGCTTTGACTTGGCCATTCCAGAACCCTCCATTTCTTTCTTTTCAGCCATTCCTTGGTGGATTTACTGGTATGTTTAGGGTCATTGTCATGTTGCAAGGTCCACCTTCGGTTGAGCTTCAACTTTCCGACAGATGGCCTCACATTATCCTCAAGCACCCTCTGGCACAATGAAGAATTCATTGTGGATTCTATGATGGTGAGCTGCCCAGGCCCTGATGCAGCAAAGCTGCCCCAAACCATAATATTTCCACCACCATGCTTTACAGTTGGTATCAGGTTCTTGTGGTCAAATGCTGTCTTTGGTTTTCGCCAAACATGTCTTCTGGTACTGTGGCCAAATAGCTCTACCTTTGACTCATCTGTCCAGGGCACATTGTTCCAGAAGTGCTGGTCTTTGCCTCGGTGTTCATTGGCAAACTTTAGTATTGCACTGACGTTCTTTCTGGACAGCAAAGGTTTTCTCCTGGCACACCTCCCATGTAGATCAAATTTGTGCAGCCTCTTTCTTATGGTAGACTCGTGCACTTTGACATCAACAGTGGCAAGAGCTACCTGTAGGTCCCGTGATGACATTCTGGGGTTCTTAGAGACTTCTTTCAGCATCTTGCGGTCTGCTCTCGGGCTGAAATTGCTGGGGCGGCCTGGCCTGAACAAGTTGGCAGTTGTTTGGAATCTTCTCCACTTTGAGATGATCTTCCGGACAGTCGAATGATTGATTTCAAATTGTTTGGAGATCTTTATAAATCCTTTTCCCAGACTCGTAGGCATCTATAACCTTCTTTCTGAAGGCCTCAGAGAGCTCTTTTGACCTAGGCATGGTGACGCCGCACACTTCAACAACAAAGAGCAAACCAAACGAAATGTCTGAGGTTTAAATAAGACAGGTTCCTCCAAGATCTTCTCTAACGATGTTCGAATCATTTTCACCTGAGCTGGTGCACCTGATTCTAATTTTAGGTATTTGAAGTAGTGATAAATGTAGGGGTGTACTTACTTTTTCCACATGCGAAATTTGCATTTATGTTTATTTACATTATACAATGGACTACAAAATGTAAATGTTTCATGATATTTGTTATATTATATCACCTTTATCTATCAATATTGTTGAAATGAAGATCAAATAGCTGTATGTTGAAATATGTTGAAAAAGTCAAAACTTTCCATGGGGTGTACTTACTTTTTCACATGACTGTACATACCTAACCATATATGTTTGCTCCATTATAATAACTTGCGTGACTCGGCGCGCTCCGCACACCTCACCATACGTCGTTTCAGATGGATAGGCATCTTTGACCATTTCGGCGTCTTTTGAGTCTTCAGGGTGTTTTGGGTTTTCAGGGCTATTTGTGTCTTCAGGGTGTTTTGAACCTCTGGACCTTTAAGGGTATTTTGGGTCTTTTTTTTTTGTATACAACATCGAGGCTCGTGTGAGAGCTAACATTAATCACAAAAAAACAAACGGACACATAAAAAACATATAAAGGGAGCGGGAGGCGGGATGGGGAGAGAGAGAGAAACGCACAAGTACAACAGTAGAGAACAGGGACATCGGGAGATCTGTGGGAGGGAGAGGGCTTGGGGGGAGGAGGCATGGGAACAGTGTTTTGCTGGTGTTTTGTTTCATAGGTGTCTTTGGGGTGTTTTGGGTCTTCGGGGTCATCAGGGGCTTTTGGGGCTTCAGGGTCTTTTGGTTCCTCTGGGTATTCAAGGGTCTTTTGGGTCTAAAGGATATTTAAGGGAGTTTGGGGGGTATTCAGGGTGTTTTGGGTCTTCCGGTCTTTTGGATCTTCTGGGTGTTTTGGGTCTTTGGAGTATTTTTGGCTCTTCGGGGTCTCTTTGGTCTTTGGGGTGTTTTGGGTCTTTGGGGTATTTTGGGTCTTTGGCGTATTCAGTGGCTTTCGGGTCTTAAGGGTCTTTTGGTTCTTCTTGGTCTTTAAGGGTCTTTGGGGTATTTTGGTTCTTTGGGTATTTAAGGGTCTTTTGGTCTAAAGGGTTTTTAAGGTTATGTGGGGTCTTCAGTGTGTTTTGGGTTTTCAGGGTGTTTTGGTTCTTTGGGGTATTTTGGGTCTTCAGGTCTTTTTGGTCTTCTGGGTGCTTTGGGTCTTCGGTGTATATTGGGTCTTCAGGGTCTTTAACGGTATTTTGGGTCTTCAGGGTCTTCGGGGTAGTTTGGGTGTTTTGGGTCTACGGGGTATTTTGGGTCTTCAGGGTCTTTTGGGTTTTCAGTGGTCTTGGTGGCCTTAAGGGTCTTGGGGGACTTAAAGGGTCGTCAAATGTCTGAAGGGTCTCAGCAGTCGAAACGTAATTAAGAGTCGACGGACTGTGTTTTGGGTGTTAATTTTATTGGAAGAAGAAGAATAAATTGTGTTCTCCGATAAACAAACATACCGTACATAACCATATACGTTTGCTCTATTATAATAAGATTTTGTATTCCATTGTCATTCCCTTATATGAATCCGACATATACTACAGAAATCCCCATCAAATAAATATAATTCTCAGAATATACCATTTCCATCATATGTTTTTTCCGATTTTATGTAATTCCCTTGATCAACCTGACGACTCACTCTGTAGTGTATAATCCGGTTACCGTTCACGTTCGTACAGACCAGCATCTTCTGGTTTAACCCAAGGAATCACCAAGGAGAAGTTTCTCTCCCCCACAACCACTCCCAGCCTTGTGTGCACCTTTTGGTTTAGATTTATGATAATGAGATGACACCTCAATAAAACAAAGAATGTACATTATTTAATTTTTTTTTTAAGCGTGGAGAAAATATTCCTGGAAATATTTATCATCAAGGGATTCTTCGTTTTACGCATTTCAATTAATATACAGGGTGTTCCAAAAAGATCTGGATGGATAACTGGTTGTTAATATTGTTGCGGTTTTGAGAATCCACACTCTTGTAAATATCACATCATTAAAGGTTAAAGGTAGCACCCCATAGATAGGCCACAAGCAACACGTAGGTCACCATAGGACGTCAGTTATTTCATTAGTATGTGTATAGATAAGGCCATGTTTCCAATAGTTGAATCTGCGTTGTGTCAATCAAATAAGGAGTAGGCCCCATTCCATCCATTTTGGCAGCCTCCCTCTCCAAGCGACGCCATTAAGCGCGCCCTCCTGTCTGTGCCCCATGGCCCTCCCAATTTGGTACGCTCCTCGGCCAGCAGCAGCAGCCTTCGCTGCCCGTGAGCTTGCTCAACGCTGCCATAAGCCACGAGGTGAGGCCCGGAAAAAGGGGGCGGAGCGCCAGGAAGAAGGTGTGGCCATTTCACCCAACCATCAGGGCGGGGCCAGTAAGCCATCACCAGCCAACCAGGGCTGAAGTGACATCGCCGACAGGCATGGCTTTGGGGCTCACGGAGCGATCGCTTGCTTGAGATATAAAAGCGAGCGCACAAAGCCCTTTTACAGGACTTATTGGGAGAGAGCACATTTGAAGGACTGTAAGGAAGCGCGCTGATTAACAGAGGACTTACCAGGGGACTTATGCAGTGGCGCTCATTAAAGAGGACTGGTGGGTACATGCGCTTGGCAACAGGACTGATGAGAAGAGCTCGCCTTGAGAGAAACTCGTTGAAAGATTTGTGTTGACAGGGCGTATTGGGAGAGCGCACATTACAACAAACTCGTGGGTACATGCGCTTGATCAGAGAGTGCTCGTTGGCATTGGGAGCTCAAAGCAGGACCTTGGAGAGGGGGCGTTTGGCGCGAGTGTGCAACTATTACGTACGCCGCCAGGACACCAGCCTTCTCCCCGTGATATAATTGTCCGTTCGCGTTACACTGAAGAGCTGCCTGCCGGGTTTCGTCCGCTGGACCGGAGCCTGGACCGGTGCCGGATTGGAGCTTGGATGCGCTGGTGACCATCAACCTGTTCCACCCTACCATCTACAATCCCCGTGTGAGTGTCTGTATGTAAGACGGGCCCGTTTGTCCAGGGAATAAGATAAGACTGTTTAAGGCTGCCCTGTGTAACTGCTTCTTCCTCTTCCTTGTACATTCCCTTCTTTCGTTTCCTCTTCTCCTTCTTGTACATTTGTAATAAATTGCTTTGTTCTTCCTATTTTCTTGGTTTCCTCTCCATCCGATCGCATCAGTCTTTTCTCCAATTGGGTAAGCGTGGCACGATCGCAACCGCTATAATCGGGTCTAGTCATTTGTTAACAGCTCGGATCGCGGATTGCTATCTGCTCGGCATTTTCCATCCATATCCGTGATTCGAGCAGGAGTTATTCCCTCATTTCCTGTCGGCATTAGTAATTAGGTAGTAGCGAACCCCTAGGCCTAACAAACCCTACCTAACGCTGCGCCGGGAAGGACGTTATAACTTTCAGGACTCGCGTCGGTCAGATAAAAGGACAAGGGGATTAACTCTCCCTTGATAAGGGAAGAGCCGACGTTCGAGATCCATAACAATTGGTGTCGGGGAGTGGGATTTGGACCCGAACCAATTTTTTTTTATATTTTGGACAAAATTTCGTCAAAATTACGAGCGGCCGAAATTTTATTAACACCCAAATTTGAGTCGTGCCATGGATAGCCAAGGCGATCGGATGCCGGTGGGGGTAGATTAAGAGGGGTTAGAGGCAACCCAGGACCCCTGGGAAGAAGTGGGACAATTGGGAGGAATGGAAGAGGAGGTTGAAGAGGGTGCGGCAGTACGGGTTGCAGGCGCACAAAATGGCGGCGCCTCGCACATGGCAACGAGGGCCGCGCCCGCTGCGCAAGTGGGAGGGCTGGATATGCAGGCCCTCATTGCGCAGCTACAGGCAACCATACAAATGGAGATAAGAAATAAATTTGGGGGATTGAGGAAGGAGATGGGAGAAATGAGGGCCGATCGTAAGCAAATGGGAAATCGAATAAAAGAGATAGGAATTGAATGGGAGGAAAAGATGGATGATATGGGAAATCTAATTGAAGGGTTTGGAAACAGAATGGGTGACCGCATACAAAAATTTGAGGAGAAAATAGCCCGCAGGTCAAGCGGGAAAGGCACAATGGTATGCGACGGGGTAGCGCGATTTTAGAAGCGCGGGGAAAGCGAGCCTGAGCAAAGCACAGCCGTGTGGACCGGGATAGAAATCGCGACACGGGGTATGGGAAAGCCGCCGACCGCCGAAGTAGAGAAGAAAATTTTATTAGCGCCAGCGGTCGTCGAGGAAAAAGAGAAGGACATAATCATAATGGAAATTGGGGTGGAAAAGACGGCAGAGGTAGTGCATGAATTGAGGGAAAAGATGGAATGTGTACAAAGTCTGTATTCACACCACGATGCCGTACTTGTTAACCCAAATGAAAGTTTGCAGCTGCGTGTGGAGAGGAGGATCCCAAAGGTAAGCCGGGCTGTATATGGCGCGAAAAGGTTTGGCAGAAAGGATTTTTCACGCGCTTGGGATCCCGGCATCACCCGGGCACTTGTGGAAGGTCCGTGGTGCGCTGTATGAAAGGAAATGATGCGCGTGTGAGGAAAAGGTGTGCGTCGAAGTGCGAGTGTATTACAGAAAGTGAGGGTGAGTGCACAACAGGGTGTGAAAGTGAGGGTGAGTGTACAACAGAGTGTATGTGTGCAGATGTGAGTTGGTTGTGGAGAGTGTGCGGGGATGCACATTAGAGCGTGTGATTGGGTGTGCGACAGGGGATTGCACACCTGTGGGTATGTGTGCACTGAGTGGGTGGATGCAAGAGTGCACACCCACGAGTGTTACAGAGTACGTAACGGAGGAGAGTGCGCCAGGGTGTGTGCGAGAGAGGTGTGTAACGGAGTGTGTGAGTGTGCCTGGGTGGTGTGCACGAGAGCGTGCGGTGGCAGAATTAACGAAATGTGTGGAATGTATGGGCGGTGTTGGAGCGCCGCGTTTTGTGAGTGAAGAAAGGAACGCGTGGTGTGAGCATGCGATTCGAGCATCGACGCTGACCGGGGCAGCGCTTAGGCGACGTATAGCCGACGCGAGCTCTCGGGGCGGTGTTCTTTGTGTGCTGCGGGTGCCGGCGGGGATCGTTGCCACGGCGCTCTCGCAAGGGGCGCCATGCACGATTCGTGCTGGGCTCCGCCCTGTAGGGTCGGTGCCGCATCGTAGCGGCGACCGGCACGATTCCGGGGGAGGTCGGTCAGGTCGGACCTTCGCCCCCTGGCAGGCATGGTGTTCCGACCGGGGGAGGTTGGGTCATCGGGCCGGAGACTGAAAGGCTCCGCGCCGGGATGGACCTTGGAACCTCGGCCTGAGTATGCCTCCTCCCCAGAGTCGAAAATGCCGGACGGACCCAACCTACAGGAGACTGACCATCCGCACACATTGCTCGGTTTTTCGAAGCCGAGCTGTAAAAATGTATTTCCGCTCCGAGGCTCGAGAGTAGTGGACTAGTAGTAATGGCAGTAGTGATGGCGAATGGTAGTTTACCATTCAATTTGGGGGCAAAGGAGCTATAGGATTATGGGGTTTGGCAGCGAGAGCTAGCCAGGGTGGGCTAGGATAAATGATAGAAATCTAGAAAGATGACCATAGGTGACTTGAGAGTTAAGTCGTGACATTGTACAAGTAGTGGGGACGTAGAGAGATTAGATGGATGGTAATGACGAGGGAGTGCTTAGTATAAGGGATGACAGTGAAAGCACAAGTTAGAGGGAAGGGGATAGTTAAATGATGCAGTGTGTTTGTGGTGTAGTTTATTAAATGAGGAATTGAATGAGAGTCTTGCTGGTGAGCATGTTGAAATGAGGAATTGGAGCGTGGGAAAATCTGAGCGAATGAGGCAATGGTTTGGAGAAGTGATGTATTGTGAGGGTATTGAGGATGTGTGTCATTGTGTTGAGTGATTGACTTGCCTGGTGTGCAAGTGGAGAATGGTTGTGTGGAATAAATGGTGTGGAGTGAGTAGTGTGGAATGAGTGAAGTGGAGTGCATGGTGCGAAGGAGTGAATGGGGGAAGGATGGACCCCTTCACGAGTACCCGGGGAGGGTAGTTTAAAGTTAGGTAGAAGGAGTAGGTAAATTGGTCGGATATTGACATCTGGGGTGCGGGTAGTAGAAAGTAGTGTTTTGTTGGGTGCATAAGTGTATGGAATGGCTGGGCATGTGAGCCTGTTAGTAAGTGTGGTTATTGGGGCACTCCGCCACTGGTAGTCTGTCGGCCAGGTGAGGCCGCATGTAGGCTCTGGGAGCCAGGTAGTGTTGTGTATTGTTCAGCGGGCCCAAGGATCCGAGAAGGAGGACCCAGGTAGCCCAATGCCAGAGGGGGCATTAGTGGGGTTAGAGAGCCAGGAGGGCCTTCCCCAGGTTAGGGTGTGAGGAGCTAGGCAAGCTCGGGTGGCGACGTTCAGTGGCGGAGGTGCGCGGGTAAGTAGACCTGCTGGGAGAGTCACACGACCCAGCCCCGAAATTGTGCGAGGGCACAGAGAGAAAAATGGGGGGAGTGAGACCCCAAATTGGTGAGCACCACAGGGATGGTCAATGGGAATTGGTTTTTAGAACCGCATAGAGTAAAGTGGCCAATGGATTTGCAGGGCAAGACCCCGGGTAGTTTAACTGTGTTAATGTCATTTAGAAGATAGTTAGGAGAAAATCTCTTCGCACCGTCCGCATCCACTCACCGAGGTGATAGGACTCCACACCAGGTTTTGGCAGATGTTTGGAATGGAAGATGCATCTTGACGGAGTTTGACATTGTGTTTATTCCATCCCTTCCTTCTTGGGAGGGATTGGTAACGAATTTGGTTTCGGGGAGATATGGGGGACAAGACGGGTAGAGACGACTTGGTAAATTTGTAAATTGTGTAAATACGGGGAAGGGCAAGGTTAGAGTAGATGGACATGTGGGGTGACGTACGAGTAGGGACGAGCTTTCTCAGCTCGCTCTCCCACGCCCTTCATGTCGCATTACGTTGTATTGATGTGTACCCTTGCGCCCTTGCCCCCCCCCCCCCCCGCTAAGCTCTGCTTGTCTGCCTCCCCACTCATGGACCATGGTCTTTTGTGCGAGGGGAGTGTGCAGGTGCCCTGAATTGTGCGGCCGCACTCTTGCTGCCTGCCCGCTGCCTGCACTGATGCACCATATGGACCACACGTTCTGTGGCCTGGCACATATGGACCACACGTTCTGTGGCCTGGCACCTATGGACCACACATTCTGTGGCCTGGCACCTCTGCTGGGACAGACCATTGCTGCCAGCAGTATCTGGCTTGCGGACCACTGTTTTAAGTGGCATCGATGCCAAGCAGTCGGGCCACCTGAGTTGGCCCTGCTGGCCATAAATAAAAAAGCGGACACGGTGTGTGCCCTTTTTATTAATGAATTAAAGAACATCAAGCAAGAAGACAGCCAAGATACATCGGCGCAGCAGAGGAGCACCAGAAGACATCATTTATTATTTGAAAATGTTTGTTTTTGTACATTTTTGGTGCTTTTCATGCATTTTTTTTGGTATGGTGCATTTTTATTGGTACATATGGGTATGGTGTATCGGTGCAGTGCATTACAATGGCATTTCCTCTTTTCAAAAAGTTCTTCTCTTTTCCCACAAAAGACAGGTCCTGGGTTGTAGTGCAAATAATTAGTAGTGTATTGTAAATAATGCTCCCCACCGGCTTAAATGTTCAGTTTGAAAACCATTCCGTAATTCGGTTAATTGTGGGCGTGAGTCAGTTAGGTAGGACACAATGCAGCACGGGGGACATATCTAGTGTTAAAACTGTCACACTCAGGGTAGTAGGTTAAATGTAGAGGGAAACTACACCTAAGTGTCACATGTAGAGGTAAAAGATAGTCTTGATGTTTCGGCTCGGGCCAAGCCTGGCAAAAGGAGGGGTGCAGTGTTGCGGTTTTGAGAACCCACACTCTTGTAAATATCACATCATTAAAGGTTAAAGGTAGCACCCAATAGATAGGCCACAAGCAACACGTAGGTCACCACCGGACGTCAGTTATTTCATTAGTATGTGTATAGATAAGGCCATGTTTCCAACAGTTGAATCTGCGTTGTGTCAATCAAATAAGGAGTAGGCCACATTCCATCCATTTTGGCAGCCTCCCTCTCCAAGCGACGCCATTAAGCACGCCCTCCTGTCTGTGCCCAAACCCATCCCTCTCTGTACCCACCATACCCAGTTGTACCCAGCTGCTCCTGGACTCTGTGTCCTTTCCTTCTGACAAGGTGGAAAAGTTTCTGTCAACCCTCGACTCGGATTCTGCAACTGGACCTGACAGCATCAGCCCACGGGTCCTAAAATCCTGTTCTTCTGCTCTTTCACTCCCTCTCTCTGCTCTCTTCACCCTCTCTTTTGCTCAAGGTCATCTTCCATCTGCTTGGAAATCTGCCAACATCACCGCTTTGCACAAAAAAGGTGCAAAAACAGATCCCAGCAACTACAGACCAATCAGCCTTCTCCCAATTATCAGCAAAGTCATGGAATCCATCATTGCTTCAGATATGAAATCTTTCCTCTTCTCCAATGGCTTGATCTCTGATCATCAATTTGGTTTCAGACCTGGACACTCTACTCTGGACATGCTGCTTCTGCTTTCTCAACAATGGATGGAGGTCTTCAATGCCAAACAGGAAATTAGAGCAGTCTCCCTTGACATATCACGTGCCTTCGATACGGTCTGGCACCCCGCTCTGCTCACCAAACTCTCCTGTTTTGGTATCCATGGAAATCTCCACGCATGGCTGGCGGACTTCCTCTCTAGTCGTAGTCAACGTGTGGCCCTGAATGGGTTTCTCTCATCTCCTCTTCCTGTTCAGGCTGGAGTTCCACAAGGCAGTGTTCTGGGCCCTGTGCTTTTTCTGGTCTTCATCAATGATCTCTCTGACTCTCTTGAAAATCCTCTGTATCTCTTTGCTGATGACTCTACTCTCTGTCGCTCCATTCTTCATCCCTCAGATCGGCAGTCTGCAGCCTCCTCACTCTCTGCAGACCTGGACAAAATCACAGACTGGGCAAACAAGTGGAACATGTCTTTCAATCCTGACAAATCTCACACTCTTACGATGTCTCTCCGAAAAGACCGACTGGACAACCCTCCCATCCACTTTCTGAATAATCCTCTCCAAGAAGTTCTGTCACTCAAGCTTTTGGGTCTCACTATCTGCCATGATCTTTCCTGGGAAAACTACATTTCAAATCTGGCCTCCAAAGCCAGTCGCCGACTCCTCCTGTCGCCTGCTCCTGCCTCACACCTAGCTCGTCTTCACGCTGTTGAAACCAAAGCATTCAGAATCATTGGAATCTCCCGCGATGAAGCTAACTCCAAGGGCCTCTCACTCACTCACCGCAGGCAGGTTGGTGGTCTTTCCGTCTTCTACCGACTCCTCTCTGGCCTTGCTCCCCCAGCTCTTTCTGGGCTCTGTCCCGCAAATATTCCTACAGGTCGCACAAGATCTGCCTGCAACCCTCTTATGGTCAAACTGCCAAAATCAAGACTCTCTGCTCACCTTCACTCCTTCATTACTCTTTTCTCCCGCCTCTGGAACAAACTCCCTCACTCTCTTCAATCCCACTCCACCCTCCAGGTCTTTAAAACAGCTGTTCACCACCATCTCTTATCTTCCCCCATCCAAAACCTTGATCTTTTCTACCCCCGCTAATTTCACCCCAATTCCACTTTTTAGAAATACCAACTTCTGTCCTGGAAGTCCTTGGTGTCCTTGTGTTTTATACTTCTCCCTCCCCCCCCCCCCCCCACCCCCCTTCCCACGCCTCCTCCCCCAAGCCCTCTCCCTTCCACACATCTCCCTGCTCTCAAATGTTGTGTTTGTGTGCTTCCCCTTCTCTCCCCATCTTGTTTTCCGCTCCCTCTTTTTATATATTTTGTTTGTCTGGTTGATTTGTTTGTGAAGTAAATGCTAGCTCTTTCACGAGCCTCGATTCAGTATACAAAAAAAAAAAGAAAAAAAAAAGAGAAGTTTCAGTGGTGGGGTGTGCACGCCAGACACCCCCCAATGCCACCACCCCAAAATTGAGCTAGATCAGCTCCGAAGTTAACCCGGTGAAACCTACTGGAAAATGTTCGGCATAGTCCCAGATATCATGAATGGCCACTGCCAGACAAGTTTCAGTGGTGGGGTGTGCCCGCGAGACACCCCCCAATGCCACCACCCCAAAATTGAGCTTGATCAGCTCGTATGTTAACCCGGTGAAACCTACTGGAAAATGTTCGGCATAGTCCCAGATATCATGAATGACCACTGCCAGACATTTTCAGTGGTGGGGTGTGCCCGCGAGACACCCCCCAATGCCACCACCCCAAAATTGAGCTTGATCAGCTCGTAAGTTAACCCGGTGAAACCTACTGGAAATAGTTCGGCATAGTCCCAGATATCATGAATGACCACTGCCAGACATTTTCAGTGGTGGGGTGTGCCCACAAGACACCCCCGAATGCCACCACCCCAAAATTGAGCTAGATCAGCTCGAGAGTTAACCTGCATGATAATAAAATTGAGAATAAAATACGATGGAATAACAGCAACATAACTTTTGAAAATCAGATGTTTTATTTCAAGTCATGGGAAAAGCAGGGATTTGTAAGGTATAACACGTCATTTGTCGTGGCTATTGTAAAGACGCTGACGTTATCTGTTTAATGTAACAGTTGCCGAAACTATTATTTCCCTTTAAGTTCGTAATATTAATGAAAGCGTTTCCGATATCATGGTTGGATAAATTGCATACTGCTGAAACAGGTATGGATTAGTCCGGGGAACAATTTATAGATATGTCAACTGAAAATGCTATCAATGTTTTAAACATGAAAACAAAACACTTCTACTCATTGATTGTGGAGAAAAAAAGAAGATAGAACCTGATGTATTTAATCTTTGGCAACAACGATGAGCTGTGGTACCATGAGGTCGATGCTGACATCGGTACCATGTGGTTTTACGGTACCATGAGCGCCGCTGTAAATGGTATCCGATGCCATTGCAGTTACCTTTCGGTCGACTAACTTGTGTGCACCACTGAAAGTTAGTGTCATGCCACCAAGGAGACGTCTGAAGAACAGGTCCAGCTGTGCTGGTATCTCTGACGGTGCATTCCTTCAAATTTTAGACTGTTGCAGGATTTGGGGTCTTGGTCTTCGGGAGCTGGATCATCAGAGATCTAAGATAGAGAGCGGCCCATCTTAACTTGTTATCCTGTTCATACCGTTTAGAATCCTCATGAAGGCGAGCCTTGGCATCCTCTTCTGGAAGAGCAGAACTATAGATGAAGTTGCCTTTCCGAGGGTCTGCCAGTTTTATTGTGATTTTTTTTTTCTTTGAAATGGTCTTTTACCTTCCTGGTAAGATTTTGAGCTGTGTAGGCCTGGAGGTCTGCCCCATCTCCTCAGACACTGGTGAACACAGGATTACACACACACCATTCAAGGCTCCTGCTTCCGGTCCGGTCTGAAGAGGACGCAGGCGTCACATCCTCGCCGCTTCTTCGACTGGGCCACTGTCTGTGGCTTGCTTTTTTGGTGGTCGTGCGGATTTTTTGGCCATTGGGTCTGCCCTCCGCATAGTCCCGGCTCTGCTCCCTGCTTCGCCTACCCGGCTCCTTCGCCTGCTCGCTGTTTCCTCGGGCATGCTCTCGTGGGTTGTGTCCTTCGCAGCGGTGTGGCGGTGGTTTTCCCGCCGTGATCTTGATTTGTAGCGGCGGGGGTTGATTGCCGCTGCATTTCCTGCTTTGCCGTGATCAACCTTGGCCTCGTGATCGTCTCTTTGCTCCTGTCTGCCCTCTGCTTGGTCCCGACTCTGCTCCTGGCTTCACCTACCTGGCTCCTTCGTCTCCTTCGTTTCCTTGGGCCTGCTCCCGTGCGTTGGGACCATTGTTTCACCTCCTCAACCTTGGCCTCGTGCTCGCCTCTCCGCTCCTGCCTGGCATGGCTCTGCGGTACTCCGCCGCAAGGCTCCTTCTGCTCAATACCCGCTCCACCCCATCATGCATCTCTGCCATCAAATCAAATGGACTCCTCCGACAACCCAGGTACATTCACCGTGGCTCCGGTCGTAAGTTTGTATATGTACAATCAGGTCACTCCATCCCCGTCCTCTGGTCGGCTCAGCGCACTCCCACTCATCGTCCCAGCGCACCGAGTCACGGCAACGCACAAAATCGCACCTCCTGCCTGCGAACCCTGGCTAAATCACCTGAATTCATCCCCTCTGTTCAAAACAACATCAAGCTCACCCTGTTCAACAACCGGTCCCTCAACAACAAATGCCTCATCCTCAACGACTACATCCTGGATAACAAACTGGACATTCTCTGTCTCACCGAAACCTGGCAACAACCACTGGACTACTACACGCTCAACCTCACCACACCCAATGGATATTCCTACGTCAATAAACCACGCTCGGAGGGCCGAGGTGGTGGAATTGCCGTTATCCACCGTCAAGACATCAGGACCAGCCTCATCCCCATCGCCTCATCCTCATCCTTTGAACACCTGGCTTTTAAACTCTCTGGTCGCACGCAGTCAGTCATGGCTGTCGTCTACCGCCCTCCCAAACCACACCCATTATTTCTGTCTGACTTCTCCTACTTTCTGACCCAGCTATGTTCCCTCTCCCCCTCAATCCTCCTCCTTGGTGATTTCAATATCCACATGGACTCCACTGACTCCACAATAACCACTGACGTCACTGATTTACTCACCTGCTTTAACCTCACTCAACATGTCAACTTTCCTACGCATATCCGTGGTCACATTTTGGACCTTGTCTGCTCCACTGGATTAATTTTGCACCATCTCTCTGGCTCCGACCTCACCCTCTCTGACCACTTAGCCATCACTATGACCATCAACATCCCCACCCCAACACCAAGACATTATCGCACTATCAGCTTCCGTAAGCTAAACGCTCTTTCACCTACCTCATTCTCATCCACCCTCTCTGAAAAAATGTCCACTTCTCCCTTCATTGACCTCCACACCCCTTCCGACCTCACTGACTACTACAACCACACTCTCTCCTCCTGCCTTGACCAGCTTGCGCCTGTAAAAACCAAAACAGTTTCTTTCACCCATTCTGCTCCCTGGTTTACCCCTGAACTCCGCCTGATGAAAACTCGTGCTCGCCAACTTGAAAGACTCCGCAATAAAACAGGTCTCACAGTTCACTCCCAAGCCTACAAGGACCACCTACAACACTACAAAGATGCCCTCTCCCACGCCTGCTCCGCCTACTACTCTCAAATTATCCACTCTGGCTCCGGAAACCCAAAAGCACTCTTCTCGACAATAAACAAACTCCTCCGCCCCCTGGACACCACCACCCAGTCATTCACAGTAGACAACTGCATCTCCTTCCTTTCTTTCTTCCAACGCAAAATTGACAACATCTACAACAGCTTGACCACCGCCGCACCCGCTCCCCCTCCAACCACCTGCCCCCCCTTATCCTGCCTTCCCCTGTCTCAATTCTCCCCGGTCTCCCCTACTGACCTCTCTGAACTCCTCATAGGAATTAAAACTGCCACCTGCACTCTTGACCCCATCCCCTCCAGCTTTGTCAAGGCCTCCCTCCCTGCTCTCTCTCCACTTATCATTGCAACAATAAACTCCTCCCTGTCTACAGGCATCGTCCCACCATCCCTCAAAATTGCTGCTGTTACCCCCATTCTAAAAAAACCTGGTCTAAACCCTGACACCCTAAACAACTTCAGACCCATCTCCAACCTACCCTTTCTGTCGAAAGTTTTGGAACGCGCTGTGGCCACTCAACTCAAACATCACCTCTCTGCCAATAACCTGTATGAAACATTCCAATCCGGATTTCCGCTCCAACCACAGGACTGAAACTGCTCTCCTCAAAATCACCAACGACCTTCTCCTCTCCTCTGACGCTGGCAACCTCAACATTCTCGTACTCCTCGACCTCAGCGCTGCCTTTGACACCATCGATCACACCATCCTCCTCACCCGACTTGAATCCACCTTTAACGTTACCGGCACTGCCCTCTCTTGGATTAAATCATACCTCTCTGACAGACGCCAGTTCATCTCCATCAATAACTGCAAATCCCCCACTGCTCCCCTCCCCCAAGGTGTCCCCCAAGGTTCAGTTCTTGGACCCTCCTCTTCATCCTTTACCTGTCCCCCCTCGGTCACTTAATCCGCCGTCATGGTCTCCAATTCCACTGCTTCGCCGATGACATCCAGCTTTTCATCTCCACCAAGTCCGTCTCCACCGACACCCACTCTATCCTGACAAACTGCATCTCTGAAATAAAATCCTGGCTTCAAATCAACTTCCTCAAAATTAACTGTGATAAATCTGAAATAATCATCATTGGCCCAAAAACGCTCACAAAATCCACCCATAACTTTGCCCTCAACATCGACGGTATCCCAGTATCCACCTCCCCTCTCATCCGGAATCTTGGCGTCATCTTTGACCAAACCCTCTCCTTCGACAAATACACTAAACAGATCACAAAGACAGCCTTCTTTCACCTGAAAAACATCGCCCGTCTCCGCTCATCCCTCTCCTCCATGGATGCAGAAACCCTCATCCACGCCTTCATCACCTCCCGTCTGGACTACTGCAATAGCCTTCTCTATGGTTCACCCTCAACAATCACCAATAAACTCCAATACATTCAGAACTCCGCTGCCCGTCTACTCACCCATTCCCGGACCCGTGACCACATCACCCCCGTCCTTTACAAGCTTCACTGGCTCCCCATCTCCCAGAGAATCCAGTACAAAATCCTCCTCTTGACCTACAAAGCCCTCCATAACCTGGCCCCATCCTACCTGGCTGACCTCCTCTCCAGACACACTCCCACCCGCAACCTCCGCTCTGCTGGTACCAACCTCCTGACCCCCCCCCCCCCCCCATCCGGACCAAATTCAGATCCTGGGGGGACAGGGCCTTCTCCATCGCTGCTCCCACCCTCTGGAACTCACTACCTCACACCATCAGAGACTCCTCCTCACTCAACACATTCAAAACATCACTCAAGACCCACCTGTTCAGCACTGCATTCAACATTCAACCCACAGCATTTAACCCCTGACTATCACTTCTCCTTCTCCCTCCTTTTGCTTTAAATATTTCCCTTTTGATTCGTCTTTTTGCAATTGTTGTTTTCATGTTTTGTTATGCATTATGTTTTGCACTCTGTCAAAGCGCCTTTGGGCTTCATGAAAAGCGCTATACAAAATAAATGAATTATTAGGTTTACTCTCCATGAAATGGAGAGAAACCTATTATTACTGCTAGAGTTTTTCTTATTATTATTCTTCCACCCTATTTTGCACCTCCGAAAACTTCATAATTAAGTTTCTCAGCAACCGCTGGTCGGATTGACAGGAAATTTTCATCAAATGATCGGCTCGGCTCGTAGAATTTTTTTAATGCTAATGATGACGTCATAGGTCACGTGGTATGGGCGCCATCTTGTAAAACACCTTCAACTTTGCCCCTCTGTATCTCCGAAACGGCTCAATGGAAAAATTTGAGGAATGGCTCATTCTAAAGAACTCTGCAATGGGAACAAAAAACATGTGTATTGAGTATATCAAAAATGCTAACGTTAAGAGGTTAGAATTCGTCAAACACAATTTTTCTCCCCTGAAAATGAGATTTTTTCCCCAGATGCTTAGTTAAAAAAAACTCAGATTGCAAAAAATTTCGAAGTCATACGTCACATGGTTCGGCCGCCATCTTGTTTTTCGTGAAAAAACACAAAAAATCCTTTTTCTCCGCAACGGCTGAACGGATCGAGCCCAAACTTGGCATGCGTATTCGCATACGCATGACGAACAAAAAGTCAGCGAGCACGACGTCATCCGACACGTGGTTTCAGAGTTACGACGTTTTAAAATTTCAAACTAGAAATGGAATCACCTCCATAATTTGTGGAGATGTCGAGTGGAAACTTTACACAAATGTTCCTCATGGGGGGATGTTTCATCGTTACTTGAGACGTTTTGATAAGTCACATGGTTTGGCCGCAATAAATAATGGAAGTTTAAATTTTAAAAAGCTTGTAACTCTTGAACCACTGCATGGATCGACTTGAATTTTTAATGCAATGTAGCTGTCATCAAGCGGAACAGGTGTGCAAAATTTCAAGATGATTGGATGTACGGTCGCGAAGCTATAAGTCTTTATTGTTGAAAGAAGAAGAAACACACCATTTTGTCTTTCCAGAACGTGCTCACGATAACGCGATCTCCCGCAGTCATTTGAACCGCAAAAAAAATTATAATTGCAGATTTGTCAATAGATGAGGCATATTAACAAACGAATGAAACAGATTTGCTCAAATTCTGACTATTTTTAACTCGATCGTATTTCACTGAAAGTAAGCCCATCAAGGCGCGTACGTAATACACGAAAATACAGTGGCCCATTTGCGCATATGCAAACATCCATCCACATATTACGTAAGGTGCTGTGCGAGATGGAAATGGCTGTCATGGTCGTAATTGGTCTTGAAATTTGCGCAAATAAATGCCCTACACGATGCCGTTTATTTCGTCACAATCCATCCAGCCGATCTGAAGTTATATGAAGAAATGCATTTACGTCGTGACGTCATCACGCGATTTTCAAATGCAGACGTCTTTTCGGAAATTAAATAAAGATAGAAATCGAAATGAATCATGTCCGCGATCTGCGCATGCGCGGTTTTCTCAGTCGCTTTTCAGTGGCATCGCAGTGCAACCCATCTGCGCATGCGCCAGCTATTGAAAATTGGGTCGCCACGGCAAAATCCAAGATGGCCGCCACCATATATATGTCTGACCTTGCAACCTGCATATCTTGAAAAATAAGCGAAGTAGCAACTTCTAATTTGGTGTGTGGGTGTATCTAGGCACAAGGAAGAACGCTGTCGAAAATTGGGTCGCCACGTCAAAATCCAAGATGGCCGCCACCATATATTGTGAGAAAGCACCGGTGAAACCACCTGTTCTCACCCAGATTTGGTGCCCCGCCCACCGCGTGACGTGGCCTCCTTGGAGCCTCACGCGATCGGGAGGCGATTCGGCACGTGATTGGTGGAGAGTCGAGAGAGCGCGGTGGCCATCTTGTGCAACGGACGCGGCTCGAGGGCTCCGAGTGGAAAATCTCAAAAGGGCTTTCCTTGAATCCTCACGACAGCCGAGTTGGGCTGGTCGATTACAGTTCGGTATTTTACGAGCGAGTAACTCCGGAAGAGAACGAGTGATTCCCGGATCTCGTAGATTGGAACCGCGAGTGATTGCCTGCTTCGTGTTGGAGCTGCTGGCCGACCGTTCCTGCCGGCCTTGTGCGGTGAAGTCCATCCTGTTACCCTCCGAGTCCCGGAGATCGTCGATTGGAGCCGCGAGTGATCTTACCTGCGTCCTGTTTGGAGCGTCTGTTGCCGACAGTTCCTGCAGGCTTTGTGCAGTTTATTCCATTTTGTTACCTTTCATGGTTTTGTGATCGAGCCAATAAAGCATCGTGCCTTACCCCTAGAAGGCCGATTAAAACACAATTGTGTTTATTGAGTTCTCTCTGTCCACTCCGTGGACTACTTGAAGCCCGGACATTAACGTCCGTATTCCGTGCTGGGAACCATTTCACAGCCGGGATCGCGACAAATGGGTTGCTCGTCCTAGGATCTTTCAAGTGAGAGACATTCGAATTGAGACGGGAATTCGGCATCTGCATCTTCTCTGCATCTTCTCACCAGCGGACGCCGTCTTGGAGGAACTTTCTCGCCGTAGGACGCTGTCTTGGGTGGTGCTTCACTGCAGAATAAGTGAGCCTCGGATCCCTCCAAACAACCGACAAAAAAAAAAAAAACGTGAGTATTTGTACGTGGTATTTTTCTCATTGGCAATTTGATGTGCGGGTGATATTGTGTAGTTCGTGTCGTATTTCCCCAACAGAGCGTTGTGTTTGAGCGTTGTGTTTTGTGCCTTGTCTTATGATAACTCGTAGCCAAGCTATGTCGACCAGAGTAGTGAGAGTTCAACCTGATCATGTTGACAGTCACGTGGGTGGCGATGTGAGCGACGCAAGCAGCCTTGACCCGGTCACTCAACCCGAGATGTTAGGAAGCGATTCCATCATGACTAAATGCATGCGTTCGCCCTTCTGGACCGGGCTGACTCCGGTTCAACAACTTGACATGTATAACAGGGAGAATGACAGGGCAGAGGCAGAGCGTGCGGCAGCAGAGAGAGAGCGTGAGAGAGAGAGAGAGCGTGCGGCAGCAGCAGAGGCAGAGCGTGCTGCGGCAGCAGAGGCAGAGCGTGCTGCGGCAGCAGAGAGAGCGCATGCGGCAGCAGAGACAGCAGCAGAGAGAGAGCGTGAGAGAGAGAGAGAGCGTGCGGCAGCAGCAGAAGCTGAACGCGTCAGAGAGCATGAGTTGCGAATGTTGACTGAACGACCGCGGGCAGAGGGGTCTGCTGCAAGAGTCCCGGAAACTGTTCATGTTCGTTTGCCGGACTGGACGGGAGACACGAAGCCAGAAGCGTATCTGGAGATGGCGGAGAAGTTGTTGGCTGCCGGTGGCATTGATGAGAGCTTGTGGGTCGGCCATCTTGTGAGCCATCTATCTGAGAAGGCGAGGGAGGTATATGCGAGGATGGCAACCGAGGACGCAAACAAATACAGGGCATTGAAGGCCGAGATTTTGAACGCCTATGCGGTGTCCGCATGTATTTATAGGAGAAATTTTTTCAGCTGGACTCGTGAGTCCAGTCAAACCTATGAGGAACATTCGCGGGCCTTGTTGGAACAGCTGCAGAGATGGTTCAAGGGGAGCAAGGTTGAGTTACCTCAAGCAGTTGCGGAACTCCTGGTGCGTTACCGTATCGATCAACAGCTTCCGCTTGACTTAGCATTGTTTCTTGTCGACAAAGACACTGTTTCCTTGGCAGACTGCGTCAACCTTATTGATAAACATGTTTTGGCGTGCAAAATGCTGCAAGTCACGCAGTCGCGTCGTAAGACGGAGGAGTCTGCGATCAAGACCGCCCCCCGTCTGCCCGGCGGCTGGATCGAGGGGAGGGGTTCTCCGATGTCCTCCACTGGTGGCGGTCGCGAGCCGCAGACCAGGGCAGGGCCCTGGTGCGATTTCTGCAAACGCGTGGGGCACGGTGAAAACCGCTGCTTCTCTAATCCCGCTAGTCCGGCCTACCGAGGCAACCCTCCTGTTAAGTCGGAGGGAGATCAGTGGAGCTCATCCGCCGGGCCCTCGCACACGACGGTGGCATCGGTGACCGAGGTCACTGCCACCGAGGCTAATTCCATTCATCCACTGTACCAGGATTATTCAGGGACAGCCTTAGTGGGTGGCCCTGATTCGATGCTGAAGTTTGAGGCCCAATACCTTCGGGATACTGGGGCGACACGGTGTGTTCTCCGGGCGGGGGTAGTTCCGGCCTCTCAGATGCGTTATACCGGCGAGTATACCCTCCTTCGGGGCATTGACCGGGTTCTTGGCCGGTATCCCCTTGCCCTCCTCGAGGTCCGGAGTGACATTTTTAAGGGTCCAGTGACCTGTGTGGTGGTACCCTACTACCCGATACCCGGGGTCTCCTTGCTGATTGGCAATGATGCCATGGCCAGGGAGGAGTCATTGACTCTGACCTGTGGGGGGGTCACTAGATCCCAGAGTAAACAGGCGGAGAGAGTGGCGGAGTCAGACATATCTTCACTCTGGCCCGAGGAGCCTAGCGCCTCGACTCCAGTTCCCGACGGTGACGTTGCGTCAGCTGAAGTCCACCCGAGCCTCCCGTCAAGCCACCCTCAGGTGCCGTGCTCCTCAGGGACCGCACCCGCCATGTCGCGATTCAGCAGGAACGCTAATGCTAAGGTATATGTGGGAAACCTGGGCAATGGAGCAGCGAAAGCCGAGCTAGGGAGGGTCTTCGAACATTACGGACCACTCCGCAACGTATGGGTTGCTCGAAACCCACCTGGATTTGCAGTTGTTGAGTTTGAAGAGCCACGAGATGCTGAAGATTCGGTCAGAGCCCTTGATGGAAGGTTAATTTGCGGATCGCGTGTGTGCGTCGAGATGTCGAATGGCATGTCGCGGCGGCCTCGTTTCAGACGCCCTTTGGTCCGCAGGCCTTTCGACCCGAACGATCGATGTTACCAGTGCGGTGAAAGGGGTCATTACGCATATGACTGTACCCGCCGCTCTAGGTCTCGGCCCGTTTCCTTCCTGTCAACGCTTCCCCCAACTTGAGTTTGGCCCCCTTGCCTCTCTATTGTGCTTTGTGTGAAGTGTAACTCTTGTAGGGTAGATATTAATGTGGTGTATGGTGTTAAAATTTGTGTGTGAAAAAAAAAAAAAAAACCAAACTGGTTCATTGTTAACCTGTTAATGCCTGTTAATTGCCTGTGCGTTAATAATTGCGTTATTGTTGCGCTATTGCGTTGCGTTGTATTGTTGCGTTGTTGCGTTATTGTTGTTAATAAGTGTTAATAATTGTTAATTGCGTTAATTGCCTGTTAGCGATTACCGCCATCATCTTGCCATGTGATTTGCACCTACTACAAATACTGGTTTTAAAAACGCCGTCTATTCGACGGGGTTTTTACTTAGGGGGGGAGGACTGTGAGAAACCACCGGTGAAACCACCTGTTCTCACCCAGATTTGGTGCCCCGCCCACCGCGTGACGTGGCCTCCTTGGAGCCTCACGCGATCGGGAGGCGATTCGGCACGTGATTGGTGGAGAGTCGAGAGAGCGCGGTGGCCATCTTGTGCAACGGACGCGGCTCGAGGGCTCCGAGTGGAAAATCTCAAAAGGGCTTTCCTTGAATCCTCACGACAGCCGAGTTGGGCTGGTCGATTACAGTTCGGTATTTTACGAGCGAGTAACTCCGGAAGAGAACGAGTGATTCCCGGATCTCGTAGATTGGAACCGCGAGTGATTGCCTGCTTCGTGTTGGAGCTGCTGGCCGACCGTTCCTGCCGGCCTTGTGCGGTGAATTCCATCCTGTTACCCTCCGAGTCCCGGAGATCGTCGATTGGAGCCGCGAGTGATCTTACCTGCGTCCTGTTTGGAGCGTCTGTTGCCGACAGTTCCTGCAGGCTTTGTGCAGTTTATTCCATTTTGTTACCTTTCATGGTTTTGTGATCGAGCCAATAAAGCATCGTGCCTTACCCCTAGAAGGCCGATTAAAACACAATTGTGTTTATTGAGTTCTCTCTGTCCACTCCGTGGACTACTTGAAGCCCGGACATTAACGTCCGTATTCCGTGCTGGGAACCATTTCACAGCCGGGATCGCGACAATATATGTCTGACCTTGCAACCTGCATATCTTGAAAAATAAGCGTGTGTGTGTGTAGGGGGGATGTGTGTGTGTGTTGGGGTGGAGGGATGTGTGTGTGTGTGTGTGTGTGTGGGGGTGGAGGGATGTGTGTGTGTGTGTGTGGGGGGAGGGATGTGTGTGTGTGTGTGGAGGGGGGGGGGAGGGATGTGTGTGTGTGTGTGTGTGTGTGTGTGTGTGTGTGTATGGAGGGGTGTGCGTGTGGGGGGAGGGGTGTGGGGGTGTTTGTGTGTGTGCATGTGTGTTAGGGTTGGGGGTGGGGGGATGTGTGCATGTGTTTGTGTGTGTGTTAGGGGTGGGGGATATGTGTGTGTGTTTGTGTGTGTGTGTTGGGGGTGGGGGGGATGTGTGCATGTGTGTGTGTTAGGGGTGGGGGGATATATGTGTGTGTGTGTGTGTATGTGTGGAGGGGTGTGTGTGTGTGTGTGTGTGTGTGTGTGTGTGTGTGTGTGTGTTTGGAGGGGTGTGCGTGTGGGGGGAGGGGTGTGGGGGTGTTTGTGTGTGTGCATGTGTGTTAGGGTTGGGGGGTGGGGGGATGTGTGCATGTGTTTGTGTGTGTGTTAGGGGTGGGGGATATGTGTGTGTGTTTGTGTGTGTGTGTTGGGGGTGGGGGGGATGTGTGCATGTGTGTGTGTTAGGGGTGGGGGGATATATGTGTGTGTGTGTGTGTATGTGTGGAGGGGTGTGTGTGTGTGTGTGTGTGTGTGTGTGTGTGTGTGTGTGTGTGTGTGTGTGTGTGTGTGTGCGTGTGTGTGTATGGGTGTGAGGGGGCGGGTGGATATGTGTGTGTGTGGAGGGGTGTATGTGTGGAGGGGTGTTCGTGTGGGGGGAGGGGTGTGGGGGTGTTTGTGTGTGTGCATGTGTGTTAGGGTTGGGGGGGGTGGGGGGATGTGTGCATGTGTTTGTGTGTGTGTTAGGGGTGGGGGATATGTGTGTGTGTTTGTGTGTGTGTGTTGGGGGTGGGGGGATGTGTGCATGTGTGTGTGTTAGGGGTGGGGGGATATATGTGTGTGTGTGTGTGTGTGTGTGTGTGTGTGTGTGTGTGTGTGTGTGTGTGTGTGTGTGTGTGTGTGTGTGTTGGGGGTGGGGGTGGGAGGACGTGTGCATGTGTTTGTGTGTGTGTATGTGTGTGTCTGTGGGTGGGGGGTAGGGGGAATGTGTGTGTGTGTGTGGGGATGTGTGTGTGTGGGGGGGGGGGGGCATGGGGGTGTGTGTCGGGGGATGTGTGTGTGGGATGTGTCTTGGGGTTGGGGGGAGGGGGATGCGCGCTTGTCTGGATATGTGTGTGCGTGTGGGGGGAGGGGTGTGCGCGTGTTTGTGTGTGTGTGTGTGTGTGTGTGTGTGTGGATGTGTGTGTGTGTGTGTGTGTGTATGTTGGGTGTGGGGTGTGTGTGTGTGTGGATATGTGTGTGTGTGTGTGTGTGTGTGTTGGGGGTGGGGTGTGTGTGTGTGTGTAGGGGGGATGTGTGTGTTTGTGGGGGTGGAGGGATGTGTGTGTGTAGGTGGGGGTAGGGGGGATGTGTGTGTGTGTATGTGTGTGTGTTGTGTGTGTGTGTGTGTGTGTGTGTGTGTGTGTGTGTGTAGGGGGGATGTGTGTGTGCGCGTGGGGGGAGGGGTGTGCGCGTGTTTGTGTGTGTGTGCGTGTGTGTGTGTGTGTGGATATGTGTGTGTGTGTGTGTGTTGGGGGTGGGGTGTGTGTGTGTGTGTGTAGGGGGGATGTGTGTGTGTGTGTGTGTAGGGGGGATGTGTGTGTGTGTGGGGGTGGAGGGATGTGTGTGTGTAGGTGGGGGGGGGGGGGCTTGGTGTGTGTGTGTGTGTGTGTGTGTGTGTGTGTGTGTGTGTGTGTGTGTGTGTAGGGGGGATGTGTGTGTGTGTGTGTGGGGGGAGGGATGTGTGTGTGTGTAGGGGGAGGGATGTGTGTGTGTGGGGGGGGGGGGGAGGGATGCGTGGGTGTGGGTGTGTGTGTGTGTGTGTGTGTGTGTGTTTGGAGGGGTGTGCGTGTGGGGGGAGGGGTGTGTGTGGGAGGGGGTAGGGTTGATGTGTGTGTGTGTGTGTGTGTGTGTGTGTGTGTGTGTGTGTGTGTGTGTGTGTGTGTGTGTCGGGGTTGTATCCAAGGGGGTTGTGTCAAAGCATGTCCAATGAAAGTGGGGTTGTATCACAAGTGGGGTTGTATCAAAAGTGGGGTTGTATCAACAGTGGGGTTGCATCAAAAGTGGGTGCGAGTAAACCGGTCATCACTGCCAGCAGTTTTAAAGTGGCAGTTCTAGTTATTATTATTACTCCTCTTTGTACATGCAAGTAAATCACTAACTAAGACAGATCGTTGCTTTCCTCGCACCTCATCTGGATATATGAAAGCAGAGATGCAAATGCTCTCTTGTGGTAGGACTGAGATGAGCTCCCTTCATTGGGCCTATCTTGATCATCAGTCTTCCTCAGGAACTGGACACGGCATGATTTGTGGTATTCTGCTTCCTTTGCGATCAGGTCCATGCCACTCCGAATGAGACTCTTGATACGTTCGTTTTTCGAAGACTTCACCCGATGGCAAAGTGACTCACAACCGGCAACTGTCGCTATCTTCAGTCTGGGCTCCTCTTTTTCCATTTTTCTTCTTACGGATTTTGCCACAGAAAATACAAGTCCCTTTCAACAGGCCCTGCTGATCCGACTTGGGAAGGACACTGCAGCGTCTTGTTTGGATAGAAGCCTTTTTGGCAGTAGGTTCATCATCAGGTGGCAGGGGTTCTGTCAGACGCTTCACTGCTGTGTAATGCTTAAGACAAGAAGGGTGATAGCTGACAGATTCGTGATCACTGCTCACCAAAATCTGTTGTGTGAGAATAATGCATTGTATTAAAAAATCCCCAGAGCCACACTTTTGCTAACACCCATTATAAAAAGAAATGACTACAGTAATATATAAAAAATAATAACCACCTTTAGAGGCCATTTTTCCCCGCAAAGCTTTCGCGGGGGTTGGCCTTTTTCGGGAACCGTTGTTGTTGTTGTTTTTTGGTCCCCTTTTTGAAGCAATGTTTTACGGCCGGATGCCCTTCCTGACGCCAACCCTTTTTGCCGCCTTTAAAGACAAACAGGGATTACCAGTGAACTGGTACTCAATTAGCCGACCTCGAAAGGATGACAGGCTGAGTCAACCCCCCTGGCGTTAATTCAGCGATCGACCGGGATTACGAACCCGGGATCAGTAGGATCCTAAGCCGGCACCCTAGCCGCTAGCCCAACACCAGGCAGTAATATTAAATATTAATTGAGAGGAATCAAAATTGACATTTTTCATGGTATGGGCATTAGCTTACCTTGAGGGAAATGGTTCAGTCACATGTACAAGAATGATCATGATGGTCCAGTCAGACACGAAAAATATCTGCCTTCATTTCCCTAAATCAAGAAAAGAGCATAAATTCACATTATTTAGCTTTAAAATTCATGACTGTGCAGCTAACATAGGCTCCACTTGTAGTATATAGTGTGAGTAACCTTGGCTGCATAAGGTTCATTGACATGTCTATATCAGTGGATAATGTAGACCTAATTAATGGACAATTGGCCCTCCATATGATAGATGGACAGCATCAGCAGGAGGGTGAGGGTTAGGTGAATCCTATGCATTTTGTGATTAGGCCTCGGCGCTATTCTGGTAACATACACGTACCTGATGGATTCAAAGGGATGTAGATGTACATGTACCGCTTTGCATCATCATAAACACACTGATTTTGAGTATAGTTACAAAGGAGAGACTTCTCTTAAATCTTTAAGTTTTAAAGCTTGATTATTGAGATAATAGGTGGCACCATGATATCTATGGGGAGCAATTTAAGTAACAAAACTTACCTCTCGTACTGCTTCTAATATCTTCTTGGATGTGTTGATGACTGATCATTAATAAAATGAGTTGGGTTGCTGTGAAAAGAGAACTTGACTACTTGATTCCAATTTTAAACTGACTATTTCCCACACATATACCGGTAAAAGTGTCACAGAAAGTAATACATGTAACGTAACATGCCTGGCACCTTGTTGTCCAGGTTCAGGCTTGGTCAAATACATGCTATATTGATAATTGTGGGTAAATTACAAAGCCACAGAATCAAGAGATAAATTGGGCTTTTTCTCAGCTCAATCTAGCCGTCTAGCTCAATGGAGGGGGAGCGGGGGGGGGGGCGTTCGGGGGTGTCTGGTGGGCACAACCCACCACTGAAACTGTCTGGCAGTGGTCATTCATGATATCTGGGACTATGCCGAACATTTTCCAGTAGGTTTCACCAGTTTAACTCACAGAGCTGATCTAGCTCAATGGAGGGGGAGTGGGGGGGCGTTCGGGGGTGTCTGGGGGGCACAACCCACCACTGAAACTGTCTGGCAGTGGTGATTCATGATATCTGGGACTATGCCGAACATTTTCCAGTAGGTTTCACCGGGTTAACTTACGAGCTGATCTAGCTCGATTTTGGAGTACCGGTTATGTAAGTCTGGTAGGCACAACCCACCACTGAAACTGTCTGGCAGTAGCCATTCATGATATCTGGGACGATGCCGAACATTTTCCAGTAGGTTTCACCAGTTTAACTCACAGAGCTGATCTAGCTCAATGGAGGGGGAGTGGGGGGGCGTTCGGGGGTGTCTGGTGGGCACAACCCACCACTGAAACTGTCTGGCAGTGGTGATTCATGATATCTGGGACTATGCCAAACTATTTCCTGTAGGTTTCACCGGGTTAACTTACGAGCTGATCTAGCTCGATATTGGAGTACCGGTTATGTAAGTCTGGTAGGCACAACCCACCACTGAAACTGTCTGGCAGTGGCCATTGATGATATCTGGGACGATGCCGAACATTTTCCAGTAGGTTTCACCGGGTTAACTTACAAGCTGATCTAGCTCGATTTTGGAGTACCGGTTATGTAAGTCTGGTAGGCACAACCCACCACTGAAACTGTCTGGCAGTAGCCATTCATGATATCTGGGATGATGCCGAACATTTTCCAGTAGGTTTCACCGGGTTAACTCACGAGCTGATCTAGCTCGATTTTGGAGTACCGGTTATGTAAGTCTGGTAGGCACAACCCACCACTGAAACTGTCTGGCAGTAGCCATTCATGATATCTGGGATGATGCCGAACATTTTCCAGTAGGTTTCACCAGTTTAACTCAGTTTAAGTTTATCAAATTGATCGTCTGTTTGCCGTGTCGCGAGCAAGGCCTTTGCCGCGTCGGAACGATTTGAAATCGAAGTTAAGTGATTGTTCCCATTTGTATTTTCGTTAAAACTGTATTTATTTATGGTGTTGTACGTATATTGTGTCCCGACGAAGATTTTTCGGTGCAAATCTTTCATACCTGTATTGAAAATCGTGTTAATTCGTGTCGTGTCTTGAGGCCTTGTACAGTGTGCACTGTACAACCTTGAGGCTTTGTTTTTCTCTCAGCGGTCCGTCGTTTGTGATCCAATAACTTTCGTTCTCTGTATTCCCAGTCTATTCACCCATAGCCTACTTCCTTGTGTAAATCTCAACTCAAAAAAAAAATAAAATAAAAAAAAAACATTTCCTTCTCTGTTCTCATTCGTTTATTCATTCTTATTCGTTCGTTCGTTCTTCGACCACGTGTTTCTCCCCCATTTCCCCAGATAGTTTTCACATATTAACCTTCAATGTTTACACTTTCCCCTCAAGTTATGTATTCCGTCATATTTTATAACACCTTTTTCTTCTTCTTCTTTAAAAGGCTGCTTTCGACTTGCTCACCAAATCAATTCATCCCAAAAAAAATATCCATCTCCTATAGTGCCTTTTTTCTACATTCCCTAAACTCTCCTGCACTCCATCCTCCATCCAGCGTCCTTAAACGTATTTTTAACTCGAAGGTCACAAGAAACTCATTTTGCAATAAATGTTCGTTTCCCATAAATCGTACACTTTCAAAAATCCAATCTCACCCCTCCCCTCCAAATCTTCCCCATTACCCCTCCCCTCCAAATCTTCCCCATCACCCCTCCCCTCCAAATCTTCCCCATCACCCATCCCTTTCAAATCTCCCCCCTTGCCCCCTCCCTCCTAAACTACCCCCTCACCCCTCCCCGCCAAGACGCCCCCTCGCCCCACCCCTCCTAGACTCCTGCCTCACCCCTCCCCTCCAAATCTCCCCCATATCCCATCCCTTTCAAATCCCTCCCCTTGTCCCTTCCCTCCCAAACTCCCCCCTCACCCCTCCCCTTCAAATCTCCCCACCCTCATTGCTTCTCAATTTCCCCCCTCTCACTCCCCCTCCTCAAAGCGTCCTCCCCGCTTCTTCCCCCTTCAAACTCTCACCTCCATCTCCCCCAACCTTCTGCCTCGCTCTTCCCCCTCCTCAAATAACACCTCATTGTGGCTCACCCAATCACCATCAAACCTTTTGTCCGCCCCATCCTTCCCTTTCTCCGAGCTATTCTGAAATCTCTGACACACCTTCAACAGCTCTCCCTACCTCTTCCACCTCTTCCACATCTTACCCTACCCCTCCTCCCCCCGGTTCTGTATCTGATGCTCCTCCTTCCTCTTCATTAACGGTATGGACCTCAAACATCCGGGGCCTTCGTTCAAACTTAACTGATCTCTCCATACAGGTTGCTTCTGTCAAACCAGACGTGATCTGCTTAACAGAAACTTTCCTCCTTTATGAAATCTCTGATTCCATAGTATCTCTCCTGGGCTACTCCCTCCTCCGGTATGATAGACCTGAGCCTCGTCCTGGAGGCGGGGTTGCTATCTTTATCAAAAACTCTCTTCCTCACTCGCCCTGCACTGCACTCTCTCCACCTCACCCCCAGGAATACCTCTGGCTAAGGCTTCCCCTTCGCTCCCACCTCTTGTTCATATGTGTTTTGTACCGTCCACCAAACAGTGATGACTCCATCTACATCTCGCTGTCTGATGATATGGACCAACTTCTATCTACTCATCCCAACTCTCTCTTCCTCATATGTGGTGATTTCAACTGTCATCATGCCAGTTGGCTGGGTGTGGGTACCTCTGTCACCAGCCATGGCTCCTCAGCAAAGGACTTCTGTGACTCACTGGGACTGACACAATCTGTCAATTTCCCGACCCGGATCTCAGTCAACGGAACATCTTCTCTTCTGGACTTGGTTATGACTAACTTCCCTGAAAATGTCTGCTGCTCCTCTTCTGCTCCGATCGGATCATCTGATCATGTCCTTGTTAAAGTGGACATCTCTCTGACCATCCTCAGGGAGCCTGCTCAGCGTCGACGAGTCTGGCATTTCACTCAGGCCAACTGGCACGGTCTTCAAGCAGCCATCAATCATCTGGACTGGTCTCCCATCTCTACCACCTCTGACATCAACTCATCCTGGGAATTCTTCCAAAGTAAATTGCTCTCTCTCATGCACAGATTTATCCCATCTCGTCTTCAGTTGTCATACCCTTCCTCCCGTCCATGGTACACGGAATCTTGTGGTGAGGCTGTTGCCCAGAAACAACTTGCCTTCGTCTCCTGGAAAGCAAATCCAACGGAAGGAAATCTCATTTCCTTTCACAAAGCCCGAAACAAGTGTGTGTCCACCCTCAGGAGAGCCAGGAAACAATATCTCTCCGTTCTCAAGACCGAACTCTCTTATCTGTCTCCCTCTTCCAAATCCTGGTGGCGTCTGGTCAAATCCGTTTCTGGTGTTTGTTCCCCCTCCATCCCCTCCCTTACCTCAAACGGCTACACAGCTGACTCCGCACGTGAAAAAGCTGAATGCCTCAACTCTGTGTTTGCCTCTAAATCTTGTGTCCCAAACCCATCCCTCTCTGTACCCACCATACCCAGTCGTACCCTGCTGCTCCTGGACTCCGTGTCCTTTCCTCCTGACAAGGTGGAAAAGTTTCTGTCAACCCTCGACTCTGATTCTGCAACTGGACCCGACGGCATCAGCCCACGGGTCCTAAAATCCTGCTCTGCTGCTCTATCTCACCCTCTCTCTGTTCTCTTCACCCTCTCTTTTGCTCAAGGTCAACTGCCATCTGCTTGGAAATCAGCCAACATCACCGCTTTGCACAAAAAAGGTGCAAAAACAGATCCTAGCAACTACAGACCAATCAGCCTTCTCCCAATTATCAGCAAAGTCATGGAATCCATCATTGCTTCGGATATGAAATCTTTCCTCTTCTCCAATGGCTTGATCTCTGATCATCAATTTGGTTTCAACCAGGTCACTCTACTCTGGACATGCTGCTTCTGCTGTCTCAACAATGGATGGAGGTCCTCAATGCCAAACAGGAAATTAGAGCTGTCTCCCTCGACATATCACGTGCCTTCGACACGGTCTGGCACCCCGCTCTGCTCACCAAACTCTCCTCCTTTGGTATCCATGGAAATCTCCACGCATGGCTGGCGGACTTCCTCTCTAGTCGTCGTCAACATGTGGCCCTGAATGGGTTTCTCTCATCTCCTCTTCCTGTTCAGGCTGGAGTTCCCCAAGGCAGTGTTCTGGGCCCCGTGCTTTTTCTGGTCTTCATCAATGATCTCTCTGACTCTCTCGAAAATCCTCTCTATCTCTTTGCTGATGACTCCACTCTCTGCCGCTCCATTCCTCTTCCCTCAGATCGGCAGTCTGCTGCCTCCTCACTCTCTGAAGACCTGGACAAAATCACAGACTGGTCAAACAAGTGGAACATGTCTTTCAATCCTGACAAATCTCACACTCTTACTATGTCTCTCCGAAAAGATCGACTGGACAACCCTCCCATCTACTTTCTCAACAATCCTCTCCAAGAAGTTCTGTCGCTCAAGATTTTGGGTCTCACTATCTGCCATGATCTTTCTTGGGAAAACCACATTTCCAAGCTGGCCTCCAAAGCCAGTCGCCGACTGGGCATCCTCCGTCGTGCGAATTCCTTCCTCGGCACACCTGAGCTCCTCACCACATACAAGGCTTTCATCCGCAGCTCAATGGAATACTGTTCTCCCCTATGGGCCGGTGCTCCTGCCTCACACCTAGCTCGGCTTCACGCTGTTGAAACCAAAGCTTTCAGAATTATTGGAATCTCCCGCGATGAAGCTATCTCTGAGGGCCTTTCACTCACTCACCGCAGGCAGGTAGGTGGGCTTTCTGTCTTCTACCGACTCCTCCCCGGCCTTGCACCCCCAGCTCTCTCTGTGCTCTGTCCCCCAAATATTCCTACAGGTCGCACAAGATCTGCCAGCAACCCTCTGATGGTTAAACTGCCGAAATCTCGGCTCTCTGCTCACCTTCACTCTTTCATTCCTCTTTTCTCCCACCTCTGGAACAAACTCCCTCACTCCCTTCAATCCCACTCCTCCCTCCAGGTCTTTAAAACAGCTGTTCACCACCATCTCTTATCTTCCCCCATCCAAAACCTTGATCTTTTCTACCCCCGCTAATTCACCCCAGATCCACCTTGTTTGAAATTCCAACTTCTTTCCTGGAAGTCCTGGCAGTGTCCATATGTTTTATACCTCTCCCACCGCCCCCTTCCCATGCCCCCCCCCCCCCAAAGCCCTCGCCCTCTCTCAGATCTCTCGATGTCTCCATGTCTCTCGGTCCCTGCTCTCAAATGTTGTGTTTGTGTCCTTCCCCCTCTCTCCCCATCTTGTCTACCGCTCCCGATGTTATATGTTTTATGTGTCGGTTTGTCTTTCTGTGTGATTAATGTTCGCTCTTTCACGAGCCTCGATCTTGTATACAAAAAAAAAAAAAAAAAAAAAAAAAAAACTCACAGAGCTGATCTAGCTCAATTTTGGCGTCCCTTTCTGATGGCCCTTCTGACCACACCAAACAGAATGTGCCCGGCAGACTTCCATTTCCTTATATGGACATGCACATGGACCATTGCTATATACATGAAAATTGGTTAACTTTCCAGCTGGGCTGACCCCCCTGGGCTCCCGCTATAGTAATAAACAGTTTTGCCAAGTAACAACCGGACTCAAATGCAATATGCAATACACTCTGGCGAGGGTAATAATGCGCTGAGTGATAATGCTAAGGTGAAACAACATCGGGTTTCTCTTGGTGGTACATTTTACCAGCGAGATAGATTGGAAATAGATTGTGGAAATAATGAGTATGCGGAAGCCTACAAGTCTTACCAAAAGGTGTGTGAAAGCAACGGTAATAAAGATCCAACTTTGGATATTGTTGCGTTTAAAAAAACTTGATACGTACAATCTGATTGATTAGGTGTGTGACAAGAATGAATTTGAATTGATCCGATTTTGGTGAACATCCAAATCCGGATGAGAAATTTTAATTTTTTAAGTGACTTCACCGTTGAGTGATGGGGACAAAAACGATATGTAGCGGGATATAACCAATGTTATGGCCAAGTTATGGCAAAACGAGGTGAATGAGTTGGTGAGGTGACAAGAACAAGCCGGTTAGATTTTGGTTTAGAGTGGGATCCAGATTGGCGGCCCATCAGTGGGATAGAAAACGTAAACTGTTCAATCTGGCGGAGGTATGCTCTCTACCGAGTGCCTTTCTAGTTACATATTCAATTGTAATTTCAACATTAACTTCACCTTTGACTTTGAAGTTGTAAAATATGAAATTAATGAAATAAACATTCCATGGTACGTGCTGCTGTAACAAGAATGGTAAACATGGTGTGACGAGTGTAAAGTCTTATCGCCGATAACAGAGCCCAATTGTGGTGATGGAGGTTGTTTCCATTCCCAAACAGGTTTGTGGTGACTACCTGTGTATAACCACAATACGTTCCATGTCCGTTCCCCCAACGCCCTCCGTCCCCTAAAAGGTCTTCACATGAAACAAGAGGGTAGACGTGCACCATGAAAAGGTTCCCATCCGAAGGTAAGCTCTTACCTGTCTGCATTTACCTTGTCATCTGAGGATGTTTTTGTTACCGGTTCGAGTACCGTTACTTGTTATAATTGTATGACGTCATAGTTTGCTCTACGTTAAAAATGATTGTGGTGCGAGGTGAATGTCATGTTCATATCTCAGGTTCGTCCGTTTGATTTTATTCTTCATGAATACTCAACATGAACCAAACATTCACCTACTTATTCACCAATAACCACACATTCACCTACTTATTCACCAATAACCACACATTCACCTACTTATTCACCAATAACCAAACATTCACCTACTTATTCACCAATAACCACACATTCACCTACTTATTCACCAATAACCACACATTCACCTACTTATTCACCAATAACCACACATTCACCTACTTATTCACCAATAACCACACATTCACTTACTTATTCACCAATAACCACACATTCACCTACTTATTCACCAATAACCACACATTCACTTACTTATTCACCAATAACCACACATTCACCTACTTATTCACCAATAACCACACATTCACCTACTTATTCACCAATAACCACACATTCACCTACTTATTCACCAATAACCACACATTCACCTACTTATTCACCAATAACCACACATTCACCTACTTATTCACCAATAACCACACATTCACCTACTTATTCACCAATAACCACACATTCACCTACTTATTCAACATTAACCAAACATTCACCTACTTTTTCACCAATAACCACACATTCACCTACTTATTCACCAATAACCACACATTCACCTACTTATTCACCAATAACCACACATTCACCTACTTATTCACCAAGAACCACACATTCACCTTCTTATTCACCAATAACCACACATTCATCTACTTATTCAACAAGAACCACACATTCACCTTCTTATTCACCATGAACCACACATTCACCTCCTTATTCAGCAATAACCACACATTCACCTACTTATTCACCAATAACCACACATTCACCTACTTATTCACCAATAACCACACATTCACCTACTTATTCACCAATAACCACACATTCACCTACTTATTCACCAAGAACCACACATTCACCAACTTATTCACCAATAACCACACATTCACCTACTTATTCACCAATAACCACACATTCACCTACTTATTCACCAAGAACCACACATTCACCTTCTTATTCACCAATAACCACACATTCACCAACTTATTCACCAATAACCACACATTCACCTACTTATTCACCAAGAACCACACATTCACCTTCTTATTCACCAATAACCACACATTCACCTACTTATTCACCAACAACCACACATTCACCTACTTATTCACCAATAACCACACATTCACCTACTTATTCACCAAGAACCACACATTCACCTACTTATTCACCAATAACCACACATTCACCTTCTTATTCACCAATAACCACACATTCATCTACTTATTCAACAAGAACCACACATTCACCTACTTATTCACCAATAACCACACATTCACCTACTTATTCACCAATAACCACACATTCACCTACTTATTCACCAATAACCACACATTCACCTACTTATTCACCAATAACCACACATTCACCTACTTATTCACCAATAACCACACATTCACCTACTTATTCACCAATAACCACACATTCACCTACTTATTCAACATTAACCAAACATTCACCTACTTTTTCACCAATAACCACACATTCACCTACTTATTCACCAATAACCACACATTCACCTACTTATTCACCAATAACCACACATTCACCTACTTATTCACCAAGAACCACACATTCACCTTCTTATTCACCAATAACCACACATTCATCTACTTATTCAACAAGAACCACACATTCACCTTCTTATTCACCATGAACCACACATTCACCTCCTTATTCACCAAGAACCACACATTCACCTACTTATTCACCAAGAACCACACATTCACCTTCTTATTCACCATGAACCACACATTCACCTACTTATTCACCAAGAACCACACATTCACCTACTTATTCACCAATAACCACACATTCACCTACTTATTCACCATGAACCACACATTCACCTACTTATTCACCAAGAACCACACATTCACCTACTTATTCACCAATAACCACACATTCACCTACTTATTCACCAAGAACCACAAATTCACCTTCTTATTCACCAATAACCACACATTCACCTACTTATTCACCAAGAACCACACATTCACCTTCTTATTCACCATGAACCACACATTCACCTACTTATTCACCAAGAACCACACATTCACCTACTTATTCACCAATAACCACACATTCACCTACTTATTCACCAAGAACCACACATTCACCTTCTTATTCACCATGAACCACACATTCACCTACTTATTCACCAAGAACCACACATTCACCTTCTTATTCACCAATAACCACACATTCACCTACTTATTCACCAATAACCACACATTCACCTACTTATTCACCAAGAACCACACATTCACCTACGTATTCACCAATAACCACACATTCACCTACTTATTCACCAATAACCACACATTCACCTACTTATTCACCAATAACCACACATTCGCCTACTTATTCACCAATAACCACACATTCACCTACTTATTCAACATTAACCAAACATTCACCTACTTATTCACCAATAACCACACATTCACCTACTTATTCACCAATAACCACACATTCACCTACTTATTCACCAATAACCACACATTCACCTACTTATTCACCAATAACCACACATTCACCTACTTATTCACCAATAACCACACATTCACCTACTTATTCAACATTAACCAAACATTCACCTACTTATTCACCAATAACCACACATTCACCTACTTATTCACCAATAACCACACATTCACCTACTTATTCACCAATAACCACACATTCACCTACTTATTCACCAAGAACCACACATTCACCTTCTTATTCACCAATAACCACACATTCACCTACTTATTCACCAAGAACCACACATTCACCTACTTATTCACCAATAACCACACATTCACCTACTTATTCACCAAGAACCACACATTCACCTTCTTATTCACCAATAACCACACATTCACCTACTTATTCACCAAGAACCACACATTCACCGACTTATTCACCAAGAACCACACATTCACCTTCTTATTCACCATAAACCACACATTCACCTACTTTTTCACCAATAACCAAACATTCACCTACTTATTCACCAAGAACCACACATTCACCTTCTTATTCACCAAGAACCACACATTCACCTACTTATTCACCAAGAACCACACATTCACCTACTTATTCACCAATAACCACACATTCACCTACTTATTCACCAATAACCACACATTCACCTACTTATTCACCATGAACCACACATTCACCTACTTATTCACCAATAACCACACATTCACCT